>NW_026137640.1:962046-1562046 GCF_019393585.1 Leptopilina boulardi | reverse complement strand
AGTCAAAAATAATTTATGGATTAACCGCATATATAAATTAAATTTTTACTTGAGCCATAAAAATTAAATCTATTGTCTATTTTATATTTGGTTAATAGTATGTTTTTTATATTCTATATATATTATATATAACAAATTTTATTGTTAATTTAAAAAAAAAAATGATCTTTTATCGTAAAATATTGATTCTTTTTTTTTTATTAAATGTATATTATATTATTATTTTGACTAAATAATTTAATTAAATATTTAAAAACAATATTTGTTTCCTCATCAACGACAAAATCTGTAAAAAAAACAAAAATAATATTAAAAAAAATTTAATTCCAACGACCGAAAATTTTTTTTCACCAAGTATACTAAGTTACTGGGTGAACTGATATTTATGGAACTTACTGAGAAGTAACAAGTAATAAAAAATAAAATTAAATAATTTACTTTATTTATTTAATAAAAAGAAAAAAAAAATTTAAATTATTTGTACAAAACGAAAAATAAAAGGAATAGTGTCAATAAATTTACACATTTTTTATAAACAATTAACAAAAGAAAAAGGTTTAAAATACCTGTATTATTATTAAAAATGTTTCCTTCCATCTCATAGAACATTGTAATTCATTTATTTTATTAATTTTCTTCATTTATAACAACAAAACAAAGGAATTGTTGAATTATTTTGAGGTTAGAATTTGGCGACTTCATATATTTTTCCTATATAATCTTAATATATTTAAGTTTCCCATATTTCTCCTTAAAATATAATATTTTTCACATTTGAATACTTCATTTGATATATTTGTATAAGAACAATCGTAATTATATTATTATATAACGATTAAATGATTCAAATGGTTTATGCCACTTTCTATTAATGTATGTTTATAATATCCTGTATTGAGTAAAGTTAGTTGGATTGGAACAGTATTTTCATTCAAAAAATTTGAAAAATTGGAACAGGAGTATAGGAGAGCGAGAAGGTGGCACGGTATCAACCAATCAGAGTGCAGCATTTGCGCGGCACAAATTCAAATTCAAAATATTAGTAGTATTCAGTATAAGGTGAAAGAAGCATTCTGATTGGCTGTTGTATGCCACCTCTTTTACCATTCTATACTCCTGGTAAGGATTTGTCAAATTTTCACTGAAAAATGTCCGTTTTCAATGCATTGAATGTATTAGGATGTTATAATATGAGTAATAAGAAGTGGCACAATAAATGTGAATATTGATTATTGACATTTCTAAGTTTATGAGGTTAGAAATGTATAAACAATTCAATTATAATTAATTAAATATACTAATTAAAATTAATATTATTATTAATGATTTTTAAAAAGTTTTTCTTTTGTAAAATATTTATAATTTGATATAATATTTAACCTTTAATCACCAAAAATACGATAAATTGTTATAAATATATTCAAAAAAAATTTGTTTTAACTTCAAAAATAATTTGTATATTAATTTAATTATATAACTAATTAAATATTATTAAATAAAAGTAATTAAATAAAAGTATTAGTATTAAAAAAGAGAGTATTCCTATATGGTTGATTTAAAAGTATCACTCGGTATGTATATATACATTGTAGGTAGAAAGTTTTTTCTCGTAAATCATTATTTCTAATTTTTTTTACAGATTGTATCGCTGAGGAGAAAAAAATGTATTGTTTTAAAATTTTTAATTACTCGGAAAGGTAGTCAAAAGGATATTATTTACAAAATTTAATTGCGAAATTCAAATAAAAAAACATATATTTTTTGTATATCAGATTGTATTATTACAATTAATTGTGATTACGATATTATCAATTGTTGGAAGAGGAAGAACAGTTCTTTGCACAAAATTCATCAATATAGTGCAGCAATTTTTATTTATTTTAAAAAAGAATTTTAATTGACAATAGTAGAATTACATTTGCCGGAAGCACCGAACAGGCATTTGAATTTTTTTTCTAGTTGATTTTTTTTCAATTCATGTAATTTTCAATTTTGTCTGAATTATTATAATTATGTTTTATAGTTTGGGGTACGAATGTCCGATTTCATACAATCCCGCAGATTTTTTTGTGACAACAATGGCAATTGTACCAAAGCACGAAGACAGCAATGATAGGGCAGCACAAAAAATTTGCATTCTTATCAAGTGATGTTTGTAAGGAGATTGATATAACCGTTCAACTTGCAATATACGTTGCGGGAACTTTTGTGGTAAATTACAAAGAAAAAAATTAAATTCCATGTTTTTTTATTTTTAGTATAGATTAATTTTTTATTCATTTTATTTTAGCATGAACTAAATCGAAAAAGATTTATAATTTGTACGTGTAATTAGAAAATTAAAGAAATTATTACGTTATTCAAAAAATTCGATATTTTTTAGCCTACTACCGAATTGTTGGTCGAGGATTTATGCAAGTTTTGCTGGATCCATCAATTCAACTTCTTCGAATTTTACAAAAAGTGGTAAGTTTACAAAAGGGAAAAAAATTTGATTTTTTGTAATGTAAAATAATCATAATATTAACAGAATATTGAAATTAGATTCCAGGATTAATTATTGAGCCAATATTATTTGTTGCGGTTATTTACTCGTTGGCAGGCCTTCGACACACCATGGAAGCTTTTGATTTTACTTTGCTTGTTTTAATTTTCACTATGAATGCTAATAGTGTCAACGAAATTATTTCCAAAGTGAGAGAACACTGAAAAATAACTATTTAGTCAATTTTTTGAATTAATTTTTCAAAACAAATTTTTTTTATTCTGCAAAAAAGTGTTTTTTTCGTTCTACAAAAAAAATTAATTGAAGAAAAAACAATTTTTCTAGCTCGCCTCGACAAAATGTACGAACACAGTGACGAGTTTCATTTGCTTCTAAATTTTTAAAGGATCCTCCGCTTTTATTTTGTGATTAGCCAACATCAGTTTTTGACTCTTTTATGGCACATCAAGTTGTGTCTGTTTTAAAAGCTCTAACTGGTAAGACATACAAATTTCTGTAAAAAAAATTAATTTCATATTTTTAATTTTATTAAAATTAAATAATAAATAAAAATATTAAATATTTTGTTAAATTTTTCATTAATTTTTATATAAAAATTTTAGAATAGAAACTAAATTTTAATTTACATTTAAATTGAATAATATTTATGTTTTCTAATATTGAACAATTTAAAAATGAAAAGTTTAGGAACTGGTTATCCAAGTAATTTCAATCCTGCGGATTATTTCAAACAAATGTTGGCAATTGTTCCTGGTCAAGAGATATCGTATCGTCAACCGATTATTTCAATTTGTGATCGTCAAAAAGATCATCGCCATATAAAGACACGTGCTGCAAACAATTTCACGCTGTTCTTTGGAGATCGTGCCTTTCTGTCATCAAAGAACCAATTCTCATAAAAATTTGACTTCTCCAAACAGTGGTATATCATCTGCAATGAAAAATTTAAATTAGAAAAAAAATTTCATTTTTAAAAAAACAATTTCAATTTTATAAAAATGACATTTTTAATTTTTCATGTTTTCCAGATGATCTTACTCCTAATTGGAGTGATTTTTTTTGGTCAACGATTGGATCAAGTAGCAGTAATGAATATTATTGGAGCAAATTTTATTTTTCTTACAAACATGACTTTTCAAAATCTATTTGCTGTCATTAGTGTGAGTAGAAGAAAAACAAAAATTTATTGATTTGTTATTATAAGAAAAAAATTATAATTTCTCATATTATATTTCAGGAGTTTTGTGCAGAGTTACCGATTTTTTGCGAGAACATCGTAATGAAAATGTTTTCTAAATATGTGTTCCACTAGTTTTAGAAATTGGATTTTGAATCTGAAAAAAATAAATTTCAATTAATAAATATTAATTATGAGCTATATTTGCTGGAATAAATTAATTTCAGGCTATCTAATTTCCTGTGCAAGTACAAGTATTTCTATGGCATTATCAATAGGACCACCAGTTAAAATACCATTTTTACTTTTTGGAGGATTCTTTTTAAATACAGCGTAAATTATTTAAACTCAAATACAAAAATTTATTATTAATTTTAATAAATATAAAATATTTTTCTGTAATATTATAACTGTTATTACTAATTTTTGATTTATAATTTTAGATTAATCCTATCAACCAAATTAAAATTATAGTTAACAATGGACAGATTTTAATATAAAGTAAAATAATTAAAAATTACAACATTAATATATTAAAAATCATCATAATTATAATGAATTTTTTTAAACAAATTTAAATTAAACAAAAATTATATGTATTTTTAGAATATAAAAAATAGTTAAATTTTTGTTACAAATAAAATTGCTTACGGTAATTTTACCATAATTTTTAATTATAAAATATATTTTTAACTCCATGATGTAGAATGTAATATAAATTGTATAAAATTGAAATATAAATAAATATTAAATTGTTGTACAATACAAAATGTATTAAATTATTTTTATTATTTTAAGAAGTAATAATTTAAAGAGTAAATATTTAAAAAAATTTAATTCCCACGATCGAGATTTTTGGTTCACCAAGTATACTAAGTTACCGGGTGAACCGTTAATTATGGAACTTACTGAGAAGTAAAATGTAATAAAAAGTAAAATTAAATAATTTACTTTATTTATTTAATAAAAAGAAAAAAAAGTTTAAAATTATGTGTACAAACCGAAAAAGGAAAGAAATAATGTCAATAAATTTATATATTTTATATAAACAATTAAAAAAAGAAAAACATTTAAAATACCTGTATTATTAAAAAATGTTGCCTTCCATCTCATAGAACATTGTTATTCATTTATTTTGTTTATTTTTTACAATTATAACAGCAAAACAAAAAAATTGTTGAATTATGCCATTGTTCCCGAAACTGTGACTCCTCGAGTTGATCAAAATGTCAGGGCATTAAAAATTGTTGATTTTCCAGCACTCGAAGATCCCATGATTATTAATAATTCTCCAGGAAATGCTGCGCCACATAAAATATTAATAAATCAAGTAAATAATTTTTTATTCTCTTTTTAGTTTTAATTTTATATATTTGTTTTATCTAAACAAGTTTTATTTATTTAATTATAATTCTAGTTAATGATTAAAAAAATAATAGTTATAACTTGCCATCTTTTTAAAATATGTTTCTGTTGAATAGGTGGTTGGGAATTTCTCCAAAGCATTCTCTTCCAAAAACGTTCATTTTCCGTTGTTGCAAATACATTAACATCACTCCAAGTGTAAATAATTTTCTCCGACGAATAATTTGGATTAAATTTTCCCGATGTTGTGCCTTGCATTGGTTCCATTTGCAGTGAAGCCTCCGGTGTTTGTGTTTGAGATGTTATCCCCAGATGAGCATCCTGAAAAATTATTTAATACAATTGGAAATTCATTTTTTTAAATTTAGTATAATATTACAATTGTTTAATTATTTTCGTTTATTTTTTTCTTGTTATTATTTACTAAGTTAAAATATTGTAAAAACTCTGTAATGTGTATAAAACATAATAAAATTTTATTTATTCTCTAAGTTAAAATATTGCTTATTTCATTTTTATGATTGAAAATTTATTCGAGTCAAAAATAATTTATGGATTAACCGCATATATAAATTAAATTTTTACTTGAGCCATAAAAATTAAATTTATTGTCTATTTTATATTTGGTTAATAGTATGTTTTTTATATTCTATATATTATATATAACAAATTTTATTGTTAATTTAAAAAAAAAATGATCTTTTATCGTAAAATATTGATTCTTTTTTTTTTTATTAAATGTATATTATATTATTATTTTGACTAAATAATTTAATTAAATATTTAAAAACAATATTTGTTTCCTCATGAACGACAAAATCTGTAAAAAAAACAAAAATAATATTAAAAAAAATTTAATTCCAACGACCGAAAATTTTTTTTCACCAAGTATACTAAGTTACTGGGTGAACTGATATTTATGGAACTTACTGAGAAGTAAAATGTAATAAAAAATAAAATTAAATAATTTACTTTATTTATTTAATAAAAAGAAAAAAAAATTTTAAATTATTTGTACAAAACGTAAAATAAAAGGAATAGTGTCAATAAATTTACACATTTTATATAAACAATTAACAAAAGAAAAAGGTTTAAAATACCTGTATTATTATTAAAAATGTTTCCTTCCATCTCATAGAACATTGTAATTCATTTATTTTATTAATTTTCTTCATTTATAACAACAAAACAAAGGAATTGTTGAATTATTTTGAGGTTAGAATTTGGCGACTTCATAAATTTTTCCTATATAATCTTAATATATTTAAGTTTCCCATATTTCTCCTTAAAATATAATAATATTTTTCACATTTTAATACTTTATTTAATATATTTGTATAAGAACAATCGTAATTATATTATTATATAACGATTAAATGATTCAAATGGTTTATGCCACTTTCTATTAATGTATGTTTATAATATCCTGATATTGAGTAAAGTTAGTTGGATTCAAACTGTATTTTCATTCAAAAAATTTGAAAAATTGGAACAGGAGTATAGGAGAGCGAGAAGGTGGCACGGTATCAACCAATCAGAGTGCAGCATTTGCGCGGCACAAATTCAAATAGAAAGTATTACAAGTATTCTGTATAAGATTAATCAAGCATTCTGATTGGCTGCCGTATGCACGGTATCAGCCAATCAGAGTGCAGCATTTGCGCGGCACAAATTCAAATTGAAAGTATTACAAGTATTCTGTATAAGATTAAACAAGCATTCTGATTGGCTGCCGTATGCCACCTTCTTTATCATTCTATACTCCTGGTACGGATTTGTCAAATTTTCACTGAAAAATGTCCGTTTTCAATGCATTGAATGTATTAGTATGTTATAATATGAGTAATAAGAAGTGGCACGATAAATGGGAATATTGATTATTGACTTTTCTAAGTTTATGAGGTTAGAAATGTATAAACAATTCAATTATAATTAATTAAATATACTAATTAAAATTAATATTATTATTAATGATTTTTAAAAAGTTTTTCTTTTGTAAAATATTTATAATTTGATATAATATTTAACCTTTAATCACCAAAAATACGATAAATTGTTGTAAATATATTCAAAAAAAATTTGTTTTAACCTCAAAAATAATCTATATCTCCAGTTAATTATAACTAATTAAATATTATTAAATGAAAGTAATTAAATAAAAGTAATATTATTAAAAAAGATAGTATATTCCTATATGGTTAATTTAAAAATTATCACTTGGTATGTATATATATTTGGTAGGCATAAAGTTCTTTTCTCGCAAATCATTTTTATTTTTTTTTTAACAGATATAATGAAGTATATATTGTATCGCTTATGAGAAGAAAAAAATGTATTCTTTTAAAATATTTAATTAAATAATAATTAAATAATTTAATCAAAATAAATTATAAATGTCAATAAACTTCACTATATATCTTTAATAATAAAAAGGAATCAATATTTTACGATAAAAGATCATTTTTTTATAAATTAACAATAAAATTTGTTATATATAATAAAATATAAAAAACATACTATTAACCAAATACAAAATAGACAATAAATTTAATTTTTTTGGCTCAAGTAAAATTTTAATTTATATATGCAGTTAATCCATAAATTATTTTTGACTCGAATAAATTTTCAATAATAGAAATGAAATAAGCAATATTTTAACTTAGAGAATAAATAAAATTTTATTATGTTTTATACACATTACAGAGTTTTTACAATATTTTAACTTAGTAAATAATAACAAGAAAAAAATAAACGAAAATAATTAAACAATTGTAATATTATACTAAATTTAAAAAAATGAATTTCCAATTGTATTAAATAATTTTTCAGGATGCTCATCTGGGGATAACATCTCAAACACAAACACCGGAGGCTTCACTGCAAATGGAACCAATGCAAGGCACAACATCGGGAAAATTTAATCCAAATTATTCGTCGGAGAAAATTATTTACACTTGGAGTGATGTTAATGTATTTGCAACAACGGAAAATGAACGTTTTTGGAAGAGAATGCTTTGGAGAAATTCCCAACCACCTATTCAACAGAAACATATTTTAAAAAGATGGCAAGTTATAACTATTATTTTTTTAATCATTAACTAGAATTATAATTAAATAAATAAAACTTGTTTAGATAAAACAAATATATAAAATTAAAACTAAAAAGAGAATAAAAAATTATTTACTTGATTTATTAATATTTTATGTGGCGCAGCATTTCCTGGAGAATTATTAATAATCATGGGATCTTCGAGTGCTGGAAAATCAACAATTTTTAATGCCCTGACATTTTGATCAACTCGAGGAGTCACAGTTTCGGGAACAATGGCATAATTCAACAATTTTTTTGTTTTGCTGTTATAATTGTAAAAAATAAACAAAATAAATGAATAACAATGTTCTATGAGATGGAAGGCAACATTTTTTAATAATACAGGTATTTTAAATGTTTTTCTTTTTTTAATTGTTTATATAAAATATATAAATTTATTGACATTATTTCTTTCCTTTTTCGGTTTGTACACATAATTTTAAACATTTTTTTTCTTTTTAATTAATAAATAAAGTAAATAATTAAATGTACTTTTTATTACATTTTACTTCTCAGTAAATTCCATAATTAACGGTTCACCCGGTAACTTAGTATACTTGGTGAACCAAAAATCTCGAATCGTGGGAATGAAATTTTTTTTAATATTTACACTTCACATTATTAAAAATTTAAGTAATAAAAATAATTTAATACATTTTCTATTGTATTACAATTTAATATTTATTTATATTTACATTTTATACAATTTAAATTACATTCTACATCATAGAGTTAAAAATATATTTTATAATTAAAAATTATGGTAAAATTACCGTAAGAAATTTTGTTTGTAACAAAAATTAAACTATTTTATATATTATAAAAATACATAAAATTCTTGTTTAATTTCAATTTTTGTTTAAAAAAATTCATTATAATTATGATAATTATTTATATTATTATATCAATATTTTTAAATTTTTTTTTATATTACTTAATATTAAAATTTGTCCATTGATAATTATAATTTTTTTGAATTTTAATTTCAGCGATAAGTGTTGGAAGGAAGTGCCAATTCAATAAATCGAAAAGCAATTACGAGTGCAGTTAAATTGATGATTACCATTAGGAAATCTTTCTGAAATCAGAAAAAAAGTATACAATAACATTAAATTAATTATTATAAATATTTTTAATATATTACAGTTAGATACATAATTAATTATAAATTTAATTTATAATTTTAAAAATTTTATTCAACTTTAACTTGAATTTTATTTAACATTTGGCTGATGGAGTGCGTAGCAATATTGTATTCCCTAGTGCTACGAATTTTCTTTATTATTTAATTTTAATAAAATTAAAAATATGAAAATAATTTTTTCACAGGAATTTGTATTTCTTACCAGCCTGAGCTTTCACAACAGACACAACTTAATGTGCCATAAAAGAGTAGAGACCTGATGTTGTCTCGTCACAAAACATAAACGGAGGATCCATTAAAACTTCAGAAGCAAATGAAAGTCGTTTCATTTCTCCACCAGAGAGTCCTTTTAATCTTCCAGGTATTCCTATATTACTGTGATGCTACATTTGGTCAAGGCGAGCTAAAAAAAATTGTTTTTTTCAATTAATTTTTTTTTGTAGAATGAAAAAACTTTGTTTTGAAAAATTAATTCAAAAAAATTGACTAAAAATTTTTTTTTCAGTGTTCTCTCACTCCGGAAATTACTTCGTTGACCCTCTTAACTCTTTGTCTAAAAGGAATATGCCTGTCCATTTGCACCATAGCTTGAAAAAGTACCAAAAAAAGTTCGTCTTGTTGAACATAAGCTATTCTTGAGGTCAAAACACTGGCAGATACTCTTTGTCCATTAGCTGCCATTGTTCCCGAAACTGTGACTCCTCGAGTTGATCAAAATGTCAGGGCATTAAAAATTGTTGATTTTCCAGCACTCGAAGATCCCATGATTATTAATAATTCTCCAGGAAATGCTGCGCCACATAAAATATTAATAAATCAAGTAAATAATTTTTTATTCTCTTTTTAGTTTTAATTTTATATATTTGTTTTATCTAAACAAGTTTTATTTATTTAATTATAATTCTAGTTAATGATTAAAAAAATAATAGTTATAACTTGCCATCTTTTTAAAATATGTTTCTGTTGAATAGGTGGTTGGGAATTTCTCCAAAGCATTCTCTTCCAAAAACGTTCATTTTCCGTTGTTGCAAATACATTAACATCACTCCAAGTGTAAATAATTTTCTCCGACGAATAATTTGGATTAAATTTTCCCGATGTTGTGCCTTGCATTGGTTCCATTTGCAGTGAAGCCTCCGGTGTTTGTGTTTGAGATGTTATCCCCAGATGAGCATCCTGAAAAATTATTTAATACAATTGGAAATTCATTTTTTTAAATTTAGTATAATATTACAATTGTTTAATTATTTTCGTTTATTTTTTTCTTGTTATTATTTACTAAGTTAAAATATTGTAAAAACTCTGTAATGTGTATAAAACATAATAAAATTTTATTTATTCTCTAAGTTAAAATATTGCTTATTTCATTTTTATTATTGAAAATTTATTCGAGTCAAAAATAATTTATGGATTAACTGCATATATAAATTAAAATTTTACTTGAGCCAAAAAAATTAAATTTATTGTCTATTTTGTATTTGGTTAATAGTATGTTTTTTATATTTTATTATATATAACAAATTTTATTGTTAATTTATAAAAAAATGATCTTTTATCGTAAAATATTGATTCCTTTTTATTATTAAAGATATATAGTGAAGTTTATTGACATTTATAATTTATTTTGATTAAATTATTTAATTATTATTTAATTAAATATTTTAAAAGAATACATTTTTTTCTTCTCATAAGCGATACAATATATACTTCATTATATCTGTTAAAAAAAAAATAAAAATGATTTGCGAGAAAAGAACTTTATGCCTACCAAATATATATACATACCAAGTGATAATTTTTAAATTAACCATATAGGAATATACTATCTTTTTTAATAATATTACTTTTATTTAATTACTTTCATTTAATAATATTTAATTAGTTATAATTAACTGGAGATATAGATTATTTTTGAGGTTAAAACAAATTTTTTTTGAATATATTTACAACAATTTATCGTATTTTTGGTGATTAAAGGTTAAATATTATATCAAATTATAAATATTTTACAAAAGAAAAACTTTTTAAAAATCATTAATAATAATATTAATTTTAATTAGTATATTTAATTAATTATAATTGAATTGTTTATACATTTCTAACCTCATAAACTTAGAAAAGTCAATAATCAATATTCCCATTTATCGTGCCACTTCTTATTACTCATATTATAACATACTAATACATTCAATGCATTGAAAACGGACATTTTTCAGTGAAAATTTGACAAATCCGTACCAGGAGTATAGAATGATAAAGGAGGTGGCATACGGCAGCCAATCAGAATGCTTGTTTAATCTTATACAGAATACTTGTAATACTTTCAATTTGAATTTGTGCCGCGCAAATGCTGCACTCTGATTGGCTGATACCGTGCATACGGCAGCCAATCAGAATGCTTGATTAATCTTATACAGAATACTTGTAATACTTTCTATTTGAATTTGTGCCGCGCAAATGCTGCACTCTGATTGGCTGATAGCGTGCCACCTTCTCGCTCTCCTATACTCCTGTTCCAATTTTTCAAATTTTTTGAATGAAAATACTGTTCGAATCCAACTAACTTTACTCAATATCAGGATATTATAAACATACATTAATAGAAAGTGGCATAAACCATTTGAATCATTTAATCGTTATATAATAATATAATTACAACTGTTCTTATACAAATATATTAAATAAAGTATTAAAATGTGAAAAATATTATTATATTTTAAGGAGAAATATGGGAAACTTAAATATATTAAGATTATATAGGAAAAATTTATGAAGTCGCCAAATTCTAACCTCAAAATAATTCACCAATTCTTTTGTTTTGTTGTTATAAATGAAGAAAATTAATAAAATAAATGAATTACAATGTTCTATGAGATGGAAGGAAACATTTTTAATAATAATACAGGTATTTTAAACCTTTTTCTTTTGTTAATTGTTTATATAAAATGTGTAAATTTATTGACACTATTCCTTTTATTTTACGTTTTGTACAAATAATTAAAAATTTTTTTTTCTTTTTATTAAATAAATAAAGTAAATAACTAAATTAACTTTTTATTACATTGTACTTCGCCGTAAATTCCATAAATATCGGTTCACCCGGTAACTTATAGTATACTTGGTGAACCAAAAATTCTTGCTCGTGTGAAGGAAATTTTTTTTAATATTTACACTTTAGATTTTTAAAAATTAAAGTAATAAAAATAATTTAATACATTTTGTATTGTATAACAATTTAATATTTATTTATATTTCAATTTTATACAATTTATATTACATTCTACATCATGGAGTTTAATTAAAAATTATGGTAAAATTACCGTAAGTAATTTTAATTGTAACAAAAATTAAGTTATCTTTATATTCTATAAATATATATATTATTTTTGTTTAATTTAAATTTTTTAAAAATATTTATTATAATTATGATGATTTTTAATATTATATTAATATTTTTTAATTATATTACTTATTATTAAAATCTGTCCATTGATAATTATAATTTTATGAATTTTAATTTGAGCGATAAGTTTTGGAAAGAAGTGCCAAAAAGGCAATAAATCGAAATGCAATTATGAGTGCAATTAAATTGATGATCACCATTAGGAAATCTTCCTGAAATCAGAAAATAATTATACAATAACATTAAATTAATTATTATTAATATTTTTAATATATTACAGTTAGATACATAATTAATTATAAATATAATTTATAAATAATTTGAAGAAATTTTATTCATCTTACTTCTTTAAAATTGTACGTTTGAAGAATCATATGACCAGATTTTGGGCAAGTTGCATTACTCCGGGTGCAGGCAATAGAATCAACATCTTTCCATTGATTAATAAGCAGAGCCTCATTTCCATAACGGAACCATGATAAATAAGAAAACCACTTAAAATATTCTGGAACAGAGCTATTTCAATAAAAAAAAAATTAATTTTGTAAAAATTATAAATCATAAAATTAGTAATAACAGTTATAATATTAAAGAAAAATATTTCATATTTATTAAAATTAATAATAAATTTTTGTATTTGACGTAAAATAACTTACGCTGTATTTAAAAAGAATCCTCCAAAAAGTAAAAATGGTATTATAACTGGTGGTCCTATTGATAATGCCATAGAAATACTTGTACTTGCACAGGAAATTAGATAACCTTAAATTAATTTATTCAAGTAAATAAAGTTCATAATTAATATTTATTAATTAAATTTTTTTTTTCAGATTTAATGTCCAATTTTTGAAACTAGTGGAACACGTGTTTGGAAAATATTTCCGATTTTTTATAGTATAATCTACTTATTGAAAAGTAACATAAGATATGTCGTTACACATATAAACCATTGAATATCACAACCGTATCCACTGAGATGCCATAATGTAATACGAGAATATATAGTAATTCTATCATGTTCCGATATAATCGAAAAACGAATCAAATATCAAATACACATATAAAAAAAGAATTAATTCTTTTGTGGTGGACATCAGGGACGATTGTATATTTTTATTCATAAATGAAATACCTAAATAATATAGCAAATATTTTTTCAGAATATTTAATTGTTTAAAAATTATTTATTCATTTTATTATAAAACTCTAGAAATTATTTTATACTTAATTAAAATCTAATGTTAATAAAAAATAACTAATTTTATAAATTTATAAAAACTATATAAAATTTGAAATTAAATTTTCAACTTTTTTATTTCAGAAAAAATTTCTGTGGTTTTTGAGCTCTTATTTATTATTAAAAAGGAAATATTTTTTTCATCCGTTCCTGAAGTAGTAGCTACTGGTTCTTATATATATAATATCCAGTAGCAAACTAATATCCAATACAGTTCAACATCTACTTTACGCATCATATCTCCACTGGATTAAAAATTAAAAAAATAAATTAAAAAATTGCAAAGTACTTTTGAAACAGGAAAAACAAGTTTTTTTACCATTCCATTCAATTTGTATTATTTGAAAAACATAAAAAAATCCTGAGAGAATTATTTCTAATAAATTTTGAAAATATTTCAATTTGGAAGAAATTTGAAAAATATTTCTAATTTAAAAATGAAATAGAAACTTACCGAAAGAAGTGGCAACATTTGCTACTAGAGTGACAATACCAGCGGCAATGAAAAAATGATCAACTCCAGGATAAAGTCTAACCATTGGATATGCGATGAATGTAAATATTAATGGTACCACAATAAATATTGGCCACTCCGCTAATGTTTTACATAGAAAATAAATATCTGTTCTGTACATGCCGTTACGATGTTCTCGCAAAAAAATCGGTAACTCTGCACAAAACACCTAAAATTTAATAATAGAAATTCTAATTATTTTCTTATATTATCAAATCAATAAATTTTATTTTTCTTCTACTCACACTAATAACAGCAAATACATTTTGAAAAGTCATATTTGTAAGAAAAATGAAAATTGCTCCATTAATATTCATTACTCCGTCTTGATCCAATCGTTGGCCAAAAAAAATCACTCCAATTAAGAGTGAGACCATCTGGAAAACAAGAAAATTTAAAAATATCACAAGATATTTTTATAAAATTGAAATCTTTTTTTTTTAATTTAAATTTTTCTTTGCAGATAACGTACCACTGTTTGGAGAAGTCGAACTTTTATAAGTATTGGCTCTTTGATGACAGAAAGCCACGATCTCCAGAGAACAGCTCGAAATTGTTCACACCACGTGGCTTTATATGGCGATGATCTTTTTGACGATCCTATCTTCCAATCAATTATAACGTCTTCATATTCACCGTGAGTAGTTTCAGCTTCAACGGCAATTTTTGTACCCAAGTCACTTTTTTGAAAACTATCACAAATTGAATTAATTGATTGACGACACGATATCTCTTGACCAGGAACAATTGCCAACATTTGTATAAAATAATCCGCAGGATTGTAATTACTTGGACATCCAGTTCCTAAACTTTTCATTTTTAAATTGTTCAATATTAGAAAACATAAATATTATTCAATGTAAATGTAAATTAAAATTTAGTTTCTATTCTAAAATTTTTATATAAAAATTAATGAAAAATTAAACAAAATTTTAAATTTTGAGTTATTAAAATTGAATTGGGCAAAAATGAAACTTACGACTTGAAAAATACAATAGCTTGCTCTGAAGTTCCCATAAAAGCAACTCGACCCTCTGCCATTAAAAGAATTCGATCAAAAAGTGCAAATAATTCTGATGATGGTTGATGGAGTGTAGCAATAATTGTTTTCCCCCGTGCTAAGATTTTTATTTATTGTTTAATTTTAATAAAATTAAATATATGAAATTAATTTTTTCACAGGAATTTGTATTTCTTACCAGCCAGAGCTTTTAAAACAGACACAACCTGATGTGCCATAAAAGAGTCAAGACCTGATGTTGGCTCGTCACAAAACATAAGCGGAGGATCCGTTAAAACTTCAGAAGCAAATGAAAGTCGTTTCATTTCTCCACCAGAGAGTCCTTTTAATCTTCCAGGTATTCCTATCACTGTGTTCCTACATTTTGTCAAAGCGAGCTAGAAAAAGAAAATTTTTTTCTTTCAATTAATTTTTTTTTTTTTGTAGAATGAAAAAAAATTTGTTTTGAAAAATTAATTCAAAAAAATTGACTAAAAATTATTTTTTTTCAGTGTTCTCTCACTTCGGAAATAACTTCGTTGACCCTATTAACTCTTTGTCTAAAAGGAATATGCCTGTCCATTCGCACCATAGCTTGGAAAAGTAAATGCTCTTGAACAGTAAGTGTACCAACAAAAAGATCGTCTTGTTGAACATAAGCCATCCTTGAGGTCAAAACACTGGCAGATACTCTTTGTCCATTAGCTGCCATTGTTCCCGAAACTGTGACTCCTCGAGTTGATCGAAATGTCAGAGCATTTAAAAGTGTTGTTTTTCCAGCTCCCGAGGATCCCATAATTATTAATAATTCTCCAGGATATGCTGCGCCACATACTACATTAATAAATCAAGTAAATAATTTTTTATTCTCTTTTTAGTTTTTATTTTATATATTTGTATTATCTAAATAAGTTTTATTTATTTAATTATAATTCTAGTTAATAATTTAAAAAATAATAAACTTGCCATCTTTTAAAAGATGTTTCTGTTGAATAGGTCGTTGGGAATTTCTCCAAAGTATTCTCTTCCAAAAACGTTCATTTTCCGTTGCTGCAAATACATTAACATCACTCCAAGTATAAGTAATTTTATCCGACGAATCATTTGGATTAATTTTTCCCAATGTTGAGCCCTGCATTGGTTCCATTTGCAGTGAAGCCTCAGGTGTTTGTGTTTGAGATGTTATCCCCAGATGAGCATCCTAAAAAAATATTTAATAGAATTAGAAATTCTTTTTTTTAATTTAGTATATTATTAAAATTATTTAATAATATTCGTATTTTTTTATTGTTACTATTTACTAAGTTAAAATATTGTAAAAACTCTGTAATGGGTATAAAAAAAAATAAATTTTTATTTATTTTCTAAGTTAAAATATTGTTTATTTTATTTTTATTATTGAAAATTTATTCGAATTTATTATTAATTTTAAAATTGATTCAAATACAAAGTTTACAATTATTTACTATTTGCAATGTAAATAAACGAGAGACATTCTCATGTGGTTAGATGCACTGAGTCAAAAATAATTTATGGGTTAACCGCACATAAAAATTAAATTTCTACTTGAGCCATAAAAATTAAATTTATTGTCTATTTTGTATTTGGTTAATAGTATGTTTTTTTAAATTCTATTATATATGACGAATTTTGTTGTTCATTTAAAAAAAATTATCTTTTATCGTAAATTATTGATTCATTTTTTTTATTATTAAATATATATTATATTATTATAATTATTATTTTGATTAAATTATTTAATTAAATATTTTAAAAGAATATTTGTTTCCTCATGAACGATAGAATTTTTTAAAAAAACAAAAATAATGATTCACGAAAAAAAAAACTTTATACCTACCAAGTATATATACATACCGAGTGATACTTCTGAATTAACCATATAGGAATACTCTCTTCTTTAATACTAATAGTTTATTTAATTACTTATATTTAATAATATTTAATTAGTTATAATTAAATTAACATACAAATTATTTTTGAGGTTAAAACAAATTTTTAAAAATTATTTATAACAATTTATCGTATTTTCGGTGAATAAAGGTTAAATATTATATCAAATTATAAATATTTTACAAAAGAAAAACTTTTTAAAAATCATTAATAATAATATTAATTTTAATTAGTATATTTAATTAATTATAATTGAATTGTTTATACTTTTCTAACCTCATAAACTTAGAAATGTCAATAATCAATATTCACATTTATCGTGCCACTTCTTATTACTCATATTATAACATCCTAATACATTCAATGCATTGAAAACGGACATTTTTCAGTGAAAATTTGACAAATCCGTACCAGGAGTATAGAATGATAAAGTAGGTGGCATACAGCAGCCAATCAGAATGCTTCATTAACCTTATACAGAATACTACTAATATTTTGAATTTGAATTTGTGCCGCGCAAATGCTGCACTCTGATTGGTTGATACCGTGCCACCTTCTCGCTCTCCTATACTCCTGTTCCAATTTTTCAAATTTTTTGAATGAAAATACAGTTTGAATCCAACTAACTTTACTCAATATCAGGATATTATAAACATACATTAATAGAAAGTGGCATAAATCATTTGAATCATTTAATCGTTATATAATAATATAATTACGATTGTTGTTATACAAATATATTAAATAAAGTATTAAAATGTGTAAAATATTATTATTTTTTAAGGAGAAATATGGGAAACTTGAATATATTAAGATTATATAGGAAAAATATATGAAGTCGCCAAATTCTAACCTCAAAATAATTTAACACTTCTTTTGTTTTGTTGTTATAAATGAAGAAAATTTATAAAATAAATGAATAACAATGTTCTGTGAGATGGAAGGAAACATTTTTAATAATAATACAGGTATTTTAAACCTTTTTCTTTTTTTAATTGTTTATAAAAAATATATAAATTTATTGACATTATTTCTTTTATTGTTCGGTTTGTACAAATAATTTTAAAATTTTTTTCTTTTTGTTAAATAAATAAAGAAAATAATTAAATATACTTTTTATTACATTTTACTTCTCAGTAAATTCCATAAATATCGGTTCACCCAGTAACTTAGTATACTTGGTGAAAAAAAAATTCTCGCTCGTGGGAATTAAATTTTTTTTAATATTATTTTTTAAATTATTTCCAATTAAACTAATAAAAATAATTTACTACATTTTCTATTGTACAACAATTTAATATTTATTTATATTTCAATTTTATATAATTTATATTAAATTCTACATCATGGAGTTAAAAATATATTTTATAATTAAAAATTATGGTAAAATTACCGTAAGCAATTTTATTTGTAACAAAAATTAAATTATTTTTTATATTCTAAAAATATATATTATTTACTGACATTATTATTATTATTATTGTATATAACATATATAATTATTAATTAATTATTTTATTATATATAACTTATTATATATTTTATTGACATTTCTAATTTTTTTTCAGTGGGTGTATAGAATTTCCAGTACTGAAGCCAAAATGATACTAAATACCATTATTCTTCCTAAGGCTTCAAACAGTCTGTTCACCCCCTTTATTTTTAACGCATTACTATTCCATTATTGTCCAATTTTTTTTTATTTATTTTAACAAATAGTTTTTCATTTTTAATTTTTTTATTCTTTTCACATATTTTGATTAGAAAAAAATTTATCGTAGATTTTCAATATTCTTGAGAAATGAATTTTTCATTAAATAATTATTACTAGCTTTTTTTCTATTAAATGTCAATATTATTGGAAATTTTCAGTTGTAAGTTTATGATAACAGTTTGCTTTGATATATTATATTTCGATTTTTTAACATAGACTCAAGGTAAAATCCAGTTATACAGGAATATTGTAAAAATCCAGAAAGATTTATCACGTAATTGATGCAATTCAATATACGTGGTTAAATTACGTGTCAAGAAAAAATTGATTGAAATAAGGTTTTAGTTTTAAAAAAATATAGAAAAATTTTTGAACTTAAAAATAAAATTCCATAATTAAAAAATTTATTAATAATGAAAAAAAATAATACTCACAAATATAACTGAATGGTAGGAAACTCTTTCATGACCTATTGCTGTTGATGTAGATGGTATTAAGGGTTTTTTTTCATCGTTGGCTTTCATTTTGATTAATGTTTTCTTCTTTTACATTAAAATATAAATAATGATAAGAATTTAAAATAAAAATTCAATTTAAATTCTCATTGAAATTCCATGTGATTTAAGTTTTTTCACATCCATATAGAATTTCAAACCACATCCTCCACGTTATAGGTTCAATAATATTTCCGGGTGCATTCACAGCTTTTTTTTTGTTTAAAAAAAAAGGAAAACACATTTTTCGTTAGTAAAATTAAATTATTAATTGGCCATAATTAATTACAATTTAAATGAAATTCAAAAATTCTATTAAAAAATACAGTAAAATTTTAAATTATTATTATAAAATAAAAATATTAAATAAAATGAGTTAAAATATTTTTTTGTACTTTTGGAAAAAAAATTCTTTTTGTTGTCAGTAAAAAAAAATTAATTCCCAAAATTACATTGTGTTACACTTATGATGAATGGTCTACAACCACCACGAGAGTTGCAATGAAACTGATGAAGGTTTCATATGTTTCTTCCTTCACAAAGAGGAGAAAAGACTTGCGGCCGCATATATACCTAATTTAAAAAGTGAAAAAAATTTTTTTCTAATTAAACACTCTGAAAAGAATATTTTTTTTAAAATATATATTTTTTCTTTTTATATTTATTTCAAAAGAAAAAAAATGTTTATTTATTAATTATTAGTTTAATAAATAATATATAACACATATATGCCAAAAAACAAAAAAGCAATTCCATTGTTTGAAAAATTGTTGGCCCTGAAAAGGGCCATTTTTTGATGAATTAATAAACATTAATAATTTTATGCAACTTAATTAAAGTAATATGACTATAAATAAATAATAAACATTTATAAAAATTAAAGAAATAATTTTGTTTATAGCCGTACATATTTAGAATAGGAATATGAAATCTAGTTAATTAACTTTAATAAACACAACAAAAGTAAGAACAAAAATAAATAAACTTTTTTTAACAAGAATTTTTATAACTTTGTAAAGCTTTATTGCCTTCACTCATGGCGTGCTTTGCCAATTCTCCCGGTAAAATGAATTGTACTGCCGTTTGCATTTCACGTGAACCAATTGTTTTAGATTTAATTTTTTTACACAAACTGCCAGCTTCCGTTGCGAGCCTTTCAAAAATATCTACCATAAAATCGTTCATTATATTCATGGCTTTGACTGAAATCGTACTGTCTTGATGGACCTGTTTTAGTACTTTGTGAATATAGATGCTATATGATACAATACTCTTCTTTTTTTTTCTAAGATTTGATGAGTGTGATGTAGCGTGCGACTTTTTATGACTTATTGAAACTGATGTTACCTTTTTCTTATTATTTTTTACTGGCGACATTTTTTTTGCTGTTAATGTTCCTTTCATTTTTTTAGATTTCTGAACAATTGGTGTAGCTTCTGTTTCTTCTTCTTCATCATCTCCATCTTCTTCTTCTTCTTCTTCTTCAGATGATGAATTGGGTTCACTTTCCGATTGTGTACTCATAGCTGCAGCTTCTTCTCGAGACGATTCCATTTCTTCAACTCTTTTACCCTTCTTTGTTTTTGGCATTTCTTTAATATTATTTAAATTATTTTAATTAACACTGATTTATAAATAAATAACACTGATAAAAAAACTATTTAACAATTTAACACTCTTTTTCACAGAACAGAACGAAAATAAGTCAGCTCACACGACTGAGGGAATATTTATAGGAAAATTTGAGGGAGGAGCAAATTTTCAATTTAAGCAAATCAAAATATCATATACAATATCTTACAAGTCCCACTATTTTCATTTTTCGAATTTGGCCTATTAAGAAGCAGCTGTAAATAAGTAGAAGAAAAAGAAAAATCTATAAGGTAATTATTATTATTAGACAAAAAAAATAGTATTATTATTTTTAATTAATTTAATTATTAACAAAAATTATTACAATCAATCAAAATAACCAATTAATTATATATAAATATATATAAAATTTTGTTTGATGAGTAATAATTTGTACTTTGAATAATGTTTAGTATTTAAAAATAAAAGCGAAACGTTTTTCATTCTTGTTAATTTCTGCTCAATTCACAGTTGTCATTTTAATGGAAATGTCTTTAGAAAAAAAGGATTAATGTCTTTTAAAATAATGATGTTTAATTAATTTTTTTTTCTTTAATAATAACGTTCAAAGAATTTTATGAGGGAAAAAAAAATGTCGCATAATTTAGATCGTGATTATTCATTGCCAGTAATAGAAAATGAAAATACAAATTATCCCGAAAAAAGAACAGAGTCACTTTTTTTGGAAAAAACTAAACAGCATTTGGTTGATAAAATTTTTATCATTAATATATTTCTTCATTTTTAACACTTTTCTGTGTTTATTTTGTTTATAATAATTAATTTATAATTAAAAATTTAATTTTAAATTTAATTCGATTATTTGATTTATATTAATTTATAATGTAAATTTTTAATAGATTAAGTACAAGAAACTTCGAAATGAAAGAAGAGAAATATTAGTGAAAAATAATAATTATTCACATGTTTTGGAAGTTGTGGCTTTTACATTAAATATCGAATCTTCATTCTTGCTGGAAGGAATTATTGATAAGGATGAATATATAGATACTTTTATTAGTTTTTTTAATAAAGATGGAAGAAAAATAATTGCCATTCAATTACAGGAAATTTCCCCTCCTTCAATTGGTAATTCTTTAATTTTCTCTTTTTATATTTTAATAAATTATTTTGTTACTCTATAATTTTTTTCCACATTTATATATTTTTATATTAAAATTTATTTAAATGTTTGTTTTTATTTTCTATAGAATCCGGTTGTTGGACACCAGAATATGTGAAAGAGAAAACAATCTTACGATGTGTTGTCACAGATGAAAATTCAAAATATAAACATGGACAATGTGTATTTGTTTATCGATTACGCTCGGATATTGATTTTGAAATGGAACAATTACTTGAAGTAATTATTTAATATATTTTGTATTATTTTTTATCTTTATTCAATTTTTATATTTATATTGTTTTCTTTTAAAGAAAGAATTGATAAATTTTTTTTAGTTTTATTTTTAATTCAAACAATTTTTTTAACAGGAAACGTATTATGCTTTCGTTGAAATTGATCCTGAATCAGAAAAAATTATTTCCGAAATTTCCCAACTTATGAATCGATTATGTAAACCAGTCTTAATTGCTTGTTCTGAATGGGGTGAATTATTTAAAACTGAATCTGGTCGAAAAATGAAAGAGAATTTTATTGGCGATTTTAAAGATTTTTGCAAGTTTCTCAACAGTATGTTAAAGTTATTTAAATTAATTAATTTTAAGTAAAACAATGACACTTTGAAATAATAATTCTAATAATTATAATTAAAATTATTTTTTAATTCTTTAATCAGTGACTGAAATGGAGTATGATATTGATTCAAAATTCTTCACCGATTGGAATTTTTATCAGAAATGTTTAGCTGATCCAGAAGAACTTAAACAATGTAATAATAATTATGAAGTATTATTACAAGTTGAAGATATTGTAAAAGGATGGATGAAGACGATAAAAAAGGTATTTAATATTTTTTTAATATTTAATTTCCTATATTATTTGTTTATATTAATTTTCTTTTTTGTTTTTTGTTAAAAAAAAGTCTGTTGTTCAAAGTCGACAATTAAGACGAGAATCGGAAACCGCTGGACCAAGGGAGGAATATTTTTACTGGCGAAGATTATTAATTTGTTTTTCAACAATCACTAAATACATTAAAAAACCGGAAACACAAAGGTTTTTAAAATTTCTCGAAATTACGAAATCCAAATTAATAAAGGTTTGTATCAATTAAATTTAATATAATTTTTTAATTTAAAAATTGAATTGTAAATTTGTTTTATTTCACAGAAATGGAATAAATTAGAAGATGAAGTGGCAATTATTGAAATAATAGCGCAAGATAATGAAAAATATTTGTTCGCATTGGAAAAGTTTATTAAACCTTTATACCAATTGAATCCAACTGAAATTGGAAATTATTTGCCAGCTATAATGTATGCGATTCGCATGATTTATACCACATCTCGTTTTTTTAATACAAGACAAATGATAACTGCAGTATTTGTTAAGGTATAATGAAAATTAAATATAAAAATAAAAGTAAAATCAAAATTCTGATTTAATTTTCTAAGAGACAAAAATAAAAGACAAACAATTTGTTTAGATAACAAATCAATTAATTGTGACATGTAAATCATATTTAACGGAAAATGGAACATTGAAAATTTGGCAAGATGCAAAATTAATTATGATTTCAAGAATGAAGGTAAAGAAACATTTTTTTAAAAATTGAAATAAAATTGTAAATAAAATGAAATTTTTCTTTTTAGGATTGTATTAAACTCTGTGATTACTATTTCGATTGTTACAAGGAAATGAGAAAAAAAATCAAAACATCAACAGAGGAAAAATCATTCGAAATTTCTGAGATGTATGTCTTTGGGAAGTTTAATACATTTAAAGAAAGATTAAATAAAGTAAGTTATATAATAGATACAAATAAATTTTTTCAAAATTAAAAATATTAAATTAACAAAAAAATATATTGTTATATAATAAAGTAAAATTAATTTTAATGGATAATTATTTTATAAATTTATTATTTTTCAGATTATTGATGTTCTTAACATAACTCTTGAGTACTCAATTTTACATAGTTCAGCTATTGAAGGAATAGATATTTTTGCTCAAAAATTTACATCCTTTTTTGAAAAAATTGCTTCAAAAACTTACGATCCTTTAGATTATCGAAAATTTGATTTTGAACCCGATTATAAGGAATTTAAAGAAAATGTCACAGAAACTGAAGTGGAAATAAGAAATTTTTTCTTTAAATCTATCTCTCAAGTTCCTACAACAATTCAGGCGCTTCATTTTGTTGCTAGGTAATTAATAATTCTAAATATAAATATATATTTTAAATTTGTATTTTGTAAGTGAATCAAAAATTATTTATTCGTTTATAGATTTGAAAAGCTGAATTTAAAAGTATTGAATATTGATCGAAAATATTTAGAACTTGTTGCATCTTATCAGAAAGAAATTGAAAATATTCGTGACATATACAATGAAAATAGATCGGCACCCGATATTTCTCGAAATATTCCACCAATTGCAAATCGTATATTATGGATTCGACAACTTTATAAACGAATTGAAGCACCAATGGAAATTTTTAAATCACGTGAACGAATTATTAAACATGAAAAAACTCAAAGAGTTATTCGAATGTATAATGTGATAATAAGAGTATTCATTCATTATGAAATGATACATCATAAAGCTTGGTATGATTCTTCAGAAGTGGTAAGTTTTTTTAAAAAATAAATTATATTAATATTTATAAATTATTTTTGTATTTATGAATTAAAAATTGAAAAAAATAATTTTTAGTAAACAAGAGAGAAATTAAAGGAATAGAATGTTTAAAAAAAAGACTCTTGTCTTTCTGAATTTTAATCAAAAAAAAAAAAAAAATTTATTATCTAGGTACGTTTGGCATTGACATCACCTCTTCTAATAAGAAATCCAAAAACAAACAAATATACTTTAAATTTCGATCCCTATGTTGTTGAGGTCATCCGTGAGTCGGATCATATGTCGAAATTTGGACTAGAGGTTCCGGAATTTATAAAAATTATAAATTTATCCAAAGAAAAACTTTTTTTATCCTATGAAACGGTGAAATATTTAGTTCACAAAAACGATACTATCAGGTAAATTTAATTAACAATTAATATTAACATTAAATTATTAATTTTGAAAAATGTAACTTGTTAACAAAATTAAAAAGCAATTTTACAATTTACTGTAGAAAAAAATTTTATTTACAGACGCTCGGTTCCCCTTATATTTTTAAATTTAATGAAACCCTCATTTATGAAGTTAGAAGATTCTTTTCAGCCTTGTTTATCTATAATAACATGGTCCTCATTAAGAATCGAAGAAATTTGTGAAACAATAAGTGCCACAATAAAAGATGTTGAAACATTTCTCAATGAAGTAAAATATATAAAAGAGGCAATAGTCGATGAAATTTTTGTAAAAATTGCAGAAACAGATTTAATAATATTGGAAAATTCACCAATATCTGGAATAGAATTTTTTGAAAAAAATTTCACATTCAAAAATTTTATTTCTATTGAATTAAAAGAAAATTCCACGGTGGCGGAAAAATCAGTTATTGAAATTATTAATAATTTTTTGGATTTAATTTCTGATTCGAGTATTTCAGAAATGAAATACGATTGGCTTGATTCTGATAAAGTTAATAAACCCGTGAGCTCATTAACTAAACTTACAAAAGATTTTGAATCTGGTATTTATATATTTGTGATAAATTTTTGAAATTATATTTTAAAAATTAAAAATCGTAATTTTTTAAAAAAATTGTATTTATTTATAATTAAAATTAATTTCATAATATACAGGATTTGGTCGTGTGGATAAAAATGCAAAAATCAATTTAACACAATTACACAACGATTGTATAGAATTGTTTGCATATTTTAATTTCAAATTAATAGACGCATTAGTTAAATGTACAAAAAATTCGCTGACAATTTTAAAGAAACGAGTTCGAACAAATAGGTTTGTAAAAATACTTTCATAATAATTATTAAAATTTTTAATTAATTTCTTTTTCAATTTGTTTTAAAAACTATTTATTATTTAAAAAAAAAAAAACAAAATTTACAGTCTTTTTGTGAGTGAAAATATTGTTGAAGGAGCTGAACCGCCGTTATTTTTAACACAATTTATATTGGAAATTCCACAAATTATTATGTTACCAAGTATTGAAGAATTACAACAATTTTTTAGTAATGTCATTATAAATATTGTTGGAATTAATAAAGAAATTATTATGTGGGGACAGCGAAATTTTCTTAAAGAACAATACTATGAAGACGAAAGTATTAAAATCTTGATATTTCGAAAGTTTATTTTTTAAAATATTTTTCCAATTCTTATTAAATAGTTATGATTTAATGATTGAAATATTTTTCAATATGAACATTTTTTTTTTCAGGTGACAATGAAGAAAATTTGAAAAATTATTATGAAATTATTGCTGATCATAGAGAAATTATTCGATCAATGTTGAATTTACAAGGATCAATATCAATATTAAAAGATGATGTCTCTTTATTGATAAAGGTAAATTATTACAATTTTTTTTTATATAAATTACTATTATATTTTTGTACTTATAGTTTACCTTATAATAAATTAAAATTTTTGAATAATATCTACAGTACTAAAAATAAAATATAATTTGATTCTTATTGACAGTCATATCAAAGGTTTTGTTTTGTTTGGGCAGAGGATAGGAACGATCAATTAAAAAGATTTGTAAATGCCGAGCCTATTGTTGTTGATATTAAGAATAAATTTGACGAATTTGAAAATCTTTTTCTCGAAATAAATAATTTACCTGAATTTTATATTATCGGTTGTATACAAATTAATATGGGTAATTTTTTTTTTTTAATAAAGTAAAAATTAAATAGAGAATTAGATTTTTTTATTATCATTTTTTTTTGTTTAGATAAATTAAAATTTTCCTTGATGGAGGAAGCTGGTATTTGGAAAAAAACTTTTGGATTAATTTTATCAAAGACTTATGAAGAAAAATTAAGAAAAATAGTTGGATATATAGATGAAAAAAATAAAATATTATCAAGAGATATAAATGATTTGGAAGATGTGAGAATTGCAATGAGATGTCTAGGAGAGATTAGAAATGATTTTATATCAATGGATATTGAATTAATTTCAATAGAAGAAACCTATGCTTTAATGTCAAAATACAATGTTACTTATACACAAGAGGAACAAAATACAGTTGATAATCTTCGTGATTGTTTTTCAAATTTATTGAATACGGTATTATTTCTTTTTTTTTGATTAATTATTTTTATTTAAATATATTTTCGTCGTAAAATATAATTAATAATTTAAAAAAAAATAATTTTCTATTCTTTAGGCTGAGAAAATTCAACAAATTATTTGTGAAATGCAAGAACCATTGAAGAAAGAATTAACTGATGGGGTGGCAATTTTTAAGAAAGATGTCATAAATTTTGATGCTGATTTTGAGAAAAATGGACCAATGGTTGAGGGATTACCAGCAAAAGAAGCTAGTGATAGGTATTTATTTTTCTTTCCATTTTGATTTGAGTTTAAGTAATAAATATTTTTGAAATTATATTTTTTTTTAGAATGATATTATTTCAATCGCAATTCGAAGAATTATGGGAGAGATTTGAAACTTATAACAGTGGTGAGAGTTTATTTGGCATTGATCAAACAGAATATCCAGCTTTGGAAAAACGAAAAAGAGAATTAACTTTATTACAAAAATTGTACAATTTATATTTACATGTAAATCGTACAATCGATGGTTACTATCAAATTCCATGGAATGAAATTAATATCGATGTTATTATCACTGAATTATCTGATTTTCAAAATAGGTTTGTTTTATTTTTTTGTTTTAATAATTAAAAATTGTTTTTTGAGTTTTGAAAAAAGAAATATATTTTTATAATTTTTCATCAGATGTCGAATGCTACCGAAAGCAATGAGAGATTGGCCAGCGTATATTGATTTGAAGAAGAAAATTGATGATTTCAATGAAACTTGTCCTTTATTAGAGATGATGGCCAATAAAGCAATGGAAGATAGACATTGGGAAAGAATGTCAAAACTTTGCAATTATACATTTAATATTGAATCTGAAATTTTTCTTTTGGCTGATGTAATGAATGCTCCTTTATTAAAATATAAAGATGATATTGAAGTAAGTAATAATGATATTATAATTATTTATTATTAATTGCAAAACAATTTTAATCAAGTTCACAGTAATTTTTCTAATACTTTTTAGTAAATTTTCTTTTATAAATATGTAAATATTTATTTTTATTGATTAAATATTATTGAATGTATAGGATATTTGTATAAGTTCTGTAAAAGAAAAGGACATTGAAAGTAAATTGAATCAAGTGATTGCTGATTGGGCAATTGTTGATTTGCAATTTTCTTCATTTAAACAAAGAGGTGAATTGCTTCTTAAAGGGACTGAAACTGCTGAAATTATTTCTCAACTAGAAGACAGTTTAATGATTATAAGTTCTCTTGTTGCAAATCGGTAAATTTACTTATTTATTAATTAAAATTGACATTTTTTTTTCATAAAATTGATTTTCTATAGTAGAAATTTTACTCTTTTTTTATTTATTAACATTTATGATTTTTTTTCAGATACAATATGCATTTTAAAAAAGATATTCAATTATGGCAGAATAAATTGACAAATACTTCTGAAATATTGTCAAAATGGTTGACTGTTCAAAGTTTATGGGCTTATTTAGAAGCAGTTTTTATTGGAGGCGATATTTCGAAACAATTACCTGAAGAAGCAAAACGATTTAATGTATGTTTTTCTATTTTGATTTACTGATTGATAATAATTATTAATTTCAAAATAATAAAATTATTTCTTAAGGATATTGATAAATCTTGGGTTAAATTAATGCAACATGCGCATGATAAATTAAATGCTATTGAAACATGTACAGGAGATGAAACAATGTCTGTAATGTTGTCATTTCTCATGGATCAATTGGAATCTTGTCAAAAATCACTCAGTGGGTAAGAATATAAAAATTTAAAGAAAACATTTTTTTACAAATATAAATTCTTAAAAGAAATTATCAATTTTCTTTTATCGAAGACAATTTTTTTTTTTTGTTGACTATAATACATGAAAATAAACTTTTTTAATTAAAATTTAAAGTTATTTATAAATAAATAAATAATATTATTATTATATTTTTATTACTAATAGATATTTGGAGACGAAACGAGTCATTTTTCCCAGATTTTGTTTTATTTCCGATCCAAGTTTATTGGAAATTTTGGGACAAGCTGCCGATTCGCATACGATTCAAAAGTATTTGGATGGCTTTTTCGATAATATTGGTAAAGTAAGAAAATCTACAAGAATTTTTCTTCTATATTTAATCCACTTGAAAAGAACATAAAAATTATTTTAATGATCACAAGAGTAAATATATTTAAAATAATAATTTTTTGATCACTTAATTTTACAGTTGGATTTCGACGTAAACGAATACGATAAAATAATTAATATGTATTCACGTGAGGGGGAAATAATTGCTCTCGAGAAAGATGTTTATTGTAAAGGTGGTGTTGAAAATTGGCTAAATACTTTATTGGAAGTTCATCGATTTTCAGTTGGTTCTGTTATATCACAAGGTCTATTAAAATTGACAGAAATTGATCTTTTAACTCTAATTGACGAATCAGTTTTACAGGTTTAAAAAAAAATTAATATAAATTTGGAAATTAATTTTACTATATATTAATAAGAAGAAAAATTAAATTTTCAGGTTGGTCTTTTGTCACTACAAGTTTTATGGACACGTGATTCGGAAATAGCTTTAGTTAATTCGAAGCGTGATAAAAATATAATGAAAAAAACAAATCAATGGTTCCTGGATTTGTTAAATAGTCTCATTGAAGTGACAGTGAAAGATTTAAATAAATACGCAAGAGCAAAATATGAAGCTCTTATAACAATTCATGTTCATCAAAGGTAATTTTTAAATTAAAAATTTTTTTAGTTTTCAATTCTCAATTTTTTCATTAATTTTCAGTTTTTTTCAATTTATTTAATATATTTCAATTTTTTTCAGAGATATTTTCGATGAACTTTTTCGTAATAAAATAAGAAATAAACAAGATTTTGAATGGTTGAAACAGGCACGTTTTTATTATGATGAAGATTCCGAGGAAGTACCCATTGGAATTACAAATGTTAATTTTACATATCAAAATGAATTTCTTGGTTGTACAGATCGTCTTGCAATTACACCTTTAACAGACAGATGTTATATAACACTTGCCCAAGCAATTGGTAAGTAATGAAAAAATTTTTTCTTATAAATTTATTTAATATTTTATTTTTTTATCGACAGGAATGAATTTTGGAGGTGCTCCTGCAGGTCCTGCAGGTACAGGAAAAACGGAAACAACTAAAGACATGGCTAAAGCTTTGGGTAAATATTGTGTTGTTTTTAATTGTTCCGATCAAATGGATTTTCGTGGTCTTGGAAGAATTTTTAAAGGATTGGCACAAGCTGGAGCATGGGGTTGTTTCGATGAATTCAATCGAATTGATTTACCAGTACTTTCAGTGGCTGCTCAACAAATTGCAATTATTTTAAATGCCAAAAGAGCAAAGAAATTTTCATTTTTATTTAGGTAAGTTTTTTATTTTTTGCAATATAAAATAAAAATATTGAATTAAGAAATTAATAATAATAATTTAGTGATGGAGAAACTTATTCTTTGGATTATGAGCTGGGATTGTTTATAACAATGAATCCTGGATACGCGGGTCGTCAGGAATTACCGGAGAATTTAAAAATACAATTTAGAAGCGTTGCTATGATGGTTCCTGATAGACAAGTAAAATACAATGATTTTTTTAAAATTTGTTATTAAATGCCGATTGAAAAGATTATCATCAATAATTTTTCAGATTATTATGAGGGTGAAAATGGCTGCTTGTGGATTTAAGGAGAATATTGTTCTTTCGGGAAAATTTTTTACACTCTATAAACTTTGCGAAGAACAATTAAGTAAACAAGTGCATTATGATTTTGGATTGAGAAATATTTTATCATGTTTACGTACAATGGGCGCACAAAAACGTGCACATCCAGATGAATCTGAGGAAACAACATTAATGAGAGTTTTGAGGTTGAAATATTTATATTTTCAATAAAATAAAATTTTCAATTTTTTATTTACTTTTTGAAATTCTTATTTTTCAGGGATATGAATTTATCGAAATTAGTAGACGAAGATGAGCCATTATTTCTTTCTCTTATCGAGGATATGTTTCCGGGAATAAAATTGTCAGTGCAAATTTATAAAGATTTACAAAGGGCAATTGCTAATGCAACAGTAGAACTTGGAATTATAAATCATCCGGAATGGAATTTAAAAACTATTCAAGTAGGAGTTCAATTTTCAATTTTTTTTTATAGATTTTGTGAATTAAAAATTAAATGAAAGAAAATTTATTTCATTTTTAGTTATATGAAACATCACTTGTTCGTCATGGTCTAATGGTTTTGGGCCCTACAGGATCAGGAAAAACTCGTTGTATGTGGGCCTTAATGAAAGCATTAACGGAATTAGGAATTCCTCATCGAGAAGTCAGAATGAATCCAAAGGTGAATAGATTTAAAAAAAATAAAATAAAATAATTATAAATTTTTTTATAATGTCTATTGTTCTAATTTTTTAGGCGATAACAGCACCTCAAATGTTTGGTAAATTGGACGTAGCGACAAATGATTGGACAGATGGAATTTTTTCCACCTTATGGAGAAGATCGACACAATTGAAGAAAAATGAAAATCTTTGGATTGTTTTGGATGGTCCCGTGGATGCTGTGTGGATTGAAAATTTAAATTCAGTACTGGATGATAATAAGACTTTAACATTGGCCAATGGAGATCGTATTATAATGGCATCCAATAGTAAACTTGTTTTTGAACCCGATAATATTGATAATGCATCACCGGCAACTGTTTCTAGAATGGGAATGGTTTTTGTCAGTGCTTCTGTATTAAAGTGGCCGCCCATTCTTGAGGTCTATTATTATTTTTATTAATATATATTTCTATTTTATACATTTTTTTTTTGACTATTTATTTTTCGAACTAGGCTTGGTTAAAGAAACGATCAAATCAAGCAGAATTTTTGCGATCGTTATTTAATAAAATATACGACGATGCCCATTTATTTGTACAAACAAAATTGGTGACAAAAATGATTATTTTAGAATCTCTTTATATTCGACAGTGCTTAGATTTATTACAAGGATTACTTACATTAAATGAAAATTCTCCGCGTAAATATTGTTTTAAAAATTATTATTTTTATTATTATTTCTTAAAAATCGTTAAATTTATTAACAAAGAATATTTTTGTTACTATTTTTTAGAAACATTTGCTGAATCTCATTTGGAAAAATTTTTCTTATTTTCCCTAATGTGGAGTTTGGGATCAGTTCTTGAATTGGATGGTCGTGCAGCTTTTCAAGAATTTGTTCTCTCACATCCTTCGAAATGTAATTGGCCTAAATGCAAGGTTATTTATTTTTAATTATTATTTTCTTTATTTTTTTTAAACTTATATTAATTTTTGACATTTTTTTTCAGGATGATGAAACAATTTTTGAGTTTCTTGTAAATGATGATGGAAAATGGATGCATTGGAATGAAAAAGTTACAGAATTTCAGTATCCTATTGAAGAAATTTTGCCATATCATTCAATTTTGGTTCCAAATGTTGACAATACTCGAACTTTATTTTTAATGCACGTTATTGCCAAACAAAAAAAAGCTGTCCTTTTAATTGGTTGGTTTTTTTTTTAATTTACAGAGAAAAAAAACTATTAGAAATTTTAATAATATTAATTTTTTGTTAAAAGGTGAACAAGGAACAGCAAAAACTGTCATGGTGAAAAGTTACATGTCCAAATTTGATGCTGAATATCATTTGCATAAATCCTTCAATTTCTCGTCTGCATCTACACCTAATATGGTTCAGGTAAAATATTTAAAAATAAATTTTGCAAAAAAAAAATAGGTACTTATATTTTAATTGTTTCTAGAATTAAAAATATTTATAAATAAAATTTACAATTTGTAGCGTATATTTGAAAGTTATGTGGAAAAGAGAGTTGGAAATACTTATGGTCCTCCAGGAGGTAGAAGAATGACAGTTTTTATAGATGATATAAATATGCCAATTGTTAATGAATGGGGTGATCAAATTACAAATGAAATTGTACGTCAATTAATGGAATACGGAGGATTTTATTCACTTGATAAGCCAGGTGAATTTTCAACATTGCAAGATATGATGTTGATGGCTGCAATGATTCATCCTGGTGGAGGTCGAAATGATATTCCACCACGATTAAAAAGACAATTCAATATTTTCAATTGTACTTTGCCATCAAACAAGTCAATGGATACGATTTTCAGTAAGAAATTCTTTTTTCCAATTTTTTTTTAACGCTAGTATAATTTTTTTTACATTTTAAAATTTGTAATTATTGCAGGCACGATAGGACAGGGCTATTTTAATATTCATAGATTTTCAGAACAAATAGTGAATTTTGTACCAAAATTAATTCCAATGACACGAATTTTGTGGCAAAAAACAAAAATTAAAATGCTTCCAACACCGGCCAAGTTTCATTATGTTTTTAATTTGAGGGATTTATCGCGTATCTGGGAAGGAATTCTTCGAATTGAAAAAAATGAATGCTCCTCTATTGAGATGCTGTTAAAACTTTGGAAACACGAATGCACAAGAGTAATTGCAGATAGGTGAATATAAAGGGGAAATTAATTTATGTAATTTAATAATTTTCTCAATTTTTTTTAATTTTAGATTTATTGATGAAATCGATAAACTATGGTTTCAAGAAACTTTACAAAAAACGGCCGAAGAATGTTTAAATATTGATTTTCGTTATTATTCATCAGATGAAACGTATTTTGTCAATTTTTTGCGTGATCCACCGGAACCAACTGGAGATGAACCAGAAGATTTTGTTCTTGTTGCTCCGAAAATTTATGAGGAAATTCCAAGGTTAGGAAAAAATTGATAATTAAGATTTATTTTTTAAATAGTTGAATAATAATTAATTTTACAGTTTTGAAATTGTGATTGAAAGAGTGCGTCAATTTATGGAACAATTTAACGAATGTATTCGAGGTTTGCGATTGGATTTGGTATTTTTTCATGATGCATTGGTTCATTTAATTCGAATATCAAGAATTTTTGGTGTTCCAAGGGGTAATGCTCTTCTGGTTGGAATCGGTGGTTCAGGAAAACAAAGTCTCACTCGTCTTGCTTCTTTTATTGCCGGTTTAGATTTTTTTCAAATTGTTCTAACAAGGTAATTTTTTTGTTTATTAATTAAAATTTATTTTTTTTTTAATAATAAATCTTCTACTAGAGTTTAAAACTGAGTATTATTTTTTTAAAAACAATGTAGGAGTTACAATATCGGAAGTTTGTTGGAAGATTTAAGAAAATTGTACCGAATGGCAGGAATTGGAACACGAGGTGCGACTTTTATTTTCACTGATAATGAAATTAAAGATGAAGGATTTCTCGAATATTTAAATAATGTTTTGAGTGTGGGAGAAATAGCGAATCTTTTTCCAAAAGATGAACTTGATGAAATTTTAACAAGTGTCATTCCAATTATGAAGAAAGAACAGCCAAGAAGACCTCCAACTCCAGATAATTTATACGAATATTTTATAACTAGAGCGAGAAATAATTTGCATATTGCTCTTTGTTTTTCTCCAGTAAGTTAATTTTACAATTTATTTTTTTTACTATATATTAATATTTATTCATTAATAATTAATTAATTAATTTAAAAATAGGTGGGTGAAAAATTCAGATCACGATCATTAAAGTTTCCTGGACTTATATCGGGATGTACAATGAATTATTTTTCAAGATGGCCAAAAGACGCTTTATGTGCGGTTAGTAAACATTTTTTGAAGAACTATAATTTTGTTTGTACCGAGGAAATTAAAGAAGAAATTATTAACGTTACGGGAGAGGTTCAAGAATTTGTGATTGACGCTTGTACGGAATATTTTAACAGGTAATTGTTTTTTTTTGTTTTTTTTTATTATTAAAAAATTGGTTATTAAAATATTATTTTTATTATAGATTCCGTAGGCAAACATACGTTACACCAAAATCATTTTTGTCATTTATTAGTGGTTATAAAAATATTTATAAACAACGACTCGATAATATAAATACTCTTGCATTTCGAATGAGCAATGGTTTAAGTAAATTAGTTGATGCATCGAAACAAGTCGATGAACTACGAAAAGTACTCGAAATAAATCAAGCTGAAATTGATGTGAAAAATGTTCAAGTTGAAGCAGTTAGTGATAAAAATAGAATTTAATTAACATGAAAAATTTTTTAAATTAAATTTAATTGAAAATTTATTTTTCTCTTTAGATTCTTGTGACAGTAAATGAGAAAAAGAGAGACGCAGAAATTGTGAAATCTCAAGTGCAAAGTTCAAAAGAAGAAGCTGAAGCTATATTGAAAATTATTTCAAAAGATAAATCAGTGGCTGAGAAAAAATTAAAAGCTGCAGAGCCAGCTTTACTCGAAGCCGAAGCAGCTCTTCAGGTATAATATTATTATTTTATTCATTAAAAAAAATTTAATATATTAATTTTTTTTACTATTTTTAGACAATAAAAGCAACTGACATTGCTACTGTTCGAAAATTGGCAAAACCTCCTTATTTAATTACATTAATCATGGATTGCGTTATAATTTTATTTGGTCGAAAATTGGACACCGTTAAACCAGATGTAGAGAAACAATTTTTAATGCCATCATGGGGCGAAGCATTGAAGGTTTAGATTCTTTATTATAATCTTTTTTTTTTAAATAAAAGAATTTTTTAAAAAAATCACAATTTTTCAGGTTTTAGCTGATACAAGATTTTTGTATAATTTACAAAATTTTCCCAAAGACAATATTAATGGAGAAACTGTTGATTTGATGATACCTTATTTAAATTATCCTTTATATACATATGATGCGGCAAAAACAGCTTGCGGAAATGTTGCAGGATTAATTTCATGGACAATTGCTATGGTGAAATTTTATGGAATTAACAAGGACGTTTTACCATTAAAAGTAAGAAGTTGGGAATAATTTTGTTTAAGATAAAAAGAAATAAAGATTTTATATAAAGAAATTGATTAAAATAAAATAAATTATTTAAGGCTAATTTAGCTGTTCAACAAGGAAAGCACGATAAAGCAAATCGAAATTTACAACAAGCTGAAGCTGTATTAAAAGAAAAAGATGAAGAATTAAAAGTGGTTAAAAAGGATTTCGATGCTGTTATGGCAGAACGTCAGGTAAATTTTTCGGCTCTCTTTTAATATATTGCGAACAAATAATAAAAATAGAATGTAATTACAATTTTTACAGAAAGTTGTCGATTTGGCAAATGCTTGTCGAGCAAAAATGGATGCTGCAACAGCAATGATTGATGGACTTGCTGGCGAAAGAATTCGATGGACCGATCAATTGGCTATGTTTAAATCCGAAACCGACAGACTTGTGGGAGATGTTTTACTTCTCACTGGATTTTTATCATATTGCGGTCCATTTAATCAGGAATTTCGAATACTCTTACAAAAAAAATGGTTCGATCTTGTACAAGATAGAAAAATTCCAGTTTCTGCTTCTATAAGCATTGTCAATACTTTAACGGATGCAGCAACTGTTAGTAATAATTAATATTAGTAATTTTAATAAAATTAAAGAATAATTAAAATAATTTTTTCTATTATTTTTAGACTGGAGAATGGAATTTGCAGGGATTACCTAATGATGAACTTTCAATTCAAAATGGAATAATAGTCACAAAAGCTTCAAGATATCCATTATTAATTGATCCACAATTACAAGGAAAAGCTTGGATTAAAAATAAAGAAAAGGACTTTGACTTACAAGTGAGAAAATTTTATTTACAGTTTATTTTTTAAAAAAAAAAAAAAATTGTTTTTAATTTTATTGACATAATTTTACTTTTTAATGTTTGTATTGTAAAATGTAAATTTTTCAGGTTACTTTCCTAACGCATAAATATTTTAGAAATCATTTGGAAGATTGTGTTTCTCTTGGTCGTCCACTTTTAATAGAGGATGTTGAGGAAGAATTAGATCCAGTTTTGGATAATTTACTGGAAAAAAATTTTATCAAAATTGGTACTTCATTAAAAGTGCGTTTTCATCATTAAAAAAAAACTAATTCCCATTATTCAAATTATTTTTTCATATTTATTTATAAATTTTCTAATAAAATATAGAGAAAATAAATTTATAATTTTTCAGGTAAAATTAGGAGATAAAGAAGTTGATGTTCATGACGATTTTCGATTATACATTACAACTAAATTGCCAAATCCATCGTATCCTCCTGAAATATTTGCACGTACTTCTATAATTGATTTCACTGTAACAATAAAAGGTAATTGGGATTTTTTCAAATTCAATAATTTTTATGAGAAAAAGAACAAGTTTTTATGACAAATAATTAATTTTCCCAGGATTGGAAGATCAATTATTGGGTAGAGTAATTTTAGCCGAAAAACAGGAATTAGAAACTGAACGAACCCAATTGATAACGGATGTAACGGCTAATAAAAGAAAAATAAAACAATTGGAAGCTAATTTACTTCATAAATTAACAACTGTTCAAGTAAGAATTTTTTATTAAGATATTTTTATTTTCAATATTAAATAATTCATTTTATTTTCTTTTTATTTTCAATTTCAGGGGCCATTAATAGATGACGTGGAATTGATGGCAGTTTTGAATAATACAAGAACAACGGCAAATGAAGTAAATGAAAAATTATCAATTGCAAATGAGACAGAATTGAAAATAAATGCAGCCCGGGAAGAATTTAGACCAGTTGCAACTAGAGGAAGTGTTTTGTACTTTTTAATTTGCGACATGGCTCAAGTTAATGTCATGTATCAAACTTCGCTTGCTCAATTTTTGGAGCGATTCGATCTTTCTCTTGACAGGTATATTAAATTTTTCATATTCAAAAAAAAATCTTTTTTCAAAAAAAAAAAAAAAAAAATCAAGAGAACGTTAATGAAGAAACAAAAATAATTTCTATAATACTACAATTTATTATTTTTAGATCAGAAAAAAGTCCTGTGAATTTAAAAAGAATTGTCCACATTATCGAATATTTGACCTATGAAATTTTCAAATACAAATCTCGTGGACTTTATGAAAATCATAAATACATGTTTAGTGTGCTGATGACATTAAAAATTGATCTTCAAAGAGGCGCAATATCACACGAGGAATTTCAATATTTTATTAAAGGAGGAGCGGCTCTCGATTTAAATGCCGTGACACGTAAACCTTATAAATGGATCACTGACATGACATGGTTGAATTTAGTTGCTCTTTCGTCATTAAAAAATTTTCAAAATATTGTCTCACAAATTTATGCCTCAGAAAAAAATTGGAAATCATGGTTCGCTAAAGAAGCACCCGAGGAAGAAATAATTCCCGATGGTTACAATAATTTCGATACTTTTCGTCGTCTTTTAATAATCAGGTTTATTTTATTTTCAAAAAAATAAAATTATAATTATAAACTTTTTTTTAATTAACGTTTTGTTTTGTCCATTAGAGCATGGTGCATGGATAGAACATTATCGCAATCACGAAAATACATTGCAAATTCTTTGGGAGTAAAATATGCAGAGCCAGTTTTAACATTATTGGATGTTATGCATTCTGAATCAAGACCAAATACGCCAATGATTTGTTTTTTGAGTATGGGATCTGATCCAACGCCTAGTATTGAACAACTTGCTAAAAAAATGGAGATTCGTTGTAAAAGTATTTCCATGGGTCAAGGACAGGAAATTCATGCGAGAAAATTATTAAATTCAGCAAAAACCGAAGTATGTTTTGATAATAATATGAAATTTTTTTTTTAAATTAATAATTGAAAAAATTAAAATTCAGGGTTTTTGGGCGCTTTGTCAAAATTGTCACCTTGGCCTCGAATATATGGTGGAATTAGTGGAATTTATTTTAGAAATGGATTCACCTCATCCCAATTTTCGCATATGGATAACAACCGAACCGCATAAAGATTTTCCAATTTCTTTACTACAAATGTCGATTAAATTCACTTATGAGCCACCGCAAGGTTTTTTTTGTGTTTTTATTCTTTAGATTGAATTACAAATTTTTGTCATATTGAAAATTGATTTTATTTTCAGGAATTCGAGCAGGTTTACTTGCGACATATAGTGGAATGAATCAAGAAATGTTGGATCAATGTGATTCTGCACAATATATACCGTTAGTGTATGTTGTTTCTTTTTTGCATACCGTTTTACAAGAACGTCGAAAATTTGGACCATTGGGTTGGAATATTCCTTATGAATTTAATTCCGCTGATTGGCTCGCATCTTGTATGTTTATGAATAATCATTTGAATGATTTGGATAATACAAGGGACATTAGTTGGTCAACTATCAGGTAAAAAATTTTTAAAAAAAATGTTTTTTCCTAATAATTTTATTTTTATTTTTATTATTTAAAAAGATATATGATTGGTGAAGTACAATATGGAGGTCGTGTAACTGATGACTATGACAAACGTCTATTGAATACATTTGCAAAAGTTTGGTTCACTTCAACAATATTTTCAGAGACATTTAATTTTTATAAAGATTATAATGTTCTGAATTATAAATTAGTTAGCGATTATATAAAAGCCATTGACACTATGGCTAGCATTGATCCACCTCAAGCTTATGGTCTTCATTCAAATGCGGATATTACGTAAGTTTTTTTTTATATAAAAATTAAAAATTAAAATAAATATGATTTGAAATAAAATATAAATTCTAATATTTATTTAGAAAATTGTTTCTATTGAATAATTTTTTTTTGTAGATATCAAAGTGTATCGACACAAAATGTTTTGGATACAATAATATCGGTGCAGCCAAAGGAAGCAGGAATTGGTGGAGGTGAGTCGCGTGAAGATTCAGTGGCTAAACAAGCTAATGAAATGTTATCAAAATTACCACCCGCCTATGATCAATTTGAAGTGAAAAATAGGTTTGTCGTAAAAAAAAAATTAATTATAAAAAAAATTAAACGAAAAAAAATCTTCAAAATTCTAAAAAAAGATTTTTTTTATTTTGTTTCAGATTGCAAATTATGGGCGCAACAAGTTCGATGAATATTTTTTTGAAACAAGAAATAGATCGAATTCAAATTGTTATTAAATTAGTTCGAATAACATTGAAAGATTTATTATTGGCAATCGAAGGAGTTATAATTATGAATGAGGTAAAATTTTTCTTTTGAAAATTTTTCGAAAATTTTTATATAAAAATATTGTTTTATTTATTTTTTTTTATTTATAGGAATTGAGAGATGCGTTTGATAATATTTACGACGCCAGAATACCAATAGTTTGGAAGGCTCGTTCATGGGAATCGAGTACACTGGGATTTTGGTTCACAGAATTATTGGAAAGAAATCGTCAATTTTCCTCTTGGTTATTTGGTCGTCGTCCTGCAAAATTCTGGATGACTGGATTTTTCAATCCTCAAGGTATGGAAAATTTTCAAAAAAATGCAAAAAAAAAAATTTCAAAAATTACTATTTTTTTTTTTAAATATTTAGGTTTTCTGACGGCAATGAAACAGGAAGTAACGAGGGCCCATAAGGGATGGGCTCTTGATAATGTAACACTTCACAATGAAGTAACGAAACAAACCGCTGAAGAAGTGAGAACTTCGCCGAATGTAAGAATATAATAGATTAATTAATTTGTAATATAAGTTTATAATAAATTTATTAAAAAATTATTTGATACAAAATATTCAGGAAGGTGTTTTTGTCTATGGATTATATTTGGACGGTGCCGGATGGGATTTGAAAAATAATCGTTTACGTGAATCTGCAAATAAAGTCTTGTACGTGATGATGCCTGTGATACATATTTTCGCACTCTACAATAATCCGGATAAAAATCCAAAACTATATCAGGTATTTATTTCTCATTTATTTTAATATCGTCCTTTTTTTATTTTAATAACACGCTCTAATTTGACACCTTTTTTCGTTTATAATTTCTTGAATTCGGAATATATTAAAAAAATTTCAATTCTTCGACTTAGTGTCCAGTTTACAAGAAACCAATGAGAACTTATAATTTGCTAATAACACCATTATGGTTACAAACAATAAAACCTCCAGAATTTTGGATTTTACGTGGAGTGGCATTGCTCTGTGATACGAAATAATTCACTTTCAAAAAATTTTTATCAATATTTTATTTCAACATTAAATTTAACAAAAAAAAAATTCTATTTTAAAATTGAAAAAAATTTTGAAGTATTTATAATTATAAAAATTTATAAAATCAATTATTATAATTGAAGAAATATAAACTAATTTTTAACAGAGAACGCATGATTATGAATAATGGTAACAGACTGTTTTAAAAATTTAATAATTAACAATATATCATCTGCATAGTGCGTAATAACAATAACATGTAATATTATATATAATAATAATATGAGATTTTACATTAAATATACATTAAACTTAACAATATACAATAATTCATATTAATACATATATAATATTACACATAATTTTTAAAATAATATTTATGCAAATAATGAGTTAAACTCAATTAGATAAAAATTAGTAAAAATGGCTCGGATTTTATAGACTATTTGTAATTTGTACTGTTTTTTTTTTCAAGGCATAACAAATGCAAATTAATTGTTGTCCTTGCGTGTAACTTTTGCATTGTGTCCTCTGATTTCTTAATGTGACGTAACGTTTAGAGGAAGTAGAGAGAACAAATTAAAATGAGAGCAAATGAAGTTTGCAAGGTTACACTTGTAGCCTTATTATAACGCCCCCAATTTTCATCTCGATTACAGAAATTACTGTTGCATATTTCAGTATCAAACTGCCCAATTTTAAAAGGGTGCTTTTCCGTCCAACAGTCATATACTGTGGTTTTTTTGTGTAAATCTAAAAAAAAAGAAAACATTCCAAAATTTTAATAATTTTTTTCAAAAAATTTCTATTATAAAATTAATTTATGATACTTACAATCAGATTTATAAGTTACACAAGAATTCGAATAAGAAGTTGTATTACAGGTGTTATTTTCTAAAAATTTATTACAAGGTTTATAAGATCCTATCACATTAGCCTGGTCACCTTCTATACATTGATAACAAGTTGTACAGTTGCCTGAAACAAAAGAGAAAAATTTATTAAACAAAATTTGAGTCATCAATTTCATGGAATACAATAAGACGTGTCTTGAATAAATTAGTCATCATACGATAGTTTTGTTTACGAAACAGAAATATGTGATGAATAAGTGAAAGGGAAATGGCAAAAGAAAGGAAACACGTTTTATATATATTATACATTCTCTATACTAAAATATTTATTAATTTAAATACTTTATTAGAAAAACGTATATTAAAATTTAAGTAAAATTTTCAATAATAATTGAAAGCAAAAAAAAAAAAAGATAAAAAATGAATAAATAAAATAATGTAAATATTGAACGTTAATTTTCTTCGAATAAACCGCGCGAATAAATGATTTAAAAAGATCGTTATTTTTTAATACAATTATTGGAAATTTTTTAATAATATGTAAATTTATTTCTTTGATTTATATTTAGTAATTTATGCTGAAGCGTAAAAAAAAACTTGGAATTATACACGAAATAAGAATCAATACAGTGAACTACATTGTAAAAATATGCATTTAGATCTATATAAGATATATATTTACTCACCAATGGCTAAAACAGTGGAAATTATAACAAATATTAAAAGCTTCATATTTGGCACTAGGAGATTTTAACACTTTAAGAAATAAATTTTTCTTTTTTTTTAATGTGAATCTAAGAAATTATTTGTGATTTTAAAGGAAGCGAACGTTTTCTTGAAAGACCACAAGAGGTTGTTTGATTCAAACTGTACATATAATACGTTGAAACCGCGCTTTAGTGGCCTTCAGTCGATTGAAGTAGTGGGAAGAGAATGATCATTCTACACAAACGTCCCATTTAAAATAACACTCTAAATTCTCATTTTTATTTTGTGTATATTTTCCGAATAATTTCATTTTTTTTTAACTTTAAAAGACATTTTTATTTAACATAATTTTAATTTGATAAGTTTATTATTAATTTTCCCAAAAAATTATTATTTACAATTAGAATTACCATTTTCTTTTTTTGTAAAATTAAAATTAATCATTATCATCATCCATTTGTAACATAATTATGAGATATGTTGTTATAGCTCCACAAATCTGAAAAAAAAATTATAACGATAAAATTTTTAAATAATAATAATATTTAAATTTTAAATAATAATCAATAATATTTTGATAAATCTTACCCTGCATAAAAAATTATAATCCAAATTAATAATTCCATATAAAGATATATTGAGTTTTCTTTGAATTAATTGATGTGAAATTTTAATAATCTGAAATAAAATTTACAATTTTGTATCTGTAGAAAAAATTATTCAATAATTGAAAAAGAAAAATAGAAATAAATTTCTAAATCTTACAGATTTTTTGCAATTTTCTGGCCTATAATACAACCATAATTTAAAAAGTGCATTACCAGTATTGTTTGCCTAGAAATATTTGAAAAATTAATTAAATCGAAATAAAATGAATTAATTTTTTTTAATGTTAATAAATAACCTCATCACGAATATTTCCAGAAGAAAATGCAATGAAAATAAATTCCAAGACTAAAACACTGACCCAAAGAGTACCATACATGGTCGCTATTAAATCACCTGTTTTATGAACTTTTGTGTCAGTCATAAATAAACAAACAAAATATGAATTTTTTACAATTTGTAAAAATGATATTAATAGTGCCATTAAAGTAATAGGGGCAAAAAAATTCGTAATCATTTCACACAGATCCATTAATTCCACATGTAATTTACCAAAATAATTGAGAATCAATGGTATGGAATTTGATGATCTGAAAATTGAAAAATATTTAAAAAGATTCGAATAAAAAAATAAATAATTTTTCTTTTACCTTAAATGTTTCCTCGGATAAATCATCGATAAATTCACATTTAATTTATGAAATCGTAATTCCAATATATCCAAAGCAGTTATAAATAAAGTGAACCAATTATGAATAATAATATGTGGAAATTCAAATGGTATCCAAATCATCCATTTAAAAATTGGTGATATCGAGGATAAAGCGATTTTTGAAAAAAATAATCCACCAAAAATAATATTTACAAAACTAATACGAATACAAAGCATTTTAATAATCATTTGTCCTTCATTTTTAATTCCTATTTTTCTAGCTATTTTTTCTGTTCTTTTAAAATTTTCAAAAATAAATAATACCCTCTTTTGACGAAATGCAAATATCAACCATGCAATTATTACTATAATAAATTGCATACCATCAATAAATGTAGCAACAATTGCTGCAATTATAGTTTCCATGGGAAAAATAGTCACACTACGATCAATTAAAGCACGCACATAAAAGACACAATATAAAATACAAAGTATTAATGAATAAATTGTTCCCAAATTTGAATGAATAAAAAAACCATTTTCGTCAATTATAAATGGACATAAGCCTATTGTTTTTTCATAAAAATAAACTAATTTTATTAGAAATGAGAAAATTATTTGCTTTTTTAAACTCATTTCCACCATTTTGCATAAATATATGAATTTGAACTTGATAACGCATGACAAATATGCTTTTAGTTTAATTAAATCGATTGCAAATAAAATACTCTTATTTCTTATTTAGAGAAATTAATTTTATAATTTATTCATGAAAATTAATTTATTATATTTTAATTTATATTAAAAAAAATTGTTATTTAATTTTATATCATCTAATCAGTTAATAATATTAATGTAATGATTGGATTTTTCAAAAAAAATTTAATAACGATTTACCGTAAAACTGCATGTAATTTATTTAAAGTAATTGAAATTTTATCGATGTTTGCCAAACCAAAGTCTATCAACAGGTGATATCCAATTATTAGCACCACCTAAATTATTTTGTATAACATATTTCAATGTATATGGATTTAAATTTTCTTCTTCTAATCGCTTTTCCTCCTTTTCTCTCATTTCCATTATTTCTTGACTAACGGCCATTGCTTTAAATGGCAATTTGTGTGCTATTTCTTCAAGTTGTTTCTTCACCTACAAAAAAATAAAATTTAGAAATATTAAAATTTGTTTACTATTAGAAAAAAATTAAAACTGGATTTTTTTTTTATTTTTTTACTTCGTCAAATTCAACGGGTCCTGAAACCTCCATAATGACACGTCCTGCCTTCACAGGTGTAACATAATGATGAATTGCACCTTTTCCACCACCCATTCTTGTTCCTGGATTCTAAAATAAGATTTTTTTTTTTAATATATATTTTCTTTTTGCTACTAAATAATAAATTTAAAATAATTTTCAACCTTTTTTGTAACTGGTTGCCATGGTGGGTCTACTCGATAAATTGCAAAACAGCTTTTAGGGATTTTTCTATGCATAACAAAACGCATCATTTCAAAATGACCGAATTTCAATCGACCACCAATTAGAGCCTAAAAAAATTAATTTTATATATAAATTAGAAAATTGTATTATTTATTAATTAAGCTTCAGCCTTTCGGCCCAGAAGTGGACTTGGTTTAATACAAAATTAAAAAAATATAAAATTAGAAAATTGTAAAAAAAAAAATATACATACAATTACTCCATATTGTTTATGTAACAAAAAATTGTGAACTGGCTCTGGACCTCGCATGTATCGTAATCTTTTTTGCATTTTAAATGGTCTCATTGTGGGTGGATATTGAGGTACTTTTTCATAAATTCTAAGTCTTCTCCTTTCTGGATATTCAATTTCACCTGTAGAATAAAGGGAAACAAAACATTTGTTATTGTTCAAATTTTTGGAGTATAAAAGATAAAATTTTTTTTTAAAAATAATTCTCTTTAAATTTACCATAGACTGGTGGTTCTTCATAAGCACGAAGACCTGCTGTTTGTATAACTTGAGGAAATGATTTGTTTATTGTCACTAGAAATAAAAAAAATTTGTTTAAAATTTAGAATTTTTCTTGATAAACATAACCTCTTTTAGAAAGTAAAAAAAGTTATTACATCTTTTCATACTTACTTGATAGACTCAATTTAGAAAATAATTTAGTTAATGACATTTTGTTATATTTATTATTTTCACGTATTTCTATTTTATATAATTATTTATTTTTTCATTCTCTTTAAATTCAGAGATAAACAACAAACACATGCAACTTGCGGTATGCTACACGCATGCGCATGTTTCGATATATCGAAATCCGATTATTTTAAATTTGAATTTTTTTTTTTTAATTTTTGGTTTAAAAATAATAATACAAATTTCATGTAAACAATATTTGTAATCTTTATTTTTCATAAACACTTTTATTGTTTTACAATAACAATTTTTCTAGACTTTACATAAAAATAATTATAATTAAAAATTTTCAGCACAAAAAAATTTTATTTACTTTTTAAAGTATTTTCAAATTGATTTACACAATTTATTTAGATCTTGATAATCAAGAATATATTTTTTTTACAAATATATATTTGTTTTTTGATTTCATTAAGGCACCTAATAAAATTCATTTAATTTCAAATATAGGATACATTTTGTTTTAACACTTATTTTAATTTTGCAAATTAATGACTGGGAAATTTTTGATTTATTCAAAAATATAATTTGAAATAATAATTAAGAAATTAATTAATTTATAAAAGTTTATGAAAAAAATTAATTATAGTAAAAAAAAGTGAAAAATTTTTGTTTTTGATTTAATATTATATATGTGTGAAAAGAATAAATTACAAATTTAATTATAAAAAAGTACTTTGGGCCTTAAAAATTAATTGCTTTAAAATTTCATTCGATTAATAATAAATCACACTTTTTTTTTTACTTAAAAATACCATTTTGTGATTTAAAAACAAGCACACTGGTGGAAATACGCTTTTTAAAACTCTTACTATATTAACAAAGTAACTGTTTCAATTCATTGGGGAATTTATTAATTAATATTAATTAATAAATTTTTAATTTCAATTATTATTGTTAAAAAATAGAATTACTTTTTGTAAAATACAAAAATTTATATGATTTTCGGACAATGCCAAAAATGTACAATTTTTCTGTTTTTTTTTTTTTTTTTTATCAAAATATATTTTTCTATTTTTAAAATATAACTAATAAATAGAGAATTATTTCTATTTTTATAGATTCATAATTCTCTTTTTCTTTTTTTAATTCCAATACAAGAATATGAAGCTCCTTTTTTATTATTTATAAAGCTCGTATTTCTAATTGCTATATTTTGGAATTATTTCTCCTTAAATACCTTTCTTTAAGTACATCACGCCAAAGAAATATGTTTACTTTTTGATATATCACTTCGTAAAATATATTTTATATTTTTCACTCGTATTCAAAATTGAATAATCATATTTAAAGGATATATATAAAAATATCTCGATCTCGATTATAATTTTTAAATATTTTTTCAATATTTCTCATAATTCTTTTAAATTTTCACAAAAATATTAGGAATTTACTTAATCAAGTTCCTCTTTTTTTTATCACAAAAAAGCCATTCTTAATAGCTATTTAAATTTTTTTTTCTAGATCGCTAAATTAATTAATCTAGAATATAAAAAACAATTTCTGATTAAAAAGAAATATTTGTTTTTTTCCTCTTTTTGTTTGAATGCACGATTAGTTGAAAAACGTTGCAATTATTCATTTATCCTTTTAGGGAAAATAAAAATTATCTCATGATTCTAAGAATCGTAATAGAATGAGAAAAAAAGAGATTATTTTAAATAGAGCAGAAACAACTAGGTTCATCTAATGTTTCTGAACTTCTTCTTGTATAAACTTTTAGTAGTTGGCAGTGTACCCTGTAATAAAGTTATAATTAGATAAAAAAAAAAAATGTCTTCTGAATAAAAAAAAAAAAAATAATTTATTTGTTGGTAAAAGATTACCTTATCTTAACATTTGGAACTTGAATGACTTCGCCATCACAATTCCAAACACTGAGACCTGTATTTAGTGAAATGCTATTTCCATTTTCAGAGTAATTTGAGCTAGGCATTGCCTTGAACGTGAATTCTCGAGCTCTATAAACCTCCACAAACGGTAAATCATACTAGAAATATAAGAAAATTATTCAAATGTATTTTTCTCATTCACGGAAATATTATATTACTTAAGCAAATTAAAGCAAAAAAACAATTTGCCAACATTTTACGACTCTCTTAAACAACACAGACAAATTCATTTCAATGTAATGGACTTTAAAAAAAAATTATTTTAAATAAATCCAATTCAAAGACGAAATTTTATTTGCAATTTTTAATATTGAAAGAATATTAAAATTTTATTTTAAATAAAAAATCTATTTTTTGTAAAATTTTGCAGAAGTAAATTTAAAATATTAAATTGAAATATATTAAATAACATATTCTTAAAGAGTTTATGCTTTTCATTCTCTTTTTTTTCCCATGAAATTTTTATTGACATACCAAATTTTTAACTTTACTGCTGAGCCTGAGAATCATTCTGATATTATTGATAAGAGATGTGTGTCTAATAATAATAACATCCACGCAACCATCACCGACATGACAATGGGGACTAAAACCCATTGGACTTCTTGAACAGGCACATGATAAATTCGCTCCATTAACCATGAAAAATTTTCCTCTAACTGTAAGCCACCCTTAAAAACAGAAATTTTCATTATTAATCAAAAAATAATTTAATTCCTTTTTAAAAATTTTCTATTAAATAATAATTCGTTGTAAGATTTTTTTTTAAAAAATTTCTTTACAACAAATATAAATAAATAAATAAAAATAAATAAATTTCTTTACAATATAAAATAAAAAAATAAATCAATTTCTCCCAAATAAAAACTATTTTAAATAAATCAAAAATCAACCAACTTGAAATTTCTTTATCGGGAATTTTTTGATTCATATGTTGAATGCAACGATTACAATTTTGCAAACACTTGGTACTTGCTGCTGGATGACATGGATCTGACAAAAGTTCAATTTCACCCTCGTATCCTTTATTTGCCACAATTTTCTTAAAACCTACAGAAAAAAAAGGTTACAAAAAAATTATTACTAAAATTACAAATTTTTAAAATTAATAAAAATTATTAAATGAAAAATAAAATTTTGCAAAAAGAGAATTTTTAAAGGTAAAATTTCGTTTATAAGGAAAAAATAATAATTTTTTTTTCTTGTGTTTAACTTTTACCTGAATAATCGTATCTTTGTGGACCCATCCAACGAAATTTTTCGCTATCTCGAATGACGTCACCTAAATATCCATAACTAACAACACTAGCGTATAATCTGAGTAAAGAATCATTGCTGTGTACTGATGAGATATCCAAACCAGCTGTGTCACCAAAAATAATGTGAATTGCAGCAGTTTGCACGTCAGTTGTACCGTGTAAACTATAGGCGACAGTATTTGTACTTCCACCAGGAATTACGCCAACTGGCAATTTTGGTACTGGCAAATTTGCATTTGCATCATTTAAATCGATTTCATTATCTTTCGCCGCTCTCAGTACTAAGCCATTAAATACTTCTGCAAATGTTCCATCACCACCAATACAAACCACCGCCTGAGAAAATATTTTTTTTTTTTTTATTAAATTAATTATTCTAATTTTCTTTCACAATTTTCAATTAATTATTTAACGCTTTTTATTTCGATAATTTATGCAAAAAAATAATTTACATTTAATTTTTTTTAAGTAAAAAAAGAATTTTTCTTTACTTTCAAATAATATAGCAAAAAAAAAAAATAGAAAAAGAAATTAATTAATTATTAATTCTGTAAATAAAATAATTTTTCTTTACTTTCAATAATATAGCAAAAAAAAAAAATTGTAGAAAAAGTAAATTAATTAATTATTAATTCTGTAAATAATTTTAATTGGCTTATTAGAAAATTCTCTCACATGAATATCGTCTAAATTTTCCGTGAGTAGTGTATCACGAATATGTCCTGCTTTTTCGGTAATTATTAATTTAATTTCAATTCCCGCAATAATCATTAATGGTTGTACTTCTTTTTCCCAAATTTTCAATCCCTTTCGTTTACCACCGAAAGGATTAACGAATACCATCATTTTCCTTGGTCTATAAGTAAAACCTAAATTAAAAAAAAAAGAAAAATAATTAAAATAATTGTCATTGTTATAGATGAGATATATAATTGAAAATATATTTTTGTAATATAAAGAAAATAATAATTTTTCTTGTTACAAACCATTAAGATAATTTTGAATGGTTTTTACCCAGGAACCAATTTGTCTTGGATCCGAATGGCTCATAGTAACGCTATGATGTCTCCATTTACTTTTAGATCCACATGCTGCATAATGTAAAACAAAACTTGTCAAGGATAAATTTGGTGACGTCGATAGCGAATCTTTTTTTTTCATATTATTCATTGTAGGAATCCAATCATCTCCATACGAGGCTGAAAGTACATCGGTCATCGGCAACGTCCATTGTGCTGAAAAAAAAAAATTTACAATTTTATTTTACACTCTTTTTCCTTTTTTTCTAATTTTTTAAAAATAATTTTTTTTTTGTGGAAAATTAAAAAAATTAATTATTCCTTTTTTAAAATTAATTTTAATTATTGAATTCAATGGAAATTTCATGAAAAAATTTTATATATTATCTTCAGAACGTGACATTTTTCTTTTTACTATCAACTATATAGAAAAACGAAAACTCAATAAAATGAAAAAAAAATATATAATAGTATATTATACTTTTCATTTTTTGATAAAATTTTATTACTCTTTTATATTACAACATTTTTATTATCGTTTATTATATATTTTTTTTCAATGATATAAAAACAAGAAAAATTTTTAATTATACAAATAATTATTTTTTTTAATAAAATTTTGTCGCGCAAAAATTGGCAAAAATATTTTATTTTTAGCGTGCAAAATATTTCATATGTAAATAAAATTTATTTGATCATGTATATGAGAAAAAAAAATTGAAAGAAGAACAAAGAGCAAAGAAGGAAACAAAAAAAAATTCTATTTAGACAAAAACGAGTTTTGCTTTTCTTATAATTTCTTCAAAAAAAAAAAAAATAATAATAATAAAAAAAGGTCGTTTAATTTTTTTTAAAATATAAAATTAAATCCTTAACTAAATTAAATTGAAAATAAAAAAAAAATTGTTTCTAACAAATATATATAGTTAAAAGCAATCAGCTGCTTGAAATTCATGCGCCTTGCACTTGTAAAATATATATGTTGATAATATCTAAAAATAGTCATTCATCAATAATCTTTTTCCGACAGAAAGTTCTTAAAATTTGCTAGGAAATTTTTTTTTATAATTATCTATATAAAAAAAAATAAAATAAATAATAATAATAATTTGCCAATGCTGATCAACATTTATTATTATTAATATTATTTTGCAATTTTTTAATCGCGAAATTTTCCTTTTTCTAGAAATAATCATTAAAAGAGAAAAATATAATAATAATCAATATTTAATGTTTGATATTATATTGCAATTGTACTTCACAAGAGACTTGAACTCTTGAAAAATAAAACTTAAAAGTGAAAGGCTTTTATGCTTCACTGCGAATGCTGTATACATGAAAGATTTTTTTTTTCCATTCAATAATTATTTTAAAATCCATGAAAAATTTAATTAACGTATTAAAATTATTATAATTGGAGAATTAATTAAAAAATTAATAAAATTTATATAATATTTAGTTATTTTTTTATAACTTTTATAAATTGGAACTAAAAATTTTATTTCCTTAAAATTTTAACACTATTTTGAAAAAGAAATATAATAAATGATCGAAAAGACCTTCTTGAATAAATAATAGTTTACTGCCGGTAACTATTGAATAAAATATATAAAAGAAAATGTACATCGAATAATGAGAGGTTTCATATTAGGCAATAATTCTTTGTACTTTTTTGCTTGGCACGTCTTTTTTTTTCTTGTTTATGGCCTCCGAAATTTCAAGGTCTGTAACCTTCATTCAAATTTTTTACGTCTATTATAATTTATATTATATTATTCTGTTTCTGTCATTTTTATAAATTACATATAATTATATATCTTTATAAAATCTGGAAAAAAAATTGTTCTACTTTTGAAAAAAAAAAATCTTTTTCTTTCTTTCTTTTAGTTTTGATAAATATTAAAGGTTAATAGAAAAATAATTATATTTATTCATAAAATAAATAAAATAATTATTATTCCATACTTTACATATTAATTAAATTAATTATTATTTAATATTGAATATGTCGGTAATTACTTTTAAGTGATCAAAGTTGGAAGGCAAATAATAATATTTAAGGAAAGTCCTAATTTACTTTTTTCAATAAAGAAAAAGAGAATTCATTTCAACGGACATTATTGACATAAAACTCTAATCAATATCATATTATGTACTAAAAAAAAAGTCATTAAATTTTTCTTTTCCTATATAAAATATATACTTATTACTTTTAGATAAATATTTTTTTACTTCTGACCTAAATTTTTTAATAAAAAAAAAAAAATTTCCCTGATTAGTCATTTTAAATAATAAAATCATAAAAAATATGTTTTAATTTAATAATTATTGTTATTATTCGTTTTATAAACAAATAATAATAATAATTTTAATAATAAATTTAAAAAATAATAATATTTATAAATGTTTAATAAATTTTTATTTAATTATTATTTTCCTTCTATTTTTTTTCTTTATTTTTATTGATATTGTGACAAAATAGATTTGATCTTGAAAAAATAAATATGATACAATATAATTTAAATTTTAGGAGAACATTTCCTGATATTTCTTCATTAAAATATTAATATCTTTAAAAAAGGTAAGATGCAATAACAAAAACGAGTTTTATTCGGGGTTAACAGGTTCATATACCTATATATATATATACGTTTTAACAAAATACAAGGCCGGTCCAATCATTGACGTGAACGCTGAATAATTTCAAATTTTTCTTTCGTTTTGTTACTTCAATTCTATTCGTTTAAGTTTAATAAAAAAAGCAAATTAACTTGTTTGCAAAAATTATTTTATTCAAACAAAGTTAAAATTAGAATTTTTATTAAAAATTATCAAAATTCTATATATTTAAAAAATTAAATTATAAATTATTTTTATTGGTATAATTTATTAATCAATTTTTTTTTTAATTTACTCATTATTTTGATAGAAATTAATTTAATTTAATTTATTTAATATAAAATAAAAGTAGAATAATTGAATTAAAATGTATGATTTTTTTTTTCTATATAATAATTAGGGAAAACTGATTTTTGCGTAAAACACACATATATAAATATTATTAATTGTTAAGTACTCATATGCATTAATATTGAACGTTGATTAGATAAGAATTCTTGAATACAGTTATATAGAGTCTCATTCATCAGACATTGAAACAGGTGCTAAAAGATTTTTATACACTTTAAAAAAAAAAATTTTGTGCAAAATAATCACAAAAAGTATTTTTTAATAAATAATCATAAAAATATTTAAATATTTAAAAATGAAAAAAAATATTTTTCAAGTATTTAAAAAAAAAACGCTATTTTTTTTTTTTTACATAAAAATAGACAAATTATTCGACTTAGGTATATAATTTTCTCAACGTTTTGAGGTCATTAACCCGTATATAGACTTCTTTAAAATGTTTGCCGTTCTTTTGCAGACGTGTTAACCATTCAGGTTCACGTTACAAGTATTTCATAATAATATTTAAATAATCGCGTATTAATCTAAAAAGGATATATATATACTGTTAATATTGACGCACACACTCAGTATAATTATATTCATTATAAGAAAATTTTAATTAGTTCACTGATATGTTTATTCAAAGAAAAAGAAAAAAAAATTGCTAAAGTAATCAAAATAAAATTAAATAAATAAAAATTTTTAAATAAATTTAATTATGAAAATTAAAAATATATTTTTTTTACTATCATCAAAGAAACAATTATCAATATATATAAAAATATAATATAATAAATAAATTATATATTATTATTAATAAAAATGAAACTAATAAAAAAAATTGTAAAACCAAAAAAAAAAAAAATTAATAAATCTCTGGTAAGAAAATTTAATTTTTTTCTGAATATTAAAAAAAAAAAAATGTTCAACAATGACGACCCAGTAACCGATTTTATTTTGACCTACATGCGCTCTTCTCCAGGTTGTCATCATTATTATATGTATACACAATGTCAAATAACAAAAACTCACCGATGGGTGGTCGTTCTGTTTCCCAAACAAGTTTCCCTTGATGAAAATAAACGCGACATCTTTTTTTTTTAATTAAAAATGTATTCAATAACACTGTTCGCGAGCACTGATCATCAGTCTCATGATTTTTACCTTTGTTCTCCATTATTATATATTATTATGGAACAAAGAATAAAATCAAGGATTCATATTTCAAGACATCAATTATTTTATTTATTTTCTTTTTTTTTTAAATATTTGTTACTCGTCATTCTGACGTCAAATGATAATAATTCGTCACCATGACGATATAACGACGCCAGCGTCGTATATCAAGATGTTAATATAAAAAAAAAAAAAAAAAAATTCTTGTATAATAACAATGAAAATAAGAGAAAGAATTAATTTTGCCTTTACATCGCTCGAATGGCATGAGCCGACTGAACTGGAGAACTCTCCTGTATCAAGTCGGAAGTCTATACCAATTCGCGTTTTCAACCTCGATAGATACACCAACACCGCGACGCCGGCGTCGAAGTTCAAATTCTCTCTCTCACTCTCTTATATGCATTTAATCCCACCGTTCTATATAAAATGTTTCAGGTATTACAATGTATATAAGAAAATTATGATAACCGATTAAATTAATGAAACATATGTGATAATTGCATTTACACATTATATATATATATCTATATTATATAACGTTATTTCGCGTGGGTATTAAAAAATTATCAAAATTCATAGACTATTCCTTTATAATTAACATTTAAATTAAATATTTTTTTTACATATTAATATATAAAAGTTGAATATTCCTTAAATACTAATACACAAGCAGAATATTCCAAGAAAATTAATATTCAAGTGAAATATTTCTGCAATATTAATGAACAAATGGAATATTCCTCGAATATTAATATAAAAGTAGAATATTCCTGAAATATTATTATACAAGTAGAATGTTAATATTGAAGAGGAATATTCCTTGTTTATTTAATATACAAGTAGAATATTCCTCAAATATTAATATACAAGTAGAATATTCCTAAAATATTATTATACAAACAGAATATTAATATTTAACTGAAATATTCCTTAAATATTAATACATAAATAGAATATTAATATTTAAGTTACGGACTGATGGTAAAAATTTTGAAAAATAAAAATATAAACATTACCGCCACAGAAATCTACCTTACCGACTGATGGTAAAACAGTTTTTTTTTAAAAATGAAAATATAAAAAATTACCAACACAGAAATCTACCTTACCGACTATTGGTAAAAACAATACTAGACTTTTCTCAAAAAAAATTACCGCCAGTTGATAAAGTAGATTTCTATGTCGGTAATGTTTTATATTTTCATTTTCCGGAAAAAACTGTTTTACCATCAGTCGATAAGGTAGATTTCTGCGTCTGTAAAGTTGTATATTTTCATTTTCAAAAAAAAACTATTTTACTATCAGTCGGTAAGGTAGATTTCTACAGCAATAATTTTTATTTTTCGAAACTGCTTTACCATCAGTCGGCAATGTAGATTTCTATGTCGGTAATTTTTTTAAATATTTTTATTTTTAAAATAATATAATAATAATAATAATATAATAATAAAATATAATATAATATAATATATATATATATTAATATTACATAATTGTATAATTATTATATTAATTTTTTTATTTAAAATTTTAACATCAGTTGGTAAGGTAGATTTCCAGGTCGGTAATTTTTTTAAAAATATTTTTATTTATCAAAATTTTTACCATCTTGTTAATTTTTTTAATCATCTACGTATTTTAACTCATTTTGTCTTGTACTAAACGTCTTTTTTCACTTATCACTATAACTGTCTGTTTGTAAAAGTTTTTTTCTACTTAAACGACGTAAGCATTTGTCTGACACGAAAACTTTATCTACTTAAAAATATATTGATTTTACTTCGTGAGTGTTTTTTTTATATTTTATTTTTGAAATTGTATATCGTTATGTATTTATAAATTTCTATATACACTTAAAAAATCAAATCTATTATTTTTCTTTTTAAAAAATTTTAATATTAAAGTTTATGTAATTTTTACGCATGACAATGGATAAAAATTTATATCTAGAAAATAAAAATCATATATATATATATATGGTCAAGGATATCTACTTATGATAGTTAATTATTGTTAAATTATACTTTTAATCTGAATCAGTTAATAAAAATGGTTTTAAATAAATCATTTTATTTAAATAATGTAAAACATTTTTAAATAATATTTTTTCTATTAATTTCTTTTTAATTATGACAATTAAATTAAATAATTATGTTTAAAAAGTGACTAATAATAAATATTATTATTTAGAATAATATTTCCAATAAATACACAATTTTCATTTAGTATGCATTTATGTAGAACAGGTTGCATATTCGTAGGCTCTAAAACCTAATTGTATGCAACCTGACACACACACATAAGTTCAAATAACAATATAATTTTTTTACGTTTAAAAATATAGCTATACTTTATATTTCAAAAGAATTAATATTAAATGACAATAATTATATCTATAAATACCTAATTTCTATAAATAATTGCCTATATTAAATATATACGCGACCGGTGTTTTTTCTCAATATTTAATGACTGATATTACTTTCTCAGGGCCGTATTTCAGACAAATTTTACTAATCTTTTTTAAATATTTCTTTTTAAAAAAAAAAAGTTATTAATAATTATATTTTTTTTATTTTATTATACTATTAATATTAATTATTAAACTATAATTAATAATTCAATTACAATTTGATTCTAATAAATTATATAAATATTTATTTTAATGTTCTAAATTATTTTTTGTTTATTTAAAAAAAAAAAATCACACATAGAATGTAAAAAAAGAGGAGAATGAGAACCACTGTTTTGTATACGCAAAAGGGTTAAATAGTGTGGGTTGCAGAATGTAAGGACAAGAGAAGGGGGTAGAAGGGGAGGGGTGAAACATCACCAACAAGAATCATTTACTAATACTAAATTTCCTTCCATATATATGAGAATAACTTTAATACAACACATGAAAATAAACAAGTCCAACAAATTATATACGCGATATCAGATATATAATCGTGAAGAACCGAAATTTTGTATACTTTTAAAAATTAAACAATATTAAATAGTTATAAATTTTTTTTTTTAAATTACAATTAATTTAACTCATACTATAAGTTTATTAATTTTTTGTTCATTATTTATTATTTTTTAAAAAATTAGATAATTATTTTTAATATATTAAAAAATGGATTTAATATCGTTTTTTTGAAAATTAAAAAATCTACACAGATACAACCCGGCGTACATTAAGGTGTAAATAGATAACAATGGAGTTTTTATTGATATTCTATTTATTTTTTATCTCATTATCTAATTTTACTATACTGTTAATATATTTAAAATATTTTAATTTCTTTTACAGTAAAAAAGGCTCCTATATTTAAAATTGCAATTAATTTATCAAGAACCTTTTGCTCAAAGACTATATATGTATTAAAATTTGCAATGTCGCAGCAATGGAATTTTTCCACAAAACACAAACTTCCAAAATATCAATTGGCAACTATATGAAGAAAAACAAAGTAAATCAAAATTCACTATTCTTCCCAAAATTTATTTACTTTATGAAGAAAATATAAAAAATATGGATATTTCAAATGAAAATAAAATAAAATTTTATTTTAAATATTCCATAAAATTATGAACGAACCTGTACAACATTTGTAATGTCCTCCTCTATAAAATACAATTTCGTTCATGAACCTCAACGTAAAATAAGCACTGTTCTCCTAGAAAAGGATGAGGGTTTTATTTTCACTGTTTACACTCCTGATGATATATTTCAATTGCGCATGCGCAAGTTCAAATTCCACCAATCAGATAGTGACGACACCAGGATGGGAATATCATGGGGGGTTCGCGTCGCCTTGCGCGTTCTTCCGGAAAGTACGAACGTCCATTTTGCCAGCACAGACGATCCCGCCTAGTCGACGCCGGTGAATACTATATATTTCCCATTTGCTGTGAGTTCGCGTCTTGAAATATATATTAAATATCAGGGCGCGGAATTTCAATAAATTATTATAATTTTACAATTGTTACAGGACACGTGATTATTTTTTTGTTTTTCTTTTTTTGTTTCAAAGAACAATAAACGTTGCTTGTGAGGAAATAGTGAAAATTTCATTTTTTGGTGGAAACTACAAAGCGTGTCGTGGAACAAGCCGGTTTCGGGAACGAGAGTGGAGGTAGAGTACAGTCTAGAGCAAAATGGCGGATCTACAGGGAACACCAGTCACACAAGACGCCCTGTCCGTTGCTCAACTTGAGCTCGCAGGAAATCCAAATGCCTTGGCATTGCGAAGGCCCTTCGATCCAGTGGCACATGACCTGGACGCAACTTTCCGGCTAACACGATTTGCGGATTTAAAAGGATGAGGGTGTAAAGTCCCTCAGGAGGTTCTTGGGAAACTCCTCGAGGGACTACAGGCCGATGATGGTAGCGCACAGGATCATGAACATGCCCATTTTATGCACATGGCCATTCCACGCATTGGTGAGTACAATTTATTTTGATTTTGTAAATTTTTCTGATGTCAGGAATACTAGCACGATGCCGGTACCGGTTATTTTTTTTCTTATCTTTTGTAATTTTAAACTTTTTTTTCAATTTAAAATAGTTGTTGCATTTATTGTGTAGGAAAAAAAATGTTATTATTAAAAAAAAGTGCTTTTTTTTACTATGAACGAAGGGCCCAATTTTTTAATTTTTTCGTCCCTGGGGGATAATGGCGGACATGTCTCCCGCCATTTTTTTTGAGTGGGAGGAAATGACGATTGGCGGGAATTTTTAAATTGCTGATTTTTTGTAATTCATTATCTTGGCACAAAAATTAGCAAATAAAATACTCCTGTTAATACAGTAGGGCAATTTATTTATGAATTGTTCTAAAGAAAAGCAGGTAGATAAATATTAGAAGATCCCATGCTAATTTGTGAAACAAAATTTTAGTGTCGTTATTCTTCTGACAATTGTTGAAAAAAATTTTTTTAAATATAATTTTTATTAAATTTTTAATTAATCTGGATTTTGGTTTTAATTTTTTAGGCATTGGTATGGATTCTTCTGTGACTCCGTTGAGACACGGTGGTTTGAGTTTGGTTCAAACGACAGACTTTTTCTATCCACTAGTCGATGATCCTTACATGATGGGTGAGATTTCGTTAAGAAACAAACTAATTAAAAATTCTTTTTAATTAAATATATTTCTATAAAATGACATTTGTTGCTTTACTCGGAATATTTGAGAATTGTTTCAGGTAAAATTGCGTGCGCAAATGTTATCAGTGATTTGTACGCAATGGGAGTTACGGAATGTGATAATATGCTGATGTTATTGGGAGTGAGTACTAAAATGACTGAAAAAGAAAGAGACGTTGTCGTTCCATTAATTATGCGAGGATTTAAAGATTCGGCATTAGAAGCTGGAACAACTGTAACTGGAGGACAAACTGTTGTTAATCCATGGTGTACAATTGGTGGAGTTGCGTCTACAGTTTGTCAACCAAATGAATACATTGTGTATGTATTTATTTTAAAGTTTAAAAAAAAATTTTTTATTTTAAAATTACAACAAAAATAAAATACTCCTGTTAATACAGTAGGGCAATTTATTTATGAGTTGCTCTAAAGAAAAGCAGGTAGAATAAACAAGAGAATCCCATGCCAATTTGTAAATAACATTTTGGTGACGTTAATTTTCTAACAAATTATTATTTCTCATTAAAGCGATTTTTATTGAAAAATGTTAATTTCAGACCAGATAATGCAGTTATTGGAGATGTTTTGGTTTTGACAAAACCATTGGGAACGCAGGTAGCCGTAAATGCTCATCAATGGCTAGATCAACCGGATCGTTGGAATAGAATTAAATTGGTTGTCAGTGAAGACGATGTGAGAAAAGCCTATCAACGTGCTATGGATAGTATGGCAAGGTTGAATAGAATAGGTTTGTTTCTAAATTTTCTTTTATATTCCCTGATTATACAGTAGGATATTTTTATCACTCATTGAAATATTCTAAAGAATATCAGGAAGATTAAACTTGAGAATCCCATGCTAATTTACAAATAGTATTTTAGTGACGTTACTTCTCTGACAGAAAAAAAAAAAATTAATTTTTTTCTACAATTTATTGAAATTTAGAAAAATTGCTAATTTATCTCTATTTACAGCGGCTCGATTAATGCACAAATACAACGCGCATGGAGCCACCGATGTAACTGGATTTGGTCTTTTGGGACACGCGCAAAATTTGGCAAAACATCAAAAGAACGATGTTTCATTTGTTATTCATAATTTGCCCGTTATTGCAAAAATGGCTGCTGTTGCAAAAGCCTGCGGAAATATGTTTCAACTTTTGCAAGGACATTCAGCTGAAACTAGCGGAGGACTCCTAATTTGCCTTCCAAGAGAACAGGTGAGAAATTTGAAATTAATTTCTCCTGTTAATACAGTAGAGTAATTTTTAATTATAAATTATTCTAAAGAAAGACAGGTAGATAAATATTAGAAGATCCCATGCTAATTTGTGAAACAACATTTTGGTGTCGTTATTCTTCTAACAATTTTTTTTTTTTTTTTTTTAATTCAATATTTAATGCAAATAAATTTTTATCTAAACAAAATTTTCACATCACAGGCTGCAGCCTATTGTAAAGATATCGAGAAACAGGAAGGATATCAAGCGTGGATCATTGGAATTGTGGAAAAGGGGAACCGAACGGCGAGAATAATTGACAAGCCACGAGTTATAGAGGTACCGGCGAAAGAAAAGGACGGTGAGCTTTGGTAAATTGATCGCTATTTTTTGCGAAGCTCAATTTTGTATTGATAAAAAAAAAAGAAAAATTAAGTATCACAGGAGAAAGAGTCATATTAACATAACAGTCTGTTAAAAAATATTTTTTTTTTTTCTTTGCAATTCAAGAATTCAATTTATCTGTATTTTATAAACATGTGTCAGCACCTAAAATTCTTTTATTACTTTGTGAAGAGATGTTTTCAATTTATGTCGAAAAAGAATACATATAACTCAAATGAAAGGGAAATTATTATAAATTTCGTCTAAACTTTCTATTGTGACTAAAAAAAAAGATTTCGAGTTTTTTTTTTTTTTTTTTAGTATAAAAACTAGTACTGTTAGATGTAAGTTTTTAAGAGTAGACTAAGGTAGCACACTAAGTTTTAGGGTTAATGTTAAAATTGCATTTTTCAACAAACTTGCATATTTACAAGAAAATAAATATAATGAACTGAGAAAAACATTTTTTTTTAAAAAAAGAAAATACAAAAAAATTCATCTAAATAAAGAAATTCATATATTTTAAAAAATAAATCATGTTGATAGATTGCACAATTATGTTTCGAATATTTTGTCCATCTTACAATTATTGAAGAGATTTATGTGTAGAAAGAAAAAAAAAAGTGAAATTAACTAAAAAGATATTTCATTATTGTTTTTGCATTTCATTAAAATTGTTTTCATACTTAAGAATAATACATTTGTTTCTTTTTTTAATGTATTTGAGAGAAAAAAGATCTTTTTTAAAAAAAAAGGCTCAGCCCTAAAGTTGTACTACTTTTTGATAAGAAATAAAGTGCTACTTTGTAAAGACATGTTTTCTTAATTACAATAAAACATTAATAAATATTCAAAGACGAATTAAAATCTTAATTTTTAAAAATTTTGTATTTTGGCAATTTTTAAATTAATTTTTAGTAAATTTTCTTATAAATTCCAAATATTGAAAAAAAAAAAAATCAAAATAAATTAATTTAGTCGAACTGAATTTATTTGCATGAATTTAAAATCCTACACAAAAAAAAGAAAACCTGTTTGACCTAAATTTTACTTTTGCACAAGTCAATGAGTATGTTAAATTTTTTTACATTCAAGAGATTTCTTATTAAGTAAAACTATTTTTGCAATAGAAAATAGAGAATTCTAATATTTTTTTTTTTGGCGCGAATTTAAAAGAGATAAATATTGCGAAATGTGGAATGGAATTTGCGTCACGTCTCGTTTCATATGTGTATATGTGTAAAATTCTATATAACATATCTGCATTTTGTGAATGTGATATCTACTACTCGTGCGCTCTCGGTTCCAAGCTTTATTATCATCGGTCGAAGTTCAGTTGCCGCTCATTAAAAAACGATACTAAAGAACAAAAAAAAAAAGTTCTGCTGAATTAAAACAAACGACTCGCGTCAAGGGGAGGACAATTTTCTCGCAAAAGAAATTATATATTTAATTTATATTTGAGAAATTAAATTTTTTTTTGTAATTTCAATGGTAGTTTTATCCACGTGTTGTGCTAAGGCAGCAGCCTTCAGGGCTGTCATTCTTGGTGCCCCAGCTTCCGGAAAAGGAACTGTTTCCTCCAGGATAATCAAGGACTTTAAGGTCGCTCACATCTCCAGTGGAGATAAACTTCGATTAAATATTGCCCAAGAAACTGGTATATATTTCTCTTTATCATTATTATTATTATTTGGAATAATTTTCAGTCGCAAGAATACAATTTTATTGATTCAAACCCGTCTTCATTCCCAACAGAGGGTATTTTATATATAGGTATAGAAAAGAAAATTTTGTGTAACTTTGAAATATTTTTCTATACCGCGAAATAATTTTTTTTATATTGTATTAATTAACCTATAAAAATTTAAAAAATTTTCAAATTTTAAGTTTTTCAATTTTTATAGGTGAGAGTGAGAAAATAGTAATAATTATTCATTTATTATATCTATTAATTGATAATTGTTTCTTTAATTAAAGTTAAATTTGTGATACGTTTGCAGAATTAAAAATTTGCATGCAATTTAAAAAATTCCTACCTTTTCCTCCTCCACCTTTCTCGATTAATATCCATCCGTCCTTTATATGTCAACATCTTAGGGTGCAATATTTGCTAATCTCCTGCAACAATTATTAACTTGTTATTTAATCTTGTAATCACTTTCATTTATAAACAATTGTAACTATTGTTAGGTTTTTTTTTAACTGAGAGAAAATGACAGTTGTAAAAACTAGAACTTGAAGTTGCTATCAAAGCAGGGGTACCAATAATAATAAAAAATTTCAAAAATTCTTTGGCGGGAAAATTTAAATCGCAATACAATTTTTTTTTAAATTCAAACTATTGAAATTTTATTTTTCAGAACTAGGAAAAAATGTTAAAAAATATTTAGACTCCGGAAGCCTTGTACCCGATAATGTAATGATTTCCCTAATCAGTAAAGAAATTGAAAAAGTAGGAAATCAAAATTGGCTTCTCGATGGTAAGTGAAAAATATTTAAGTACATTTTTTTAATTTAATTTTTAAAGTAATAAAAATAAAACTTTTGATTTTCAACTTAAAAAACAGGATTTCCTAGAACTGTTGAACAAGCTGAAAAATTACAGAAAATTCATGCGGTAAATCTTGTTTTAAATTTGAAAGTTCCATTCTCAATAATTTTGGAAAGAGTAAAAAGCCGATGGGTTCATTTACCAAGTGGTCGAGTCTACAATATTGGATTTAATGATCCAAAAATTCAAGTAAGTTTAATTCAATATTTTAATATAGAAAAATAATAAATAATTTTCATTTATTTATTATTAATATTTAAATTAAATTATAATTAATAAATAAAAATAATTATTTAATAATAAATAATTTTCATTTATTTATTATTATATTTAAATTAAATTATAATTAATAAATAAAAATAATTATTTTGGGTTCTATTTCGAAAAATAATTTGAATTATTTCATTAGGGAAAAGATGATGTGACAGGAGAGCCTCTCAGTCAACGTTTAGACGATAGGGCAGATGTTGTAGAAAAAAGATTGGAACACTATAAACAATTAACAGAACCAGTAATAGAATATTATAAAAAAATTGGCCTTCTCCACGATTTTAGTGGTAATACAACAGATTCGATGTGGCCAGATATTAAAGAATGTATTAGTCAATTCATAAAAACTTGACCTTTGCTCATTCCAATAATCGATACAAAAATTCCATTATACACGACTTAAAAATTTTTTTTTAATAAAAATTAGAAATTTATCTAATTTTTGTTTCAACGAGTATCGACAAAAAAAGGAAATAAGAAACAAAATTTCTAGTTTAATTATAGTAATAGAACTAAAATTAGATGAAAATAATTAATTCTAAACTAGTTGAATTATACGCTTCACGCACAAGTAGATATAGTTAATTGTGTACTTTTATAAAGATTTTTTTACATAGATAATAGATTTTGATCTTGGCACAATAAAATTTTATGCCATTTAAATCAAATTAATTGTGATCTACTCTTTCGAGAGTAAAACAAAAAGACATAATATTTGACGATTATTTACAATAAAAAGCTTTACAAATAATACAATGTTAAATTATTTACATTGGTTTTAAAAAATTAAATTTTTTTTAAATTTAATAAAATAACATTAAATTTATAAGCAGAAATATCTTTGATAAAAGAAATTTTATTGTGATATATTCAGAAACTGTGGTTCCAATAAAATATTTGTTCTAACATTACGCGCAACATTGTCTTTTTACAAAGATTTTTTTTTTTTTGGATTACAAGAATTTTCAGAAAAAATACAATATTATTTAATTAAAAGCTCGTAACTGTCTTTTCCTGATTTCTATAGGACGAAATTTTCATTTTATTGAAATTTACAACAAACTATCAAGTAAAATCTGTTGTTGTTTTATTATCTATCCTTTAACTTCTCACGATACGTGGCAAGTTAAATAAATGGAAAATAATAGTAATCATTAATAAATAAATAACTTAAAATATAGAAATAAAGTTTTTCTAAGTACTTAAATCAGATTAATTAAAATTTGTAATCATAGCCACATTTGCACGCATACTTATATCCTGATAATATATTCTGCAGTGCGAAAGAGTTTGTTTAAAGAACTCGAGAATTCAAAAAATTCGAGTTTTCTTAAAAGCGCTCGCGAAAAAAGTACAATACAATAAGAAAATTCTCTTTTCTCTGTAAAGAGCATGTTTAAAAAAAAATTAAATACTCCTCAATTAAATCAGTTTAAATTACATTATTCGAAAGTACTTTTTCAAAATATTGAAAAAATATTTTGACAGTTAAACTTATATTTGCTTCAAAAACATTTTTTTTTTCATAAAAAAAAACAAAATCACAATTAGTTTCTGATAATACAAATAAATTCTTGATCCAAATCATTTATTTTCTCTATGAAATAACTAATATAAAAAAATGTATACTTCAAAAAAAGTCTAATAAAAAAAAAATACATAATTTTCTTTAACTAATAAATTTTTTCAAAATAAACAAATTTGTTAAACAAAATTATCAAAGTATAGTAAAAAAAAAAATATATTTTTTTTTAACAGGTAAGAAAATTTTATCCTGTGTCATTGCGCGGTAAAAATAGATTTTGAGATCATGAATGAACGAAAAGAGAAAGAAAATATTGTCCAGCAAATTTAAAATTAATCTAATTTAGATAAAATAATGTGGACATACTTCCTCTTTGTTTCTTTTTTTTTCAATAATCTTAAAGATATTTTCAAATAATTTACAAATTTTCTCATTAAATGAGTAAAGGATAAAATCTTCTGATTTGAAGCAAGGGAATTATATAATTGTTGTTAACGTACTAACCATTTTTTTTTTTTTTTAAGTGAAGATTATCCGAAATTTTTTTTCGTGAAAGTTTTAAAGCTACTACTATTTTCTTTTTTTTATCGGGCATTCTTCATACTGTAAGTAACGATTGAGCAACCTTTCCGATTATTTAATAATAAAAAAAAAAAAAAAAAAAAAAATATCCCATACTTGAAAGGAATTAAACCAACCAAAAAGAGTCTTTTTTTTGAGAAATACAATCGATTTTCAAAATAAGACTTTAAGTACAAACGCTTTTCAATTCTCTTCATAAAAGAATTTTTCCTACAAAACTTCATACTCCTCACATTCACAGTGTGTGTTATCTTCATTCATTTCACGAACGTTTGTCGATATTGACGATGAATAATGACTTTTGTCGTCGTCCAAATTTGACTGAACGTCAGTTCCATGTCCATTACAAAACAGAAACATTGGATATTCGTCCTTTTGACTCAATGGAACGAGAAACTAAAAAAATATTAAATTAAAATAATTTGAATTTAATTTAAATTTAATATAAGAATAAAAAATAATATTTTTTTACCGGTTCGACCATTTTAACGAAATGTTCGAAGGTTGATTTATCATTTAAGTAAAATCCAACGCAACAGCTGGGATCCATTTTTGAAACTAGCATTTTCCTAGGCGATGTACAGTGAAAACTCGATAGTGAAAAATCCGATTTCCACATGTCAACAGTTTCCTGACAATAATGCGGATCAAGATGAATTAATTTGTCCTCTTGATATCCAATAAAATAAAGTGAATGACGAGGACGACCGCCAATAATTCCAATACAATATTCTAAACTAAGTAAAGCTGTGAGACATGGTACATAACTAAGATTTAATTTATCAATGCCCAATCTCAAAGGCACAAGAAGAATTAGTGATTTCCATTTGCCATCAGATGTTTCACACAATTGACTCACGTCATCTAAATAAACTGAAAAAGAAAACAAAGAATATCAATAATAATAAAAATGATACTAATTAATAAAAATTTTTTACCTGCACAATCCTGAGCGACGTAAATCGCTAAATTTTTAAATTCACTATGAGACGTTGCTGCTGATTTTACAGCTTGACTCAAAATATGTGCAACGGACACTGGTCCATACCAATCGCCAGCTCTTTTTCCAGTTGAAGCACCCAATGAAACGAGACTGTGAATAGAAAACGGAGATTCCGGTCCAGTTTGATCGGCAAAATATTTGACAATCATTCGATGCTTCGCGTCTTCCTCTTTTTCCTCTTTTGTCAATATCCGTTGTTCCGGCTGCCATCGCCACTCTAAATAATAAATTTAAATTAAATTTATTAATAATAATTAATTAATGTAATTTATAATTCATTTAATTTATTAACAAATGGGACATAATCAACATTCAATCACTTACCTAATTATAATAATTACAAATAATGCCACATATTAACAAATAAATAAATTATTTGTCTTCTTTCATTCAGTCACTCATTCATACATTTAAAGCGCCGGAATTATAAACCGTCAACTCTAAATAATTTCGATTTGTGTAACAAATTTTTATTTTTCTACCGAAACTTTGAAAATAAAACGTGACGCGTTAAATTAAAAATTGCAGAAAATTTGCGTAAATTTTTTATAGGCAACAACCAAAATTATGAAAAATAAAATATCGAAAAAATTAAAAAGAAATAAAAATTTTTGACAAAATGATAATGATAGAAAAATTATTATTATTAATAAGCCAAAGAAACATACCTCTGCCAAGAAAATGACAAACTAATCCCTGTGCCAAAATCATTTGCCCACTTCTTAACATACATCCCCATCCACAATCAGAGGTAAAAGTAGAACCATTTAAAATCGGAAATTCTCGTCTATAGGTTAACCAAATACGAGAAATAAAATCCCTCTTGAATCCATCAATTCCTTCTTCATAATTTGCTGCGTCTATTGCCAATGAAATTTCACTGCCAGTTTCCACGTCCACAGCTTCAGAAGCTTTTTCTAACGATTCAAAAGCTTTTTTATGATAACAGGAACCCAATAACCATACTGGCGATTCCTTGGAAAAATTCGTCTTCATCTTTACGGTCCATCCTATAAAATTTTTAAATTACATTTTAAAAAACAATTTTCAAATTGTTTTATAATCTTTAGAAAAAAATACAAAAATAATATAATTTATTAAAAAAAAAAAAAAAAAAAAAATTTTTTTTCGAATAAAAGTGCTCACACAAACCGTATTTAACATTGTACCACATGGAGAGAAGTTTTGTTTTCACTTTGCTGTCAGCTTCAGAAGAAGCAGTAGAATCATCCAAAGAGATTTCACTCTTGGTGATCGGTATGATTTGCTGAACAGTCGAAACATGATCTGTTGGTACAAGACTTGTAAACCACGTAGTGCTACTGCTACTAAATCCACCTAGAAATATATTTACAGCCATTTGAAGGTTATTATTAATTTAAATCACAAGACATCACAAAATCACAAATTAGAAAAATAAATTATAAATAAAAAAAAAAATATTCGAAAAAATATTATTTTAAAAAAAAGAATTAAAAGTCTAAGAAAATATATGTATTTCTTTCAGGAATTTATAAATAGAATCTGCTTTATGTTAGTGCGCAGCTAATAAAGAAGATTAAGTTATTTAAGAGTATTTAAAACATCATTACATTGAATTATTACAAAAAGTTAGGTTCTTCTGACGTTTGGTTTTTTCCAAATAAAAAGAGAACAAATCGTTAAATAACACAACGCGACTGATAGGTAAACGAAGATCATGTTGATAATAAAGAAAACAAACATTGTTAAATAAACAAAGCAGAAAGCCAAGTGAAATACAATTCTAGTAAATTGTAATATTTTCGAAAACAATATTAATAAATTGATCAATTATTACAAATTACTTTTTAATTTATAATTACAAAACAAAATAATAAAAATTTATCAAATCTCGAAAGTACGTGTGACAAATTTATTAGATACTCACAAAAAAAATAAAACACTACTTATTTAATTTAATGACACTAACAATATTATATATATATAATAGTAAAAACTAAAAATAAAAAGAATTTACTTACCTAACCTATCTCGTGAAGATTGCACTTGTCCATTCATACCCAAAAAATAAGTCAATTGTGATCGTCAGAAAACACGTTTCCTGTCCAACACTCACAACACTTACACATTTACATTTTCACAAATTAATTTTCTATTAACGATTTAAGAAATTATATACATTAAAAAAAGATTTCAAACATTATTTATGTATATTATTAATGATGACCGCAACCTTCCGCAACAACATTGACAAGTATAAACTTGGCAATTGTTCCACAATGTGTAAAAAATTCTTTCATTGCAATAAAGTCAATGAATTGAATAATCACTAACTGTCATTATAACTGATTATAACCAGATAAAGAAAGTAAATCCGTGACCTAATTCTTTTTTTTTAAAACAAATTGACAGAAATGACAAGGAAGGAACTATAAATTCGGAGTATTAGTTTCAACGCACTCTAGCGGTGAATTTCGTAACTTTTAACGTTGCCCCTGACTGAGAGCTAAATTATTTACTTATTTCTACGAATGTTATCATTATACAGGGGCAACTCAAGTTAATTAAGATTATACATAAAATATAATAATAATTAATAATAAATATACGAAATAATAATTTTTAAAAATTGAACATCCGATCATGATTCATGAAAAAGCCAAAAAGATGCGGTAACACGTGACAAAACAAAATATAAGTAAACATAACCTTAAAATTTCTTGTTTTTATCACAAAGTTTTTATTTAAAAATATAATCTATATATTCCTTTACCTATATTTTCATTATCTATTTTTTAATTTGGGGTAAATTCCTATAAAAACTACTTTAAATACTATCTAATAATCAAAATCTAAAAAGTCTCTTCTTTCACACTTACAAAATAACACTGACATATTTTTTATAATTATACAATAATATAAATATATATTATTATAGTTTATCAATATATATTTATTTTAACTACGAGAATAGTTTAAAACTACGTTATTGAAAAAATAAAATCAATTAATAAACATTTTTAACACTTTTTAATAACACTAATTTTTAAGCAAAACGTAAACATTCGATTTAAATTTGTCCAATGTCAGCATATCCAAAACGATCGCGCTCATTGGCTACTTATACCCGGGCACATTTGAAATAAGCTAATGAGCGCTTACCAGGTTTGAAAACGTCAAAATATGAAAACAGTGTGTGGTGGGCTTTAATAAATTATAATAAACTGTCAAAAAGAAATGTTGAAAAACTACATTTTAAATTAATTTTAATAAATTTTGTATATAAATAAGTAATGATTAAATTCCCTTAATCTATATAAAAATTCTATACTTTTTTATATTTTACAATATAGTTTATAAAATTAACAATGAAGAATTTAATGTTTGTGTTTTGTATTGTTTACGTGTCAGGAACACTGTCACCTCAATCAGAAAAAAATGTTAAAAAGGAGAAAAACAAAATTGAGAATAAAGTAAGTAATAATAAATAATTAGTTAAATATTTATTTTATTAGTTGTTCTTTTATACATATTTATTTAACTCTTAGTTTCTAACCTCAAAATTTTATTTATCAGAAAGGTCCTGTGGATCAGGATGTTTTTGACAGAGGTTTAGTGAGAAATGACTCCAAAGCACATGATATTTTAAGAGAATCGGGTCTTTATTTTAAAGATACTGAAAGAAAACGATTTTCTGGTGATGTTCTTGGCTACATTACACCGGTAAGTGTATTTTTAATTTTCCAATTTTCAAATAAATTCTAATTTTTAAATATTTATTTTATATTTTAAAATTAAATTAATATTATTTTAACAGTGGAACGGTCATGGATATAATGTGGGAAAATTATTTTCTAATAAATTTACAATGCTTTCTCCTGTTTGGTTCTCATTGCCACCTACAAAAGGATCTAAATTCTCATTATCAACTCATGATGTACAAAAAAAATGGTTAAAAGAGATAAAACAGTCAGATAAAGGAAATAATAAAGTCAAGAGTAATTTAAAAAAAAAATATATATATATATATACAATCATATTTAATTATGAAAATTTTTTTTAAGAAATTATTTTGTTTAAATTTCAGTTCTACCTCGTGTTCTTTTCGAAAATTGGTCATTTGATGAAGTTTCCAATTTGCATTTAAATAGAGATACAATGGTACAATTAATAAAAACTCTTAGCAAAACTGCCGAGGTAAATTAAAATATATTTTTAAATCAAAAACAATTTTTTTTTTAAATGTAATTAATTAATATAATTGAAAATAATAAATTTTTACAGACATATCAGTTAGATGGCTATGTTTTTGAGATATGGACCCAATTTTTATTTTTAGGAGTTAATCGAATAGTTATCACTGAAATTGTCAAAGAAATTGCAGATGCTTTAAGAGATAGAGAATTAGATACGATTCTAGTTCTCCCACCGTGGAGAGAGTAAATAATTTTATTTTTTCTAAATATTTACTATTAATTAATAAATATTCTAAATACTTTTTATTATAATTTTAAATATATTATTTCAGAAACGGCGATGAATTGTTTAAAAAAAAACATTTTGATCTATTATCATCGAGTATCACTGCATTTTCATTGATGACATATGATTATTCAAATGTTCAGCAACCCGGTCCAAATGCTCCTGTTAGTTGGATTAAAAAATGCGTTAAAGCACTTGTACACGATAATAAAGATCCGCAAAGAGCTAAAATTCTCATGGGACTTAATTTCTATGGGAATAATTATACGCCTGATGGTGGCGGTGCCATTGTTGGTTCACAATATCTTCAATTACTTGAATCTTATAAAGGAAAATTAAAATGGGATGATAAAAACAAAGAAAACTTCTTTGAAATAAAGTAAGATTTTAATTTTTAATTCTATTTAAAAAAAAAAACCCCTGCTATTAAATTTAAGAAAAATATAAAGAATTAATATTAAATTAAAATTCTAGAAATAAAAATCCTGGATACGTTTTCTATCCAACATTATATTCAATTGAACAAAGACTGAAACTCGCTACAAAATTGGGAACTGGAATTGCCATTTGGGAATTGGGACAAGGTCTCGATTATTTTTACGATTTACTTTAAGAATTAATTTAAAAGATGTAAAAAAAAGAACATTTTATTAAAATAAAATTAAATCGTCTATTATAAAAAAAATATTGTGGACAAAAATGATTATAAAATCTGAGTCAAATGGATGAAATTCAATGGATTTAAATAGAATTTAAATATTTGGTACGTTACTTTTTTTTGATATTTTATAAATAGTATTTTTTATTTTAAAATTACTTATAAAAAAAGGTATTATTTTCTCAGTCTTCAAATTTTATGAAGTTGTGAATTCAATGAAAATATTATTTAAAAATACTGCACAGTTTGTGTGTTTGTGAATATCACAATTATTCACTTTTGTTCGATTTTAAAATACCATTAGATCTTGTTTCTAATAATTGAGGATGCTTTCTTTTTAACATCATCATTGTTTGTGGACCTTTTGCAATATGATACATCATTGCCCAACACATTTTTGCTGGCAAAATGCTAAAAAATAATATTTTTTTTTTTTCTTAAAGAGAAATTATTTTGTAATTTTCGATAAGTATTTTCAAATAAGCAGCTCACTCACCTTTTTAGAGGAAAGAATAATTTGATGAAACCTGGAAGTGTTATTAACACACGATTCGTTAAAATTCCAGATACAACTTCATTGGCAACATAATCTGGTTCTAAGCTATTCATTAGTCTGAAAATTTTAACACAAATTTAATTATATTCTTATTTTATTAATTTAAGAAAAAAAAGGAGAGAAATAATTTTTTTTTTTACTTTGGTTTCACTCCGGGAAACATTCCGGTATTTATAAAATATGGACACACCAAGGTAGCTTGTATTCCATTGTAACCATGTGACTGAAATTAAATTAAACATATATAATTAAATTGATATTAATTAAAAATAGAAATTATTAAATTTCAAAATTTCAAATAAATTAAAATAAATTAAAATATATTATTTAAATAATAGTGATTCAAAAAAAAAAAAGTAAGCAAATTTTACCTTTAATTCAGTGAATAAACTTTCGTGAAAACCAATAGTTGCAAATTTCGTTGCAGAATAATCAGTACAATTGTAAGTTCCCAATAATCCTGCGACACTGGCAATCGTGACAATGTGACCATGATTATCTTTCATCATGTCCTTCAAAAAGCTTTTTGTGATCTGAATATAATATTTTTATTAATATTTCTATTTCTTTTGAGAGAAAAAGTAAATTTTTTTTTTATTTAATTTGCAAAATAATACAACAAATTAATAAAATGAACTAAATAATAAATTAACATTAACAATTGCTTAATAATAATTTATATATGTATTTTTCAATTTATTAAAAAAAATTACTCACCCAATAATGTGATAAAATATTAACTTTAAATGTTTTTTCAATTTCGTCATCAGGAATTTGCAAAAATGTATCCCCGTAAATATATCCAGCATTATTGATTAATATTGTTACCTAATTTGCAAAAAAAAAATTTAATAAATATTATTTTGTTTTTGTTTAAAGATTTTGGTTTCTTTTTTTTTTTTGTAAAAATTGCTTAATGTTAGAAATTTTTGTCTATTTATTTATCTATATAACTTACATTGCCAACGTCGACTTGGACTAATTTTGCAGTTCTGTAAACTGCCTCTCTATCAGCAATGTCACAATAATATCCCCAACATTTTCCTCCATTTTGTCTTATTTCTTTCACAGTTTCTTCAATACCTATAAAAATTATTATTTTTTTATATATATTTGAAATTTAATTTTATAAAACGAAATTTAAATTTAATTTGAAAAAAATATGACAAAAAGATGCGCATATTCTATAACCGGAAGGTGACAATAAATTTTTAATATGAATTTGGATGTATCATTAATTATAATTGTTGATTTTTATGCTCTCACCTTTGTTTCATAAAAAAGAATTATTATTCTGTTTACATTCCAATTAAGATTATTGATAAATAAAACTACATAGTTATAAAAAAAATATCTGTCAAAGCGTGAATAAAAAATAATATAAAAAAAATAATTATAAATCAAAATTTTATTCAAAAAATTTTTAGTTTAAACTCATTTTCTTTTTATCTAACTTTACTTTATTTTTTTATTATTACTGCAATTAAAAATTTATGTTTATTTTAGTAATTACATAAATTTGCATTTCTTGGTTCTGTTGAATTAACGCGAGAGTAACATTTTTTTTTTCTCAATAAATCATTAAATTTATTTAACTTAAGTTTGACACCCACTTTCTCAAAATTTACTCAGAATTCATAGACAAACGTTGAGAGATTTTTAAACTTATGATTTCCATTTTTCTTCTTTTTAAAATGTGTGAAAGTTTAAATTTATTTTTTTCTAAATCTTAAAAAACTTTTTTACTTTAATTTTTTTTTTTTTAATTTATAAATTTCTTTTTTTTATAATTTATTTAACAGTAATATCAACTTAGTCAGAATTAGTTTTAAAAGTGTATATAAAATCTTGAGAAAATATTTGCTAATGTCTTTCTTCAGTGTTCTTTTGTAATTATCACTGATCAACGAACTAGAAATCAGTTATTTCAAATATGATAAATTTTTTTGTCAATTATTGCAGTATATATAAATTTTTTTTCCCGCATTTAAAAATAATAAATTTTTTATATCTATTAAATTATATCACTTAAATTTATTATCATATGAAATATAAATTATTATGAATCTTTATATGAAGATAAAAACAATAAAATAATTTTTTCTCACAATTGAAATTATATCTTCAAATTAAAAATTGCGAAATAGAAAAGGAAAAATATGAATTTTTTTTCGTTTTTTACAAAGACTTTTGAAGAAAGTGGATTAAAGTTAAAAAAAAATCTCTCTTTTTTTTTCTTTTCTTCAGAAAGTTTTCTTGAAGATAACACTTTTTTTCTATTATTATTGTTGACCGTTTCTTTACAGACTTATTATTTTCCCAGAGGTAAATGAGCTTTCACTTAGTCCCATTTTAACATAATTTCCACTCATTTATATATTGTTACATTATTATTACTAGAAATACTCGAATTATTATATACAATTAAAGAATATTTAATAAATTGTCTCAATTTCATTGAAATTTAATTAATAGTTGAAATTATAAGAGAAATTTTTTTTTAACTTTGTTAATTTTTTTCATTTGAAAAAAAAATAAAATTCAAATCTTATAGGAGAGTAATTAAAATAATTAATTAACTAATTAAATGATAATTGCGTCTCTTATTATTTAATTAACTTTTGTCACTTTTTTTCCCCAGTGGAATTTAAAAAACTTAAATTAAATAGAATGAAAATGTGAAAAATCTTTAATTTTACATTACATACCAATTTTGTTAATATCCCAGATTACTACATTGCAACCAAGATTGGCTAATTTATTAGCAATTAATTTTCCAATGCCACCTGCTCCTCCAGTAACAAGTGCCACTTCTCCTTTTATATTTTTTCCACGATAACGTCTTGGAATTAATGTTAAAATCATTGCTTCCATTATATACACTATTGCCATTCCGGTGACTATTAACAAATCGTATATCATACTTAATAAAGTTTTGATATCCATTTTCATATATCTGAAAAAACAAACTTCCATTATTATCAAATTTATAAATTTAACTTTCAGTGTTTCTCTTTATATCGTTAAATATAAATATAATTTTTTTCGAAGTTCTTAAAAAAAGAAATTTTCATTTTTTCATTGAAAATGGTTTTTTTTTAAATATAAAAATATCAAAAAGAAAAGGTATTTTTTTTTTTGTCGATATAACAAAATTTTATAATCTCCGAGTCTAATTCCGGATATGACAAAAGGACAAAAATAAAATTGTTTGCTCCAATAAATCAACTAGATCATGTTACATTTTAATATGCAAATTTCATTTTAACTTGTTTCAATATACATACGTTTTAATTAAATTAATACATAGTATACGGTGAAAGTTATAAATAATAAATTTGCGTTTAAATTGTAAGGTTCTAAGAATTTTTTTTTTTTTGTACATTTTCAATGATTTTACAGACGCTAAATATTTTGAAGATTCTTATTTTGAATTTTGAAATTCAAATTTTTTAAGGCTTTAAATTTACTAGTTTTCGAGTATACATGGATTTAAAATTTTTTTGTAATTAAAAATTATATAAAAATTAATTTAATTTTGTTTCAATTCCAAATGGAAAACTTTTAATTCAAAAATTTTCGTTTTTTAATTTCAAATTTTTGTTGAAATAAAACATTTGTCCCAGTGCAAATTCAATTATATTTTGTCTAGGAATATTCAAATGAGTGTAATTTTTATTAAATTTTGTGTTTAATTTCAGAACGTGTCCTACCGAAAATTCACTTTTTTTTTTTTTTTTTTTTTTTTTTTTTTTCTTTTTGAATTCTCTGTTATGATCGTTGTCTTCTACGAAGATAGAAAGTGAGTACCTCACTGAGTTTAAGAGAATGTCCTGAGGATGTTGGAACCACTCTTTCCCACACAAGTTCACAATTCGAATTGCGAGGCATATTACTTCTCTGTACGATCGAGCTCATGTACTAGCGAAACTTACTATAGTCCTTCTCTGTGCGAATCTATATAGAAGTGGAGGCTCTCGAAATCTGAAGTCAGCAAAACTTACTGGTACACGCGATTCAAACATAGATCCTATGCATCAACAAGTGAAACCTGAAAGTATCGTTATTTCTATAGGAAAATGCAATCCCTTCTCTTAACTTTTATATATATATGAATCCACTCTTTTTCGCCTACTTGCAAATTTAGACATCTTCTAATTGAACACGTCAATAATTATAAAAACAAATATTCAAAATTAAAAAATTTAAACAAAAAATAATGAAATTTAAAATCAAAGTGAAAATTTATTTATGGGAAAGTTATGAAATATTCTATGGAGAAATATCTCAACCTATTTTCGTCTTTGCAGAATAAAATAGTCACAAATTGAGGTCGATTCACAATTTATTTGCTAAATTTTTATTGTAATGAGAATCAAACGGAACATTAATTCACTTATCTGATTCAATGAGATAAAATTTTTATTTAATTCTATATTTTTTCTATTTTACAAATTATAGGAACAAAATTTCAAATTATTCATTAAAGCAAAAATTAATTTTTGATTAATTTAAGAAAATTATAAATAAAGTTATATAAAATTGCCTTTAGGCAGAACTAAAACCCGAAGGCAAAAAGAAAAAATGTTTATACAAGAAGGTATTCAATAAAAATAAATTTATGCTCATATTTCCTGTAAGCAAATTGATCACTTGAATACTAAGTAAGTTATAAATGAACTTTAAATAATCTTTATGTTTTTATCCAAATGCTCACAGCATTAAATTATTTTTAATTAATTATACCGAAAATTTCAATTTTTAAATAAGAAAATTATTCAGTTATGTATTAGAAGTTTTTTTAAATATTTTAAAAATTCAATTTTTTTACATTTAACATGTTTAAAGAAAACTGCTTCTCCAAAGGTATGAATTTTTTTCTATAGCAAAACAAACTTGTACTTTACTAATGCGAAAATTATTTACATATTGCGAATGCAATAACGATGAGTTATGATCACGTATGTCAATACAATGATGCTTGTGGTTTTAGAAATTATCATGACCCTATGTCTAAAGCATTTCTTCAACTTCGTTATGCCACAATAGTGCCAAATAATAAATTTAAAAAAAAGAAAATTTCTAAATATAAAAATTTACCAAATTTTTTTTTTGTTTTAAAGTTTTAATAAAAATTAACATTTATTTGATAATTTTAGTTTTAAATATTTAAATTATTTATTTAAAAAAAATTTATTTATTAAAAAAATAAATATATAAAACAAAAAAAAAAGGAATCATTAATTAATTTTAATTTTACTCATTTGTTGGCTGTAGAAAATAAAATTTCCTTCCTTTGAAAAAGCAGATTCTTCATCAAGAATAATTGAGAAAGTGACTCCATCTCTCTAGACTGCAAGGAACTTGATTATTGATTATTTAAAATAGATCATTGACTTTTTTTTGGATTTTTTTTAAAAAAGAGGAAAATTAGTTGAATTCTTATATAAATTTTTTCCACCTAACATTTTCCTGATTTTGTCAATTTTTCTCTTTTATATAAGTAAAAAATAATTAAAGCAAACAAATTATATTCGAATAAAATAATAAATCATTGATAAGTGCTTGATTTAAGTATCTTGATTATATATTATCTAAAGAATCTATTTCAACTTTATCGTAACTTTTGCTTTTATAATAAACATTTTTTTTTAGATATCTTAATGTGACATAATGCACGATTTGTTTGATTTCAAATTATGATTAATTATAATTTGTGAATGCTGTTAAAATCAACCTTTGAATCTATTAGATATAAGTTGAATTTTTTTCCCATATTCTATGGATATTGCACAAGATCACATATTATAAGTTTATGTAAATTTGCATCAAGTGCAATACATAATTTAGTTATAATAATGTACAAAATTGTTAAGAAATGCCAAATAATTTATCAATTTTCCAATTCCTTTTTTTTCAATTTTTTATGCAATGCGTAAAGAAATATTATTTCAGAATAAAAATATTTTAGAATATTTTTTTAAATTAAAGATACTTTTAATTAATTTTATTTTGTTTTTTTAATTTTTACTCTTTTCTTCACATTGACAAATTTGTAAGTAATTCAGAAAATTACTGAAAAAAAGAATTGTAATTTTCAAAAAAAAAAAAAAAGGTTTTAATGATATAAGTACTGCATTATTTTTTATGATCTTTTTTAAAAATTAAAAAAAAAATTATCAAATTATCTGAGAGAGCAATCTGTTGCGCAAAGTGCGAAACTGTTTATGCGAATAATTTCACAGTCGGTCATCAGTGACTTTCACCGATTCTGAATTATTCTTATTCGAAGAAGAATTTTTTTGAAAATAATTTTTTTTTTAATATTTTACATTTTTATTGTTTATCTTCTATTTGATTTGAATTTTATTATTTTGCAAACACATTACAGTAATGACAAAAAATTTTAATGTAAAAAACAGAATACTTTACATTTATTAAAAAATTGTTTTTTTAAACATCCTTTTTTTGTTGAATTATTTTTATTTATTTTATTTTACATAATGTGATTAAAGGCGCATTGCCTCCTTTACATGAGGGTTATGTCCTTAAAAAACTATTCACATAAACAGAAAGCCCTAATCTTAACTAAATTGCTAATAAAATAAAAAAGACTTTTCGCGGTTTCAATTTTATCCACTTTCAATATGTTCGTAAGCGAAATTCTATTAATTTTTTGTTGAATTATTCTTTTAATTAAAAAATTGATTAGTTGAAGAAAAATGAGAATTTATCAATTTTTTCTTTATTCAATGAAATCTTGTGCAATTATATGCACGACACTTGAATGAATTTATAAAAAAAAAAGTGTTCAATAATATTGTAATTAAAATGAAAATATTGGAAAAATTAATTAGAGAAAAAAATTAAATTTTAAATTATTCAAACATAAATTAATCAACAATGAAGAAAATTAACTTTAAGAATTTGGAAAATTGAAAATTATAAGCTTTTTCTCGTATAATGTACTTTACCTTTTGGCCTTTCTAGTTTCATTTGAAATTGTTTGTTATTATTAATTTTTTTCTAGTTTAATTGTAATTATTATAAATAGAATACGTACTTGTAAGAAAATTGTATTAAATGTATAAGGAAGTAAACCGGTTTCGTGATTTAATATCGATTGGCATCGTTTGTATGATCATAAAAGTGCATCCATTTTGCACTATTGCAGAACTATCCTGTAACACACTTCTAGTTCAAGGACACCAGAATTCCTCATGCAATTATTTGCGAAGATTTCTTCTTCTAAAAAATATTAAAAAATAGAAATTAATAATTTTTTTTCGAATTTTTCTAAATCTCTTCATTTTATTGATTTATTTTAAATTTGATAGATTTATTATATTTTGCAATTCTTAAAAAAAAACTATTTCTACTAGTATCGTAAAATGTAAAACTTGTTTTTATATAAAAAGATCTATAGCGGGGAAAAAAAATATTTTTCCCTTATTTTTTTAAAATGAAATAACTATATATATATATAATAAATGTGTTGTGTATCTATAAGGAATTTCACAACAAGTCAGATCATTTTAATTGGCTTTAAAATCCTTATTTACATTGTATTGCAATCTGATGATGATGAAAGAAAACAACCTTCCATTTCTAGTAAAAAATTTTTAGCGAAATAAAAATTGACCGATAACATAGTTTCTCAATATTTAATTTAATTTGAACAGTTGACAAACTAGTAAAAAAAATTTTACGTATCCAACTTTGGATTTCAGTGTAAATTTTCTTTAAATTTCAATTCTATAAATTGTTTACATCGAATAGAATTATTATAACTTCAATTATTATATAATAACTTAATGAAAAAATTGACGAAAGATTGTAGAATGAAAAAAAATAATACTTTTGATAAAAAGATGCAATTGAAATATTATGATGAAGCAGGTGAAGGGCGTTCAGGTAATAGTGCAAGAGAATGTTTCTTAAATGTATGCATTTGATTAAGAGACAGTGCACTGAATGAAGGCCAAGTTTAGTTTGGCATTGATCTCAATCGGAACTTAAAATAAGGGTTTTCAGGATATTTGATAGAGATAAGAGAGAGAGAGAGAGAGAGAAAGAGAGAAAGAATATCTGTTATACAAAAACCTGTTACATTAAAAATAAACAAGTTTCTCAAACCTTTTTTCTCTTCTTTCTTTTTGTCACCCACATTTTTAATCTACAGGAATGAATCTCATTTTTTTTTAATACTCCTTCATATCATGGATCTAAAAATTAAAAGACTTTTTTTTTAATTTTACGATATTATTTTAGTCAAGTTGTAAATTTTAATAGTTGTCAAAGTAATTTAAAACATAAAACATTTTTTATCACAAATTTTAGTATAAAATATTATGTGATGATAAAAAAAAATGTAAATAATTGTAGTAAAAAAAAAATGAAACTTACATGGAAATCCATTTTTTTCAGCAAAATAATATTTTGCTGGTATTTTTTATCAAAAAATTCTCAATTTTTCCCATTACCTGAAACATAAGAAGAAAATTTTATTTAAATATTTAATTAAATTATTATTGCTAAAAAAATCTTTTTTTTCAGTTAACTAGGCAATTGGATATCAGTTTCAGTATTTAATTATGATTGTAAATATTTGCAAATAGTTTTTGATGTGAATTCCTTAAGGTAATTTTTTTAAATACATGTAAAATTTAAGAGGTATAAATAGTGTTATAGTTATAAGAACTGTAATAAAAGTCATTTCAACTAGGCGTAGGAAGTGGTGGTCAGATGAAAATTTAAAGTAGAAATATTAAGTTACAGTCAGACAAGTTCAATTTTAATATTCCTCGCTTGAAAGGAATATATATATTATATATAAGTTGCACTTGAAATTACTTTCGTTAGTTGAAAAATTTATTTATTTTTCTAATAATATTAATCTACAATTAATTATTTTAATTGAAATTAATTTTTAAATATTTAATATTTTCTAATTTAGATTATTTGCAAAAAAATATTATTAATTCTTGTGTAAATAAAAAATAAATTCAACAAAAATTTATGAGAAAAAATGTGTTGAATTTTTAAGAGTAAAAAAATAAGTTGAATTTAGTATCTAAAAATGTCCTTTTTATCATTTTAGATTTGAAATTCTAAATAGTTGTCTGAAGAGTTTTTTTTCATTTTTTTGTAACTATATTTAATGTAACGATATACAGGTATATGTATATACCTATAATATTTGTAAGTAATCCTTTGAGTAGACATGCATGTGTTTGCGATTAGTTGCAATAAAGTAATATAGATAGCTTCAGTGCTCGGAATCCTAGTGAGGTGAACGTGTTCTTGAGACTCTAGCTCCTTTCGGTTCAGTCATTCAAAGACAGTGCACCATCAACTTCAGTGACGATAGGAGTTATCTCTCTCTCTTCTTCTTCTTCTTCGATCCTTTTTAATTCACGTATGTATCCTCATTCGCATCTAAATTTCAAATTTCATTTTTCTCCTTTTTTTCCATTTCCTTTTTTTTATTATTATTTTACGTTGACGAATGGTAAAAGTGATCCAAAAAAAAAACTGTTTTTCGAAAAAAGGAAAAATATTTGTTGACACTATCATTTTAAATAACAGATGTAATCAGGTTTTCTATGTGTCGGATAAATAAGAGATTTCTATGTATATTCAGGACAAATTCCAATTTAATACTTATGCTTATTAAACGGAATAATTAGTCAACCTTGTCATTTTAATCCTGAAATTGCAAATAGACCAGATATTAGTTACATTCTGAAAATATTTACACTTGAATATTAAGTGAAAAAAATTATTTATACAGTAATTCTAATTATTTCAAATTAGAATTTAAAAAATTAAAAATATTGAATTGATTAATTATAAAAAAATTATGTATTTTATTGTAGAACACGATAGTCAACAATATTTTTTTTTTACTTGGGTTGACACAATTCCATTTATTAATTAATCGATAACTTTTGACATTAAAAATCAATAAGAGAAATAAAGAAATATCAAAATAAATGTATCGCTAAGTGAATTAATACTGATAGTATATAATATAGTAAATAAAAAACATTCATTGATCTATAAATACTATAACATTGAATTTCTTTTGTCACTTTTTTTATTTATTTATTTTTTCTAATTAATGACATTCCTTTATTACTGTTCACACATTGATGTTGAGTAATTAAACTTCTTTTTACAATATTGATCTTTAATCTCAATTATACAAATTAATAAAAGTAAAAACAAAACAAATTTTGTCCCCAGTATTCTGATGTTCTGTAATTATTTATTAATTGGGTCTTAATTTTATTCAAATTAAATTATTTATTTTTTTTTTAATTAAAACTTTTCTTTTGCTTTGAAACATTAATTTTAATTTAACCAAAATAAATGTAATTTAAGAAAAGAAAATAAATTTTTTAATTCAATTTAAAAAGTTATCGATTTTTTTTCAGCAAAATTTGAAAAAAAAGAATTCTTGTTTTTATTATATAAACATTTTGTTGGTAATGATCAAATTCTATATTTACTCACAGGAATTCAGTATAGATGTAAAAGAAAAATTTATTGTATAAATTGAATAGATCGATCATTTGTGTTGGCTTTCAAATGTTAAATATACGACATACGGAACGAATTAAATCTTATCGCTTATGCTTTGCAATTTCTTATGGTGTTCACATTACATTATAACGAATGCATTTTGTGGCAAATATATGTAAATAAAAAAAAAATTGATTAAAAAATTACATAGAAATTTTTTCAAATCACCTTTAAGTGAACATTACTTTCCTACATTTAACATTTAAGCGATTTTAATAATCTCACAATGATAAATGTTAGACGTTTTAAAATATTGCTAATGTTTCAAAATAAAATTTCTTTTCTAAATTGTTCATTATTTTGCAATCCCAGAAAGCGTATTTATATAAAAAAAAAAATACTTGTATGTAAATTTTTACTTATTTCATTGCAATCATTTTTTCATCTAAAAATGAAGAATTTTTTTTAATAACAAAAAAAAAAATTAATTCAAGAAACCAAAAAAAAAAAGTATCCAACCCTTTGAGAAATTTGAATTTAAGAAGGAAAATATTTATTTAAGTGGTACATATTTTTTTTAATATCAAAAGAAACCAAAAATATGAAAATTAAAAAAAAAATTTTTAATTATTCATTAATAAAGAGGGGAAAAAAAATAACACGTGGTGATTCCGCGAAATTCTTATAAATTCATTACGTATTCAACCCGTCGCGAACATATTCAACCAGTACCTTTTTACTTTCACTAGATTTTTCTCTGTTCAACTATTATTACACTTATTATAGTGTATTCATGCAACAAACTAATATTTATCTCTATATATATATATAAGAATCTGGTCCTCGAAATTGCATGCAATAATTTAAAGTATTCGTCAAAAAATATGATTGACGTGTAAAATATACATGTCCCAAGTCCAAGTAATATAAAACACGCGGAAATCGTTTTATATTCTATTTTTAAATATAATTAATAGATTTTGTTTTACGATCGAATATTTAATATTTTTTGACTTTATCTCACTTGTTACGCTAATTATTACTCTTTCAGAATTAATAAGAACCTGTTCTCTTTAACTAATATTTATAGACACTTTAAAAATTTATCAAAAATAAAATTAATTATTCAACAATGATTTTTAATAAAAATAAATTAATTTCTTATTTAAAAAAAAAATAAATAAATAAAAATATTAGTCAAAAAATTACCAAAAAAATAGAACATAAAAGGTAAAACAAAATTAATTTAACACTCATTGTACTAAGAAATAAAAAAAAAGTGTTTTGATATTGCAATTTTGAAATTATTGCAATAAAACGGACACATAAGTAGCAATGTATTAAAATAATCTACATAAACAGAAAATATAGGATATTAAAACAATTAGCGCGGGACCATTGCCAAAGCGCCTGGTGCAAGATAGTGTACAAATTTCAGTAGTAAAAAAAAAACTCGTCAGACTGGCTGCTTTTTCTATTTCTATGATTGAAATGGAGATTGTGGGCTATAATGTAATTTCCGCCGCAATTTTAACGAAATTAAATAATTTTTTTGAACTAACAAGTTTCCTCTGGCTCTAATTTGTACATTTATAATAATCACACAAAAAAAATCCACATACGAATTCAAATGAACTTCTATTAAATACAAAAAAAAAATAAATCCATCAAAATTATTATTTCATTGGAATGTTATTTCACAAGAAAAAAGTTGATTGAACAATTATCACAATTTTCAAATAAGAGAATTTTGCGATTGTAATAATTTCCATCCGCTCATTAAGCTTTCATAATAACCTCATTAATGTGAATGTAACAGTTGGTGAATATGACTATCAGCATGACAATATTTTTTTCCCCTAAAAGTTTTTTTTTTTCTTAAATTATAAATTATACCTTCTGCATGATTATCCTGAAGATTTATTGAATAAAACAATCTAATCAATCCATATTTTTACAAGCATTGTTACAAATTTATTTTCTTATTGTCCCATACGGTGATCGTTAATTAAAAAATGAATTTCATGTTATTGCAAAAAAATCCATGATAGAAACCTCAATATATTTTCGTGGATATTATGCATTATTTTTGAAATCACGATAGTCTAATGAATTCGATTCAATAAATTCTGTGATGCAAATTATTTCTGAAACTAAAAGTATATATATCAGATTTCCTATATTGAGATAAAATCAAACTTGCGATTGTTGCGCTTGAATCGACTTTCATTCACCACTCCTGTTTTATTTATAAATCAATGTAATGTTTATTAAAAAAATCTCATTCACTTGACTCTTAATACAAGGAGAGTTTAATTAATAATTTAATTAAAATTTAGATTCTCATAGAAAATTATTTATTTTCTGAAAAAAATTAGTTTTAAAAAATATTGACTCTCGATTCAGTGAAAGAAAATAACAGCAATAAAAAAAAAAAGATTTACAAAGAAAGTATTTGAATTTAAATTACATATGAAGCATGCATGTTCTTTGCAATAGTAAATAGAAGAGCTGTGTCAACATTTGTTCACACAATCATTTCATACTTTACTTTCATTGATTTATAATAAAATACAGTAAAAAAAAATTTAAGTAGATTTTCAATTACTAGAATAAAGGAAATATTAAATTTAAAATTTCATTATAACACTGAATTATTATGAATAATAATTAATCTGTTCATTAGAATTTTTAATTAATTTTTTCACATTATATTAAAATTCGATTTTAAATTTACCTTTTATGATGTAGAATAAAGTCCGATTTGCTAATTTGATATATGCTTCAGTGTGTTATAAAAGTCAAGCTCGAGAAGAACTAAACGTGTATTATTTAAATCTGAGAACGTTATTTTATGTAATATAAAAATTCACGTTGCAGAAAATGAAAGTGACATTTGAGAACTGCTAGAAAGTGTCTCTGTTTAGCAAACACACGAGTTTAAGGTCCAAATTTTATAAAGACAAGTGATTATCCTAAAAAAAAAAAAATTATATTAATGATAAGAAATATTCGGTTTATGATTAAAAAATTGATATCTTAAACAGGATTGCTATTAAAAGTGATTTTTCCAATGAGTAGATAACCTGTTGCAGTCAATTAGTACAAAATTGACATAAGTTTATCAGAAATAATATTAATATATCAAATTATTTTAAATATGATCACTTTAATTAATCAAGATCTTATTTTCTGACTGTAAAATAGGTTTTAGTTGAGAAAAAAAAATAACTGCAAAATAGTTAACCGTCAAACGTCAAACTGATAAACTAACCTAACATGATTGCAATAAAAAATAATCGATATTAATCGAAAAGAATGCTTTTAATTGGTTTGTAATTTACCCGGAAATATTACCAGCCAATCAGAAGAGGTTCGAAAAAAATCCAAAATTTCAAAATGGCCGCACTTCCGCATTCAACTGTCATAGTTAAAAATAAAAGAAGTGTTGTTATTGTTTTTAAAACTAAAATGTAACAAAGAAATAATAATTAACATATATATATATATATATATATATATTAACATATATATATATAATATAATAGAAACAGTTTATTTTTATACAATTCGTTTAAAGAAAATTTGTACTTTTAACTAACTTTTCTTTTTGTTTTACAGGACAGATTCCAAAAAGTTGAGACAATTAATAGAAGTGAATGACCGCGTGAAAAATAGTGTTATCAATTGCACGTGGAACACGTTCGGACGACTTCGGCCAAAGCCGAGGGTATATCGTCGAGCCGGTTCCACCCTCCAACAAATATTGAAGAAGAAACACCCTCGGCGTGTAAATCTAACCTCAAAATTCCATTTGACATTGCTGCTGGAGATTGAAAGTTGTTTTTTTTTTTTAAAAAAGGCGCTATGCGGTTTTGAATATTATTGTGGTGTGTCGGTTATTTCGCCGATTAGTAAACCGTTAAGATACAATAATAATAACAAACGCACGTGCTTTACTGGAGTTTTGGAGAAGACAACAATGTCGTTTATAAAATCTACCGGCGATGTAATTGGATTTCTTCTACTTTCGGCAGTAGCTATTGTTGAGAGTTTGGTCCGGATGTTTATACCATTAAAATATAGAATGAAAAGTGTTTCCGGCGAAATTGCACTTATTACTGGTGGTGGCGGTGGACTTGGACGATTACTTTCTCTTCGCTTGGCTAATCTTGGTGCTATTGTTGTTGTTTGGGACATCAATAAACAAGGTATTTTTTTTTTTCCTTTTACTAGACTTTTATTATTGTTTTGATAAAAAAATATCTCAGCAAAAAAAAAAGCAATCTAAATTTAAATAATACAGAAATAAATAAAAAAAAAACTAAATTCAAGGTTGATATCGAAAAAAAAAATTCGTAGAATATAATCGAAATGTTTACATTACGTTTTATTGTCCTTTAAATTAAAAGTAATTATATTGTTTTTTTTTTTATTTAAATTAATGAATTTTAGTATTTTTATTACATTTTTCTATCGTTATTTTTCAAATATATATTTTTAAATAATTTCCCTTTTATTGTAAATTAATATAGACTTTTTTAAAAAAAAATCTCGTTAAACTAAAGAAATATTACTAATTATTGGAATAAATAACTGTTTATGCGTTTCACTGCTTGAAATGTTTTCATTCTGGTTTATGATGAAAGGATTTTGCATTGGTTTTACAGTCAAGCTTGACTGAAATAATGTAATTTATAGTTTATAGCCTAGTCTACTGACCATAAAGAAATATTTATATATATAAGCAAAAAGCCAGCAATATTTAGATTCATGGTCAATTTCTAAGATTAATTAATAATTTTTGTATTATGTTAGGTCATTATAATATATGGCAAAAAAATATAAAAATATGCAAATATTAAAAAGAATTTTTAATTAATAATTCATAATAGTCGAAATCTTTTGCTTTATAAAATAAAATTTTATTCTCTATTTTTGACATTTAAAAATTTTTTTTTTAGATCAAAAACTAATAAATTATTTTTTTTCCTAAAAATCAGAGATTAGATTTTGGGAATTCTATCAAAAATTATTATTAGTATAGAAAAAAATTTGAATAAAACATTTTCAGTGTTGTTATTTTTGTTTTTGTCTCTTATGCAATTTATTGAAGATTTAATGAATGGATTTTAAGAAAAAAAATTCTTTCTATACGGACAATAAAGATGATTGTGTGTGGATGTAATAATATATTCGCGCATAAAGATGTAAAAGCTTGTGAAATTATTAGCACACCTTCGTGACTGACTTTTACGATCTTTACGATAATTGGACCGCTTCTGGTTTAATTTCTAAATGGGCGTAAACAATGATATCTTTCTATATATATATATATATATATTTTAATACAATTCATTCAAGAGTTTCACTTTGCGAAAAGTCAATGTTCCTTTTTTTTATGATCTATGAAGCTTGGCATTGTCATTCAAACGTAAAATAATACCATAAAAGTGAAACCTTGAAATAGAAACTAAATTATTATTTTTAATGCAGAAAATATCGTTTTATGATTTTCGTAGATTTTTTTTTTATTATTCGGTAAAACCTATTCAACAATATTTTTATTGTAACTTTCTTTTATTGTCTATTGTAAAAAATTTTTTGTTCATTAAAAATATTCTATGATCTAAATTTCAAATTTTAATGAATTTTCAAAAATGAAATATTTTTTATTATGAAAATCATTTTTTTTTGTGTAAATAAATTATTAATAATGTTAAATATTATTCATTTAATAATAATTTATTAATAGTTGTTCTAGTTAAAGTTTATAAACTTCTCTCGTTCTTATCAAAAATTGTTTTGAAATTCATTAAGTCATATTGTTACAGATTTATAATCTATTTATAAATTCATGATTATAATCCGGTTGGAAATTTCATTTAGCTAATACATGTTGTCCTTTATAAATCAACAAACTTTCATAGAATTGACTAAAATGATTTCTCGAAACGATAAATTATTGTGAAAAAGTTGATTTTTTTTTTTTTTTTGCGAAAGATGTATTTTATTACATTTGTAAAATGATATTTTACACTGTGAATTGGTTATTATTTATATGAAAGGCAATCAGCTACTGTAATACACGCTCCTTTTTTGATATTAATAATGAAACATTATTATATATTAGATATATATATTATATTTTGTGAAAACAAAACTGTTATCAAGAAAATATAGATTTCTTAATATGAATTTACGGCCATATAGCAAATTTGCCAATTACGTTATCGCAATCGAAAATTACATAATTATCTTTGTATCTAAATTGCATAAGACCCATAAATTTCAAAAAAAAAAATATATAACATCTGTAATAATAATTTATCACACAAATTTACAATTTTGTTGATAAATAAATTTTTTTCGATAAATTCATTCAATTATGATGATAATTAAAATTATGAAAAATTTGACTAAATAATTTGATATGTTAAATATTGTTACAGGTACATTTGTTAAATGAGGAAAATTCCTTAAGCGAGACTATTTAACCTTTAATGGCCGTATGAGTTCACGGGCGATTCGATCTATGTGTACAGAATTTTAATAACCATATATACAATTAAATATCGTATTTGGAAAATCGCAAAAATATTCTGATACACGTTTTCATCTTTCAAATATTCATGAAAAAAAATTAATTATCAAATTAAATTATATCAAATTTAAAATAAAAAATTTATTATTTTCAAAAAACAATATATTTTTTTTTTCTACAGCAAACAAAAATAAAAATATGATGTAATCATAATGAAACTGTTATTGATTATAACAATATATTATTCTCAATGATATTATAAACATAGTGTTAAAACAATGAAAAAAAGGGAAATCACAACTGGAGAGAAACAGTTGACTAACGGTTTGATCAGAAACAAGTCCCTTGTTTGCTGTATGCGCTAAACAGCAGTAAAGCCGGTTTTATCCTTTTCAAGGTTTTGAAACATACTAGAAAAAACCATTTTGTTCCATTTTTATTAATATTGTTTACAAATATAAATAAATACAGACAGTAAAAAAAAATGAGTTAAAAGAAACATTTTTTCGAATTAAAAAAAAAAAACGATATTTACTTCTTGATTGAAACAGCGATAAAAAAAAATTTCTGGATGTGAAAAAAAAATGAGATCACATTTTGGCAGACTCAAACTTTCTATATATGTGACGTTCCATGAGGAAAGGGACCTTAGCTGCAATAGACGCATTTTCCAGAAAAGGTATTTAAAGTAGAGCGTCCCTGATTGGTTGAGACCCTCCATCGAAAATCAGCCCCACCACCTTACTACTACATCGTTCCTACAGCTCACGCTTACGACAAGTATACTAGTGTAGAAGTGGTGGGGATGGTTTCTGTAGTCCGTGCTGGAACGCGATTAACATGGTCATGATTAATGCTTTATAACAAAAAAACTAAATAGAAAAGTACAATTTTTAACTTTTGTATCTGAAAGAGCAACTCAAGATCTATCGACTGATATCAAAAACTCAATTTTCATTTTTTTGCAGCTAAGGTCCCTTTTTTCATGGAACGTCACATATGCACTTGAAACTAGAAATTTGACGGAAGGAAGAAAGCAAAAATGGCACTAATAGGTACCACACTTTCTTCCTTTAAAAAAAAAAAAAAAAACGGAAAAAGAACAAACAAAAATTCGCATCACGCAACACAAAAAATGAGCGCACGCGATTACAGATATCGTAATCGTGATTATGATGAAGTTACTATTTTTTTTTCTCAACTATATATTTTTGAAGCATCCTTGTGCAAAAGAAACTGATATGTTACACGATATTTACTTTCACTTTATATTACTTACAACATATGTGTGTAAAAAAAATAATTCTAGTCGATTATTCTTTAATTTGAAACAATTATCACTACGTTCATGCAACATTTAACACTTTTAATTGCTGCATTCAAAAAAATTGTATAACAAAAATATTTCACTTTTCACAAGAACTAAATGTTATAATTTTATAGTAAGCAAAAAAAAATAAATTTGCTAAAATAATAATTTCGATAAAAAATAATATACAAGTAATTAAAAGATAAATTTATCACTTGAAATAGTAAATTTAAAAAAAAAATTATAGAGCAGAAATTTTCTCTAATAAAAAATTATTTTTAAAAAAATTTAGGAGATAAAAATAAATATTTATGAAAATTATAATAATTTTTTTTTAATTTAATTTTTTTTTTAATTCAGGAATTTTATATAACTGTTAATTGCGATAGTTTTGTAAATTTCACTGAAAAAAAAAAATTAAATAATAAAGTGGGGTCAAAATCTGGCCTAATGCTGACAGAATGTTGGCATATTTTTGTATTATAGTGATATATGTATACCGACCATTTACACGTCTGTCTTAACGAGGTTCACTACTACTTAAAGTCTGACTAATAAATCCTCTCTCGCATAATGTTTCTCAAGGAAAGTATCACGCATATATGCAGTCATGACACTTGTGTCTTATTCCACCTTGTAAAAAAGGACACTATATATATATATATACAATTTATTTACACTCGTATAAAAAATCGTACATGAAAAAATCCAATTAAATTTTTTTTTTGTTTCATTCTATTTTGCAAAATAATGATTAATAATAAGATCATTATTTTGCAAAGTGTTTTATTAATTTTAAAGTAGAATAATTAAAATTTCATATATTATTCCATTTTTTTTCTGTATTAAAATTTTTTTTTTCTGTTTACATACAATTAATCAAAAATTTATGCTTAAATAATAAAAACAAGTTTGCGATTTAAAAAAAAAATACTTTTCGATAAATAACTAATTTTTTTTAAAAAAATTTAATGATGAGAAATTTAATCTGAATTAATAAATTGGAAATTTGAATTTTGTTTTTTTTTTCTTTTCTAGGTATCGATGAAACGGTGAAATTGGTACAAGCTTCTGGTGGAACTTGTTACGGGTATCTCTGTGACCTCTGTGATCGTGAAGACGTTTACAAAAAAGCGTCAATTCTGAGAAAAGAAATCGGAAGAGTAAGTAAAACAAAAAATTATCGACAATTTTCAAAAAAAAAAAATTTTCCTTTTTTTTGGGTATTAATTTAAATTAGTTCCTTTAATTTTTCACTCGGTTGATTTCTATGCTCGGATAATTATAAAACCATGACTTGAATGAAATGAGAAATTTTTTAAATGAATAATTTGTAGTTGATGAGTTCACAGTTGTTATACATCCGAAAAAAAGGATAAATTAAGAAAAAACAGAAGCAAGTATAATTCATTCATTAATAAGCAAAAGAATTAATATTTTTTGTTCTTCTAGTAAATAGTGCAATTCACTGGATTTTTATTCTAAATGATTCGAGAAATTATTTATATAATTAGTTATTAAATGATTCTTTATATAATTTAATGATGTAAAGAATCATTTATAATTTATTATATTTCTTATACTTATTTTATTAATTGAAATTTTCATTTTTTTAAAAATTCAAAATTTAATTAATTATTAATAAACTGTGATTTCAACAAAATAGGAGATTATTAAAAAAATATTTCTTCCGAATAGGTGTATCAGGTACCTATTAAATGTTCAAAAAAAAAAAATAGAAAGGATAGTTTATAATCAGAGCTGTCAATGTGTCGGCCGGATTTCGGCCAACGAAGCCGGTTTTTTTTTTTGCATCTGACTCCGGCATTTACCGTTTAGCCTACATTTCTTACGGGATGTTTCTTTTTTTGCGTTCAATTTTTTTTTTTTTTTTTTTACTACTTTCTCAAACTCAAAATTTTTCTTTGTAAAAACTATTCAAATTACGTAATATTTAAAAAAAATGACTGTATGGGAGAAAACTTTTTTTTATTTGCAAAAAACTTCTGGTCGATTTGAAAATTTACCAAGAAAAATGTCTTTTATTTTATTTTGAAAATGTCTATGAAAAAAATTAATTAAGATTAAAAAAAAGAAATTTAAAAATTAAGAAATGAATAAATTAAAGTCAACTTGACCGTAATTTTCAAATGAAAAGTTCATCTCAAGTGAAATTAACGTCAATTTCATGAGTTTTTTTTTTTTTTTTATTTTTTATTAATAATGCCGTTGAACTTGAGAGAAGGTCTAGACAATTATTATTATTATCATCATTATAGAATATATTTTACTACGACAATCATGAATCGTTTAGAAACTTCGCTAAGGACTTTAAAATGACTTACTGCAAAAAAAAAAAAAAAAAAAGTTTTGTCTATTATATCTCTGCCTATATATACTTGTGTTGCTTGTCGAGTCATTCTGTAAAGGCAATCACAAGAGGGGATGGCATTATGAAAGTCCACATTACGCCATAAGATTGCAATACCTATGTTTCTGATATGTGGCATGCTCGACCTGTTTTAGAAGACTGAAGAACATCACATGTTTATGGAAAAAAAAAAAATTGCAATAGACATTTTTATTCTTGAAAGAAAAAAATTATTTTTTCTGCTTTGCCCCTTAAAAAAATTGTTTCTCTATTTTTTTTAAAATATTACAAAAAAATTATTTTTAAACATTTTTATACAATTTATTTTGTTTATTAAAATAATAATTTTGTTTATTTTTCAGGTGTCAATTCTTGTAAATAATGCTGGAATAGTTAGTGGACAGAAATTCTTGGACACTCCCGATAAAATGATAATACGAACAATGGACGTGAATATTATGAGTCATTTTTGGGTAAGGAGGAAAAAAAAAATTTACTCTAGAAAATCATATTGCCATTTAATTTCTCACTGATGCGGCAAAGACTTTCCAATTGAAAATTTCATTAAACAGAATTAGAATTACAAAAGCATGTGCACAAAGAACACGATTTCTTAATGCTGAAAGTTTGTTCTCTCGAATCTAATCTTATTAGATAGATTTAACTGTGATTTTAAATATTTCTCTCACCATATACCATAAGTATGAAGCAATTGATTTGATTTTTATTATATATTTGGAGTAACGAAATTTTCCATCAATTTCGTAAACAAGATTTTTTTTTTTTTTCGTTATAATTTCACGACTACTAAAAAGGATAAAAACGATTAAGTTAATCGATTCGAATATTTGTGAGTAAGGAAATTTTCCATTCATTTATTTTGGTAAACATGTTACACTTTTTTTTTGTCACTGCAAGGGCAAATTAAAAAAAAAAAAAAGAAATTTATTAAGAAAATATATACTAAATTGCAAGGACTATGTGAATTCAGTCAAGGAATTTGCAGTGAGAGGTACTTTATGAGCCCTATGCCTCTTATTTCTCTGATATGTTGCCGTTGGTCAGGTGTATAAACCGGTCGGATCACTCGTTTCTATCGTCATATCATTTGCAAAACTATTGCGCGAATAGAGAAAAATTATTAGATCAAAATGTCAATCATAACAAAAAAAAAAAAATTCAGTCGAAAATCAAAGAATTTTTATTTTCTATTTTTTTTCGGAAAAAAATTAAAAATTGTTTACAAAAAAAAAAGACAAAAATTTATTTAAATTTCAAATTTATTTGAATAAAAACATAATAAATTAAAAAAAAAAATTAAAATTATAAATTGAAAATAGAATAAAAATTGTAAAACTAAATGAATTTCAACGAAATTGAGTTATAAAGTTTACTTAATGATAGAAATAATGCCAATGATAATACAGGTGTAATTGACCTGGTTTAACAGCGATTCACTGAACGGCAACGATCCATGAATCTTTCGTATTTCAATGTCATGGTCATTTCGAGAGGATCTCGCCAACAGTCTCTTTTACAAGTCACGAGTTCACCTTTAACACTTGAGGAGATTTGAAATTTTTTTTATTTTATTTTCTCTCTTTAATTTCCTGCGTCTTGAATATTGTTTCTTATTTTTTTTAATCATTCACATACGGATGTTTAATTGATATTTCATTCTTTTTAATTAGCACACTTTTGTAGTTTTTGAATTAAAATTCTTAATTCCTTTGACATTAATCGACTTCAAAGAAGAAATTACGAATTTATTTTAATTCAAATTTTATATTAATTTTAGCAATTGAATAATTTTTTTTTTTAGAATTATTCTTATATTAAAATTGAAAATTTTTTGATAATTTACAATTTTTTTTTTTTATTGTTACAGACAGTGAAGGCCTTTCTACCAGAAATGTTAGAAGAAAATAAAGGCCACATAGTCAGTATAGCAAGTTTAGCAGGACACGTAGGAGTTTCTAAATTAGTAGATTATTGTACATCGAAATTCGCTGCAGTCGGTTTCGATGAAGCTCTTAGGATTGAGCTTGAAGTAAGTAATTCATTTTTCCAACTATTATAATTAAAAAAATATTCTTATTTTTTTCAATTAAAATAATATTTTTTCCTCTAATATAATAATATTTCACTATTAGAAGAAATTTACCGCTTCTTTTTTGTTGAATTTAATAATAATTTTAATTAGATGTTTAGAAATATTTTAATAACAATTATTTTCAAATTAATATAAAGTTCATTAACTTAAAAACCGGTTAAGTACATACCAATATATTAAATTTAATTTGTATACACTAACTATAAATAATTTATGGTATATGATGTGTGTAATCAATAGGTAAATTAAGAAGTAATAAAAAATTGCAAAATTTTAAGTAATTTTTTTTTTTTATTTGAAAAAGAAGTGATCATTGAATTCTTGTTGAATTTGTTAAATTGCATAAAAAAAGGGGGGGGAAAAAACTATAATTTGTAATATAAGTATCTAACGGCATATTTGATAATCGAAGGTTGTCTTGGTGAGTGATGAAATCCTTAATTTTTTTTTTTACATCTTGCAATAAACTTCGCATTACAGGTTTCACAGTAATGAATTTTGATCTTGGCTATAAACGATTTGAGACGTTCGAGAATATAAAATCTGCATTCTCTTTTATTTACGTATACCAATTGACACTTATGACAGTAGTGTTTTGCAATTACTTAAATAAAATAAAATTCGACAATTTAGACGCCAACGAATATATTTAGGTATTTTTTTTTCTTTTTATTTACGATCGTTGAATTTTGCGCAATATTTCGATTTGCCATCAAACGATTCAAATTCTCTGGGATTTTAAATCTTTCTTTTTCAAGTTTGAGAAACTTTTTTAATTTATATTTTGAAAATTAGAGTAAAATAATTAATTTAAAAATCATTTTTTTTGTATAAATTTTTTGTAACTATTATCTATTTTTTTTATTTCTTACATTTTTAATTAAAAGTAAATACAATGGTAAATAATTAAATAGTTCAATTATACGAGAATGAATAAAAAATTTGCCGATAATTAGAGTTAAAATTTTAGAAACTAAACAGTGTTTATTATATATGAAATGTTTTGTGAATGACGAAGATTATAACCTTTTTTTTACGAGTTTATTTATTCCGTGCACATAAAATTAATGTTGATTGCAGGCTGAAGGCTACAATATTAATACCACCGTAGTATGTCCCTACTTTATTCGCAGTACAGGAATGTTCGAAGAAGTTCTTTCGAGGTAAAAAAAAATAATAATCAATTATTTTCTAATTGTAATTATAAATAAATAATTAACTGAGAATTTGATAATAATTAGAGGTATTTAAGTCTATTAAGCTTTTTTGGAAAAAAAATTTCAGTATTTTTAAAAATAAAACATAATTTTTGAATTATTTTTATATTACGACATAATAAAATTATTTTTTTAGGTTTGTACCGACATTGAGTCCAAACGAAGTGGCTGACAGTGTCATCAAAGCAATGAGATGTAATGAAAAATTTGCAATTCTTCCGGGTTATCTGCAATTAATGTTAGCGATTAAATGGTAAATAAATTTTTTTATATATATTTTCAAAAAATTCTTTTTAAATATTGTCAGAAAATTGTAATATTATTTTCTTAATTTTTGCCACAGGATGTTCCCATGGACATGTGCCAGTATGTTTCTCCGAGGTCTTGTAAGAGATGTTAGTCCAGGAAAAAAAACCCCCGTTGTTCTATCAGAAAAATTGGAAGTACCAAATGAGCCTACCAAAGATCAAAATGGATCTGCATTACATCAACAATTGACTAGACGTATTTCTAGTTCCGAACGAAAACCCTAGGATTTACCAATAAAATGTTCTTCGTCTCGAAAAAAAGAATTATGAAAAATTGCAAGAGTTTAAATAATTTAAAATGCTAAATTTAGCAGGAAGGAAGCAAGCGAAAAATAACGTGAACAAAACTCACGCTTTCGCGAGTATTCATTCAATAGAACTGTGAATCAAAGGTGTTCATCTATATGATGAGAGAAGAAATGGAGGGGAAAAAAAAGTAGCACAAATGTATAAAAAAAAAAAAATTTGCTTCGATTTCTTGAACTTTGATCAGGAGAAATAATTTATCGAAATTCCGGGCAGTTTCATTTTTTCTGAAACTGTTATGTAAGTTTAGCAAACGTTCACAAAATGGTCTTCCATTTTAAAAACAGAGAATATTAATTTCTTAGAAAAAAAACTAGATATTTTATCTATTTCTAATTAAATTTATTAGAAAAAAAAAACTATAAATTATTGTATAGTCAACGGGACCATAAAATCATATCATTTTTACTCTTTTTTAATTTTAAGAATATTTAGTCCCTTTTTTATTTAAAAAATACAGTTCATGGATTGAACATTGTGACTTAATTGTAAATTTGTAAATTTTATTTCAATTGCCATTGAAAGAAATGTCAGGCCTAGTGCCATTACACTTGCCTTTAAAAATCGCTGAGCGATTCTTTATTATTAACGATCCTATAGATTTTAAGATTATTCGAAATAATTCAGATTCTTATTGTAAGATTGTATTTTTAGAATAAAAAAAAAAAAAATTATCAATTGTAAATTTCTTAATTTTTTTTTTCAAAAATTATAGAAGTAAATTAAAACAACAATATTCATTTATAGACATTGTATTTACTTTGCCAACATAAATATCATATAAAGATTATTAGAAATAGACTCTTTGACTAATAAATTACATTTCATTCTTTCTGGTTTTTTTTTAAACTTATGTTACTTTCACAACTTGACGCACTGCATTCTTATTTTCTAGATTAGGAATTAATCTATTTACAAATAATGAACTGTTAATTATGCGATTTTTTTTTAAAATAATAAGAATTCATCTAAGATAAACATGAAAATTAACGGATATGTCCAAAGTTTGGAATGTTCAAATAAACGAAATATTTTCTTTTTTTTTTTTAAAAAAAACTACAAAAGCAAAACATTAATTTCTATAAATGTAAATTTAATTTTAAAAAGGAAATAATTGTAAAAATATATTCGTTCAACTGAACGTTCAAATGCCTGAGTATTAATTCGGTTTGGGTGAGAAAAAAAATAAAATAAACGTATTTTTACTATTACTTGCATATAAAATACTTTCTTTCAGGTAGATATTAAATTACTATTTCTTTTTTTTTTGTGTAAAAACAAATGATATTACTTTTAAAATTAGTTTCTTTCATAAGATCGAATTAAATTAATCAGCAAACAACTAATACACAAAATTTTCTTTTTGAAACTAAATATTTTGTTTGTTTTTTAATTTTTCTTTTCTAATTTTGTGCAGCAACAAGTTGCACTGTTTCTTGACATTTAATATGTTCTTGTTCGTTTATTGATTCTTGATGTGTTTCAATATTTTCTGATTCTTCAATTATAATTTCATCATCTTGTGTTTTTAAAATATTTTCTTCTTCATCCATGATAATTTCCTGTGCATCATCCACTGAATTTTCAACTAAGGCCTGGAGAAAAATAAAGAATTTTTTAATTTTTTTTCAATTGAAAAAAAGGGTTATTTAAAATTTACCTTATTTTCAGGATACTTCTCCAAATATTCATTCTTTGCGTCTCGTATCATTCGTGTAACTTTGTTCCTTAAATCTTTAAAATTTTCCCATTCTGTGGCATCTTTACTTTTTCTTGCCTTTGTGTAGAGTTTATTTTTCCTTTGGATTTCTGTTCGTATTGCGTCAGTCATCCATGGCTTCTTTAAATCTAATTCCTATTAAATAATACAAAAAATGTTCTAATTTTCTTTTTTTTTCTTTTTTTTTTTTAAATTCAATTTTCAAGTAGCTTTATATTTCATAAATTAGTACACTCGAATCTCGCTATAACGACGTTTGATATAACGAGCTGATAAATTTTTTTCTATTACAAACTAAAAAATTCAGTTATTCCCACTACTGACCTTAAAAATTTAATACGATTATTTTTGCATTTGTTTCAATAATTATTGCTTTGTAAAATTTTCGAATAAACAGAAATTAGCAAATTTTAAACTTGTAAAATTTTGTTTAACTTAGTACTAAATTAAATTTTTGATTCCAAATATTATTTTGAAAAATTATTAATTTTTTCTATAATGCTGTTTTTTTTCCTAATTTTGCAATTTAGCATTCTGTAAAAATTTATTAATAAAAAAAATAATTTAATTTCCGTGTGCTAATTTGTTTATTTGAAAATTGTACAGCAATAATAAATTCAAAATAAAAATGCTAAACTCATCGTATTGTCTTTTTTTGCAAAATACAAATGAAAAAAACGTTTAAACGTTCGATAGTCCGCGTATACAAAAATCTTAACAGTTTCAAATAAAACAATTTACATTTTTTTTTTTATTATTTACATAATTAATTCTCGTAGGTTAAAAATTGATATTCAATAAAAAAAAAACAAGTCTTGTGGTGGGATCCCCTCTCATGCTCGCTATATCAAATGTTTAATGGTCCTGAACTTCTCGTTTTAATATTTACTAATCCAGATTCCAATGTACACACACTCAAAAGGACACTGCTTTTTTTTAATGTTATCTGTAAAAAAATATATCTTCGAGAAATATAATTTTTATTAATTACTATTTTATTTAATTAATAACTTTATTTTTTTTATTTAATGATAAGAAACAAATGAAATATAAATTAAAAGATACTTGAATAAAAGAATAATATTTTTTTAAGACTATTAAAATAAAAAAACAAAAGAAAAACGCGCAGATACCTCGAGTTTGTTTCCTTTTTTGACAATAATGCCTTTGTTCTTGAGAGTATTATTTCCTTGAAGGAACCTTGGTCGCATAAACATATGAGGAAGCATACCTCGAGGACCAGGTCTCAAGGGTGGACCACGAGGCCCTCTTGGACCCATTATCAGTGGTGGACCGAAACCAATTCTGGGACCAAATAAAGGCAGTGGACCACCCGGTCTCATAATAGTACCTGGCCTTGGAGGAGGCATCCGTTGACGTATTAAAGGTGGTGGCATCCGTTGTTGCATTGGAGATGGTGGCATTCTTTGTTGCATTGGAGGTGGTGGCATTCGTTGTTGCATTGGTGGTGGTGGTGGCATTCGTTGTTGCATTGATGGTGGTGGCATTCGTTGTTGCATCGAAGGTGGTGGCATTCGTTTTTGCATTGGTGATGGTATTCTTTGTTGCATTAAAGGAGGATGAGGAGAAGGAGGTGGAGGCATGCGTTGTCGCATGGGAGGAAATATTCTTCCCGTTGGTGGTAGCATTCGCATTGGTGGCATTCCTGATGGACGTAACCTAGCACCAAATCTAGAAAGCAATGGTGGTGGCGGTCGCATGCCAGGCACTGTCATTCTCATTCCCAATAGTGGTCCAGGTCCTCTGTTAATTGGACTCATTTTTTTTTTTCACGAAAACAAATTTATATTCACTATTTCAATTTATCTATCTCTTTTTGTGTAGAAAAATTTAAGAAAATTCTTGCAAATATAATTTAAATATTACGCGAACTTTAATTTTTCCACTAGAATGACAATAATTTAATAAAATTTTAATACTTTTTTCACTTTTTTTTTAATTATTTTTGCGGTCTATTTTGGAGGTTAGCGTTTTTTCCGCGTTTATCTTTTTGTTTGCAACAGCTGTATATAGGTTATGAAATTGCTCTGAAGTTGGTGAAATGAATAATCGATAATTTCGATAGATTTGATGTATTTTAATTGGTTGAAGAAACTTTTTGGAAACATTTCCTCCAATCAGAAGGGAAGTACTTTTGTAAACTGTTAGTACTCAACCCTGATCAAAAATAGTTGTTGATGTGTGTACCACTCTTAATATTATACCAACGTTTTTGTTTACAACACTTGATTTGAAAAATAAATATTGTTTAAAAACATTTATTTTAATAATTTATAAAGATAATAAATTAAAACTATAAAGTTACTGATTTAGTGAAAATTTGATTTTTTAATAAAAAAAAGTAACAGGTAAATACGAATTATAAAACATTTTAAGTTAATAAACATTTAGAAAATAATTTCTAGAAAAATATAAAAATACATTTTTGTTAAAATTACATTTTTACGGAAATAATATTTAAGAAAGTAATTCAAAAATTTTTTTCAAAGGTTTTGAACAATATGCAACAAAATCAAACAAATGTGACAATTACTTCCTTTCATCAAAAATCTAATTTACAAAATAATATGGGAATAGAAAATATTTGCAGTGGTAATGTCATGCAAAAATGTACATTATGGGACAATCAAAATTATAATACGACAAAAATTAAATTAATTTATAATTGTCTAAAAGAAGAGGCGAGAAATAACAAAGAAACATTAACAAACGAAGCGTGTGTAAATTTGGAAAGAATAATTTTAATTAATGAAGCTATTAAATGTAAAAATTTTCCCAACAATTCACAAGATATTCAAGAGCCTATTGCCTTTCTTGGAGTACTTGATACAATAAAACGTGAATTAGATGAGAATACGAAATTGGCGATAAAATGTTTCATTGAAGCCAAATTAAGAGAGAGAATATTTAATTTCACATCTAGGTAAGTGTTTTTTTTTACAATATTTACAAATTGAATTATTTAATATTTTAAAGAATTTTTTTTTTAAGAAAAGAGTAAAAAAATTAAAAATAATTATTTAATATATAGGTACAGTGAATTGGGAGGAAGGATAAAAGAAATATCAAAAAATAGAGAAAGTGTTATTAGTAAAGTATATTCTCAAAATAATGAATTGGTATTGTTAAATTGGACAAAAAAAATTGACGAAATTCATTTGACTTATAAGAAAAATTTACATAATTTCTTTGAGCTTTTAACAACGTGGGGAGAATGTAAAATAACATTAAGTGATTCTCAATTTAAGAGTACAGAAATGACATTAATTCAAGCACAACTCGCCGAGACGCAAACAATTATTAGCAAATTATCATGTCATTTAAGATTATTTTTAGAAACACCATCAACTATTAAAAGTTTTCGTATTTTAAAATCAAATCTTGATGTTAAATTAAATGAAATTGATGATGAAATACAAAGAAAATTAGCTTTGCAAAAAGAATATGAAGATCTTAAATGTACAGAATATGATGATATTTTAAAAAAGTATATCGATATTTGTAATGCGATAAAGAAACGAAGTTCTTTTCTCGATAGATTATAGGTATGTTCAAAAATTATATATATTTTTTTTAATTATAGAATTTTTTATTTTTAATGTTTATAATTATTATTTTTAAATTACTCATAGAAGAGAAAGATAAATAAAATAACTATATATATAATATGATTGTTTGTATAGAAAAATTGGTCCACTTAATCTTGTGATCAGTTTCTGCTGTATCATATATTTACTAATATTTGTCTTCACATTTCGTCTCTTTATTTAAGTTGTATATTTATCTATATAAGACAAGAAATCCTTAGGGATGGCATAATATATAATGGAAAATCAATGATTAAGCATGCGCATTTGAAAATTTATCAGCACAACGCAGAAGGATCTATTACAAGTAGACGTCATACTTCTGAGATGACTGAGAAGATATGTACCATTCCTCTTCTTGATCTTAAATTAAAAGTGTGCTTTTTCGGTAGTGAAATAAATCATTTAATTATTAAAATGAAAAGAAAAAAAAAGAGAACGGACGTTCAGTCTACACGAACAAAAAAATGTGAAAAATATTCAAAAATTGAAGAATAACTGATTTTCTTGTATAATTTATGAATTAATTTCAAATGGAACGTTAAATAGTAATTTTAAATATTAATAATAAAATTATTTTCAATTTTTGATTTATTATTATTATTTTTAAGATTTTATAAAATATTTTCTGAGAAAAATTTTTTTATTAAATTATATTTTTTCTTAATTATAATTTAAAAATTATTCATTAAATCGATATCATTTAAATTTTTATTTATTATTATCAGTATTTTCTTATTTTGTGTTAATAAATAATATTAAACTTTTCTGTCAGCAAAAAAATGGGTAAGTAGACTATTTTTAATTCGGATTTCATTATGATCGACATTCAAATTCTACGTAAAAATTGAAAAACAATTTTTATAACTGAAATTATTGTAATTAATTACTAATAAGAAAAGGAAAATGCACTGTTTTTATGTTTTAGGGCAGTGATGTCGATAGAATTTTTCTTATCGGAAATTTTTATCTTTTTGAGAAGATGTATTTTTTTTAGATACTTTAGGAATAAAATGATTTCCTTTGCATTTCGTAATGCCCTCGTTAATATTGACATCACTGTTTTAGATTATTAAGGAAATAGTAATTATTGATCTAATTATTGACTAATTACACATTTTCAATAATTAAAGATCTATTCCTTCCGGCACTAAATGCCAATTATGGAGCTAAAATTAAAATGGATGAAGACATTCTTCACCTTTATTTTATTGGCATCGAGATCTTTTTCATTAATTACAGCAACAAATAAAGAATTTCGTGACACGTGAGTAATTTTTACAATTTTAAGGTTCCAAGCAAGTCATCAAGGTATGAAAATTTAATTAAAATAACTAAGAGCAGTAATTGTTTTTATTAAATGAAATTATTAATTTATTCATTACTTTAATATAATTATTATTACAAAATTTAATTAATTAATTTAAATCTAAAATTTTAATTGAAATAATTATTTTAGAGCACAGCCTACATGGCAAACAATTCGTAATATTTTGCAATATCTTCCAAGAATAGAAAGGGAAAATTTCGAACGGATTGAAAATTTACAAGTTCAAGATTTAGAAAAGTGAGCGATTTTTAATCTTATAATAAATTTAATTCAAATCAGTTTACTAATATTTTTTAAATATTTCTTTTTTTATTGACAACTAAAAAATATTATTTTAAAATATTTTCAGAGCACAACCCATATGGCAACGTATTTTAGAAATGAATCCTAGAATGACAAAAGAAAATTTTATTTGGATGGAAAATGGACAAGAATCTGAAAAGTAAGTAATTTTTTTTTGAAACTAAAAAGTAAATGTAAAAAAAATATAAAGTAAAAAGAAAATTTTCCAATAATAATTTCAGTGTGAAACGTGGACTGGACTTTGGTTTAAATCGTGGATTAAGTGGTACGCAAGTAGGAAAACATTTAATTGGACTGACAACAGCTAATTTTGCTAATGGACCTGGAAGAAGACGTCGTTCACAATAAAAGTGAAAAATATTTCCAAAATCGTCTAATTAGTTTTCCTAATTGTATTTAATATTCATCAAATAAAATGAATTACTCCTCAATATGAATAAACAAATTTCATGCATTTTTATTATTAATAATTTTTAAAAAACGTTGTCATAAAGAAAAATTAAAATTTTTATTTATACTGTTTTTTTTTATTTATAAAACAAAATAAAGTATTTTAAAGTTATTTTAAATACAAAAAAAGCAAAATTGTAAGTTTATAAACATTCTTAAAAATACAGTATTAAGTCAAAGAGTTACATTTTTTTTTTTATTTTACGTAACTTGGTGTAATGTACATTTTGAAAGTGTTTTCTTAATTAAACAAATGAGCCTAAAAGTACGTCTTTAGTAAAAACTTCTTAAATTAGAAAAATTTACTTTTTTTAATTTTAAATTTACTGTTTTTTTTCATTAATTAGAGAAATTTAAAAAAAGTAAATTTATTTTCTTTCACGTTTTTTTTTTAGTTTACATATAAACTTTATGTAAAAAAAAGGAGAAAATGAATTTTAATTTTTTCCAATTTTTTCAATTTCATCAACATCGTCTGTATCTAAAAGTTCAATTTTTTTACCAAAATGTTGTTCAATTTCCAAACATAATTGCATTGCGTGATCACTGTCAATCAAGTTGATAGCAATACCCGATTTTCCAAATCTACCGGTTCTACCAATTCGATGTAAGTACGTTTCACAATCAGCTTTTCGACTTTGATCCATTGGTAAATCGAAATTTACAACAATTGTCACTTGCTCGACATCAATACCTAGAATTATTATTTTTTTTTTTTAAATATAACTTAAAATTTTTTTTTTTTTCTATAGTGAAAATTAAATTTCTTCTTTATTTACAAACCTCGAGCTAAAACGTTCGTTGTGATTAAAACTTTTTCAATTCCATTTCTAAATCGATCCAATACGTCAATTCGTTGCTGAACAGTAAGTTCACCAGACAAAATAGCGACAGCGTGTCCTTCTTTGGACATTTTTTCCGCGAGCCATCCAGCCGTTCGTCTCGTCTATAAATTATTTCAAAATTTTAATCTATTTTTATCATTTTTTTTTTTTTGCAAATATAAATAATAACTTACGTGGCAGAAAATAATTGCTTGGCCAATTGTAATATTTCCATAAATATTTGTCATTGCTATATATTTCTCTTCCATATTTTTGCATTTAACATAATATTGTTTAATATTATCCAAACTCTCCTCTTCTCTCAATAGTCGAATTATTAAAGGATTTGGTACAATAATTTCAGCAAAATCCATTACTGCCGCTTCGTATGTAGCTGAGAAAAACATCATTTGACATGTTCTTGGAAGTAATTTATGAATACGTATACATTGATCCTGATGACCTTGTGTATCAATCATGACATCTGCCTCATCCAAGACAAAAACAATAATTTTACTAAGATCAAAAAATTTAAATTTCACTGCCCAATCCAATACTTTTCCTGGTGTTCCTATTATAATATGATCCTCTACTTTTGAACCTCTACGAACTAAAATAAAAAAAAAAAAGAAAATTTAATTATTTCCATTTCATCATATTATTAATTAATTATCAACTTTCATCCAACAAAGTTTCAAAATTACACGCAATTCAATTATACTTGGTCAAGTTTGAAATTACACATGAGACTAGTGTATATAATTAAATTTTGAAGTTACAAATTTGTTTAACTTACTTTCCTCGCCTCTAACTGCAAATTTTATTTTAATCTCAGGGCAATATTGCGACATTTTTGCTGTTACCTCACCGGTTTGTACCGCCAATTCATAAGTAGGTGATAAACACAAAACTTGCGGATATGGTTTTGATGTATCTACCCTACTCAACATTGCAAGAATAAAAGCAGCCGTTTTTCCAGTTCCTGATTGCGATTGAGCAATCATATTTTGCGGTCTGTATGCAAAAAAAAATAAATTAAGAAGAATTTATGTGGAAAATAATGTAAAAATATATTTTTTTATTTTTATGTAAATAATTACGGATCAGCTAAAAGTGTCGGTAGAGCAGTTTCTTGTATCCTTGAAGGTGCATTGAAACCCATTGCATAGACTCCTTTCAGTAATTCTGGTTTCCTAAAGAAAATACATTTTTTTATTTTTTTTAATAAAAAAAAAAAGAAGATTAAAATAAAAAAAAAATCTTACAAATGTAAGCCTTCGAATGATTTTATGCTGTACAAAGGTGAAGAAGGATCTTTTCTTTGAATCTCTATATCACGTGTTGTTTCAACAAGACCTTTGCGAATAATTTTTTGTAACAATGACTTGTCAGCCGCTGAAATTTGTTCAGCATTTTCATCTGTTTCACTTGAAGCTGAACTATCTTTTTCAATATTTAAATTTGTCACCTGAAAAACATTTTTTTTTTTTTTCTAAATTTCTAAATCTTTTTTGTAATTTCAAAATATCTAAAAACAAATTTTTCTCCCCCATTTCTTTTTATTAAGTATATATATTTTGTAAAAACAAAGATAAGGAAATTTGACCTTCAAGGGCCAAAGCAATTATTTTGATTTTTCGTACTTATCATAGAAATGGCAAACAATGAAAAAAAATGACTTTTAAAGATCTATTAGAAAGAATTAATTTCAAATTTTTTTAAGTACATTATTAAATATTTAGCTATTTAATTTATAAATAACATTTTTGTAAATAACAAGAGGTTATGCCGGAAATATAAAGAAAAATGAAATTACCTGTGACGCTAATTTCTCCTGATCTTGAGCATATTTTCCCCAGTCTATCTTTCCCGTAGCCATTTTTGTTGTAGTGTTTTCATACACGTTTAAAAAAAAACTATTTTCTTTCAAATCTATTTATCACGTGTAATAATTAAAAATTATTCTCACAAAAACACAAATTCTCAAATTCTGAATAATAGAAAAAAATTTTATTTCAGGGTTGCGCAGAAGACAAAATGGTAACTAAAATGCGCTCTGGACAAATGCCCCACCATTTTCTAAATGGACAAATTTGTCCAGTGTCACATTTGAAAAGTTGTATACTTCAGATTGCAATCGAAGAGTGGTGTGTACAAATCTTTATATTCTTTTTTCAAATACCCGACTTCCCATCCCTGTTAATGTCAAACGAGGGAAAAGAGAAAAACCAACCTAAATTCAAAAATAGAATACAATATACAATAAAATAATAATTTAATATTTGTATTTAATTAACGTCTTAGGAAATTATGAAAATATTACAAAGTAAGATAATAATAAATGTATATTTCTATAGAATAATTGTTTATGGAAACTATTTGGTATGTTTTTATAATTTTAATTTTTTTTGAAGATAATATTATATCTAGTTTACAATTTTTTAATACATTTTCATTTAAATTAATTGTGCACTTATTTATTAAGTTAAAAACAATCGAATTCCATTTTTAAAAAAGGAAAAGTGAGAAAATTTTCGCAAAGAAAACTGTTTTCAATTAAATAAAATGTGAATAGAATATTTAAATTATTACACATTTTCAGTAAAGACATATTCTTTATTCAGACTATAACGTTATAAATAAGACATATTATTTGCATGCATGACAAATAAAAATTCGGATTTCTTTTTATTTTTTTTTGATTAAATTAACAAAATACTGTCAATGTATATATCAACAAAGTTAATGACGAGAGGCATAAGCAAAATTTACATTGGAGAATTATTTTATTTTCTGTTATGAAGCAACGCAGTAAAATAAGATTGTTTAAAAATTTATAAAAAGAGAATAAATTTGATAACTCTAAAAAAAAAGAAAGACCTAACAATATATTTAGGCCACTTAATTATAGATAATTATTTTGATTGCACTATAAAGTATATATAATAAAGGTTAAAAGAAATGTTTATAAAATTTTAAAACATATATGATAAACATTAATTTGTTTATCGAATGAATGAATTTATTGTGAAATAAAATAGTATCATCGTGGCCTATAATCAATTGAAAAACAAACTTTTATGATCAAACACAATTTGTTTATGAAAACAAGTGTAGTTCTCTATGAAGATTTCTTTTTTTTGAGTTATTTTATACACAAGACTAAAATATTATTCTACATTATGTGAATAGTAATCCTTGTTTATATATCACTTTTTTATGAACAATTTTCATAATCTTCTTTCGTTTAAAAAGTAAATAGGAATTAATTATTTAAATATATAATTTTAATTACTTTCTAAATAAAAGAAGGTTATCTAAAAAAAGTGAGTTTTTTTTTCAGTACGCATTATATTCGGCAAACTAGAAGGTGTTTTCTAGTGTTAGGCAAGCATTAATATTATCTATTAGCAAAATAAATATTCAGCATTATAATCAGTAGTTTACAGTAATTAATAATTTTTTTTTTAATAGCAAAACAAATTGTGCAATTTTTTTTAAGAATGCTACTTGATTAGTTATTTTTTTTAAATTATTATAGAATATTGTTTTTAACAAAATACTGAAGTGCACAAATATACATAAATATAATACTGCAGATTCATTTTTTTTTTTAATAACAAAATTTTATCTGCAACAAATAATATTAAATATTATAATAAACTTGGTTACAATAAAAAATATTTATAATAAATATGAAATTATATTTATTTTTAAAGTAAAAAATAGTTTTAAATTGGAATCAATCTCACTACGTGATGATAATTAATAAAAAAATGAAGATAATGTCGTTAACGACAATGTTGTCTATTTACGAAAATTCTTAATTCCGTAAAGTGTTTTTTTTATATAGTATTAATTTAACATTAATGTGCCACTGCTACTCTCTCTCTAATACTTTTGTATAAAAATAATTAATTTTGAATTTTTATAATTCGAGTGAGCCGCATTTTGGCGTTTGTAAATGATGATAAAGAGAAAAAACTACTAAAGTCTTATATCCACCTCGTCTTTTTTTTTAAAAAAATAAATGAAAGCCCAAGAAATATTTTTTTTTTTACTAGTTTTATGCTTTCACATGATATATTTTTTTTTGTATTTGAAGTATTATTTTGAAAATCTGTGCGTTGCACGCATTACTATATTCCTATATATATATTTATATATTGAACATTAGCGATAGAGCTTTACAAATATTTTCAACTAATATAAATTTAAACGCTCATCATTCATTTTATAATCTAAGTGAATATTAATATAACTCTGACATTTCTGTTTTCGAGTAATCTCAAGTATTCAATATATGTTTATTTGAATAGGTTTCATTCAATCAATATTTGTGAACTATTTGCTTTCACATGGATTCTTTTAAACCTATAACTTAAACTACGGAGAACTTTGTTTACACGAGATCAAGGATTTATTTTTGATGTTAATTTTTCATTAATAACAAAGATAAAATATCTTTGCCTTAAATAATTTCCTTGACTCGATTTAATCAAACATCATCTAAAAGGCTCTAAATACAACTATAACATTACTATTTCAAATATACATATCATAGAAATTCTTTTTCTTTTAAAACTATAATTAAATTTTGTTTATGTTATTTTTAAAATGAAAAAAATTAGAATTGTACCCAGCTTGCATTGGTTGTTGGTGGTGCTGATTGTTGTTGTGATGCACTGGCAAATTCACCCCATTCTGGATTATTTGGTGTTTTTTCACCTTGCGCTGGTTTATGAGCTGGCGAGGATGTTGGAGTTTTTGCTGGTGGTGGTGCAATTTTAATACTTCCCGGAGGTGGTGGAAGACCAGCTCCAGTACTGGTTCGTTGTTTCGATTTCGATGCAACTTCACTGCCATCTTTTTTCTAAACATAAAAAAAAAATGTTTATTAACAATTATTTATTATTAATAATTATATATATATATAAATTTCCCTTACTGTTATTTTCATATCGATTTTAATTGTTTCTCCTTCTTTGAATCGAAGGTCTAATTCTTGTTTTGGTTTTTCTTTTTCTTTTTCAATTTGATCACGATTTTTCAACCATTTAAAATGATCTTGCAATGCAACATTGAGATCAAAACTATCGGATCGATCCAAAAAGCCAACACCAATGAATGCTGAACGGCCATTATCGTCCTGAATTCTTAAAACAAAATATCGCGATGAATCAGTTACTGCTTCAACAGCTATTCCAGGATATTGTTCAATGGGACATTTAGCAAAGAGTTCACCACTCATTTTATCTTCTAATTTTAATGTGACTGCATCTCCTTGAGACACTAATCGCATACGTCCTGTCCATGTAGGTTCTTGTAAATTCCAGTCCGCTGCTCTGAAAATCATAATAATAATAATAAATAAAATAAATAAACATATTTTCAAACAAAAATTCCTTTTTTTAAAATTAATTCTAAAATTCTTTGAAAGATATATTTTTTGAAGTAAATTAAAGTTTAAATAGCATTTTTAATATATTTAAAGGCGGAGAATTTTTTTTTTTTCTTTTTTTTTTTTTATCAAACATCCAGGATGTGACATGGAATATACACTTACCGATAACCCCTATTAGTAGCTCTCGGTGGTATTTTAAAAACAAAAACTTCAGACTTTACCAGCAGTACACTTTCGTATGTTTCCATTTTTATTTCCTATAATGTTAAATGCAACGTTAATTTAACAAAAAACTGTCACTTTTTAACGAGAACAATTTGACAACTCGTTGACACAGCTGCTTGAATCAAGTACTTTTTACCATCTCCTCCTCCTCCTACTCAAATCTTCTGTCAGGTGTCAGAACATTGTTAAGTACAGCGCATGACTCATGTGAACAAAAATTAAGCCTTTTTTTTCTTTTTTCCTGATGAAAACGATAATTTTTTCTAAAAATTTTATTTTTTAAAAACAATTTGTATTTTTATAAATATTCTATTTCGTTAAAAAAATATAATTTTCACTATTAAAACTGTGAATTGTACTTTAATTTAAAGTACAAAAATCGATTAGTCGATTACCTATCTATATGAAATTATCCATGTCGAGTTGTCACATGTGTCACATGGCCAGTAAGCAGCTGCAAATTGTATACATTTAATTTAAAAAAAAAAATTTTTTTTTAAAGAGATACAGAAATTTTTGCTGACAACAATAATAGTTTAAAGTGTATTTAATGAAATGTAAATAATTGAAAATGGTGAATGAAGAAATGTCAAATAACGTTTTGGAAATAATGAATAATTCTAATATAATAGAAGAATCTGAAAGTATAATTAATGAAACTAAATCGACTGAACAGAATTTAAGTAAACGACAATTAAAAAGATTAAAGAAAACTGAAAAATGGATTCAGAGAAAATCTGAAAAGAGGTAAGAAATTATATATTTACATTTGTGAATTTTTAAATAATATAGTGACGAAATTTTTAACTTTGTAAATTAATTATTCTTTTCTTTTAGGCTAAAGGAAAGAACAAAACTCAAGGAAAAACGTGCATTTGCTCGTGCAAATAATATTAATCTTGGACCATCAAGAAAAGTTTTAAAAAGATGTACAATGGCAAATAGTACTTGTCAAATAAATGTTTCCATAGATTTATCATTTGATGATTTAATGATTGACAAAGATGTTGCAAAAATGATTAAACAAATTTTAAGATGTTATACTTTAAATAGAAGAGCTTCAGCACCATTACAATTTTCACTGACAAATTTTACTGGGAAATCGCAACAAGAAATGAAAAAACACAATGGTTATGAACATTGGGATGTAAGTTTATAAAGAAAAAAAAATTTACAATTAAATATTTTTACATTTTATAATTTATTAAATTTTAGGTTAAATTTCATGCAGAGCACTATTCGAATTTATTTGACAAGGAGAAAATTGTTTATCTTACAAGTGAATCAGACAATGTTGTTGAAAATTTGGACAATGATACTGCGTACATAATAGGCGGTCTAGTCGATCATAATGCTCAAAAAGTAAGAAATTAATGATTTTATAATTTCATATTGTAATTAACGAAATTAGAAACAGATTTTTTTTTTTATAGGGTCATTGTCATAAATTAGCAAAAAATAATGGTATAAAACACGGACGTCTACCTTTGGATAAATATTTAAATATGAAAACAAGAAAAGTTTTATCTATCGTTCATGGTAAGTTTAAATTTGATTTTTCATTATCACTATGTAAATATTTACAATTTTCAGTGTTTGAAATAATTTTGAGAATAAGTGAAGGTAAGAGTTGGGAAGAAACTTTACTTCAAGTTTTGCCAGAAAGAAAAAATGCTCAACCAATTTCACATTGTTCAAGTCCAATAATTGAAGAGGAAATAAAACAATTGTAGTATTGTTTATGCAATGAAAAAGGTAAATTAATAATTAGAATAAAATTTAAGGAAAAATTTTATATATTTTTAAAACTATATATTTATTTTCAATAAAATTCATGATTTGTTCGCATTTTTTCACAAGAATACATTATTTTGTTTTTATACATACGTGTATATATAATATATATAAAGCTGCCACTTAAAATGATACATTAGTGAAATTTTTTATATTAAAAAGAATTTTTTACTAAAAATATAGAATTTTCGTTTTGAATTGTTGACATGTTTCAATAATACTTTCATTGTATTGAAAAATAAATTAAAACGGTTTTTTTTTTTTTTTTTATTATAAAACTAATGTATCCTTTATTGGCGCTGTAAAAGGATATAGTTATACAGACAAATATTAGCATTGTTACACATGCAAATCAGACAGTTCATTAGCTGTTGATTTATTAAGTGTAATTTTATTATAGAAATATACACACTCCTTTTAACTCTTTAACAATACGGTACTTATTTTTTATAGGAGTGTATTTTGTATATATTTATACAAATAAATACTTTTTTTTTCTATCCATTTAACAATTCTCTTTATCGACGGGTGAATTATATTTCTGACAAATATTAAAAATAAAATACAAATTTACATTAATAATTTTTATTATCATATTCAAAAAGTAAAATATTAAAAATAAAAAATACCACCGATCTTAATCGTTAAATTTAAATAAAATTATTTTTTTTTTTCATAAAATAATTCTACTATCAGAAGCTTGAAAAACTCGTGTCAATAAATTCTAACAAATGCTGAATTATAATAAAGAAAAAATATAAAATTTTAGATTTATTATTCTATTTCGAATACAGTTTGTAATCAGAAAAAAATTTAATAAAATTCCTTTTTTTTTTTTGCTTTACCAATTTACGAGTTTTTACATTACTTCTATATTTAAAATCTTATACAAATATTAAATATCGTTGCAAGTATATTATAAATTATCAACAATTTTATATAGCTTTTTTTTTCTTAAAATATTTTTAAAAAATTCATTTTCTCGACAAAAATACATTAAAAATTATAAATATGATAATTTTATATATATGAAAACTTATTTGTTTTCACTGTAGTGCCTCTTTTGTTTTATTTACAGAAAAATAAATATTGATACTTAATAACGGAGTGGAACGTCTTAATTATTGAAAAGACAAAATTTATAATATTGGTGTATAAAATTCTAATTCTCATTTCTAAGGTATGCAGTTTTATATGCTTAATTGACAATTACTTTAATTACTATAGAAAATTTAAGTAACGTCTTCTGCCGTTTTTATTATTTTTTTTTTCGTTTAATTTAGAATTCCATATTTATGAAAAAATATCTATTTTTAAAATAATTGAATTTTTTCTTCAAAGATTTTTTTGTTTTTAATAACTCATAAATCACGGCAATAATATTTACGTTCTGTTTCAAAAAAATAAATTGCGTTTTATCCTCAAAAATTCGTGTATATATATATATATATACTTATATTTAATATTTAAAGCTAAATTATTTGTCCTTTGAAATATATATCGCATTATATGAGCAGACATTAAAATCAATCAGCTAATTAATACATATATTTGCATTTGTATAGAAATTGAATTTCTCTTTTTTTCTTCTCAAAAAAAAAAAAAACTGTTATGGCCTTTGAATAAAAATTTGCAACAAAAATCAATCATACATCTTTAAAATTTCCTATGTCACGACTGTCAATAATTTCAAATTCACTATCGCTATCTTCACTACTCTCGTTCAATAAAATTTTCGATTTTTGATCTAGTTTTACATCGTCTTCGGATGAAGAGCCTTTTTCAAAATGACCACTTTGGAATTTCATACCATCAACATCGGTTTCACCTGAACTAAGTTCCAATTCTGATAATTCTAATCCATCGGTACTTCCTTCTTCATGTGAAGGCATTTTAAATCCCACCAAATCATCATCATCATCATCGTCATCATCATTGAATGGATCTGAGAATATAATTTAATTAGAGAAAAATTAATTGAGCTATGGCAAAAAAAACTTACCATTTCGAATATTTGACGCTACACTAATTGGAGTTGGTAAATGATCTCCAGAATCGCTGGCAAGTTTTAAAACTTGTAAAATATCCTCTGTTACTGCAGGTAAAAATTCTTCTATCTCACTATCCCATTCTATTTTAAATTAATATAGAAAAATTAAATTTTGAAAATATTTCTTAAAAAAAAATTAAATATTTTATTACCTTTATTCGTTAATACTTTAGAAGGTATTTGCAATAAAAGAGAAGGACCAATTAATATACTCATGCATATCGTGTATGCAAGAAGTACACCATTAACAGTTCTTCCAATTAGCCATAGACCCAATGAAATAGTGCATATAGTTGTACAAAACTAATTTAAATAAACAATTTATCATCAAAAATTTTGAAATAAATATAATATAAATTTAAAAATAAAAATAGTAATTTACCAATCCAGGTTGATCCTTGCGTAATTGAGTAAAACTTTTCCAAATTGATTTAATTTTTATTAATATTTTCTCAATTTGTTCAGCTTTTATTTGTGATCTGAAAAATTAAATTTTATTATAAATTCACTGAAGTGAAAAAAAGTTTGTCAATTTAGACAATCAATTTTTTTTTTCACAGAACTTACGAATTTGAAATTTCTTTCTTCTCTTTTTGCAATTGATTTTCAATTGTACTATAACATAGTACAATTAAAACAGCACTGCTGGCTGCTGCAAAACCACGAATTTCTAGCACCACAATACCCCTAGAAAAAACAATTTATTAAAAAATAATTTTTAAAATATAGTTTTATTTTTGACATTTCGATTCTAACCTATAAATGTAGTTTTAACTTTAAATTTTTATTAATATTCTATAATCTTATAAAAAATTCGATAACTCCTGCAAAAGTACTATTGATAAAATATCAATATTATTATTATATTTTCTATTACATAATTTAATTTAATTTTAAAATGTGTCAATGTCACGTTAGTCATTGAAAAACATTTGCAACAATAGTTTGTTTGAATTAAAATCACGTGACATATCGTGGAAAATTTCTATATGATAAATATTATCAATAGAAAATGGGTATTAAAGCCCCCCAATTGATCGTATATTTCAACAATATATAGATATAGTATTACAGTATTTATATTTACACAAAATATTTTTGCTATGATTGATTTAAAAACATTTTGCCTATATACATATATATATATACATACTGTGAATGAATGAAGAGTCATTGATGTTGCAACAATTTGCAGTTTGTAATTATAATATTAATTAACATTGACAGTTTATTAACGATATACTTACCAAAATAAAATGTTAAATACAATCACTACTGAAATGCTATTGACCGAAAGAAAGTTGATAAACCATCTTGTATATTCAAGACAATGTCCTGTCGAAATCCTTTGTGTTGAAGTATCATTGCTATAATTTTGAATAGATTGTCGGCTATTTCGAATCCAGTTAAAGAAATGCTCCATGGTATATTCCAGGGTTTTAAAGTCGACCTAAACCTCCTTTTCTCTTGGCATGACTTATTCCGAAAATGCACGCCACTGATTATTTTTAGCACATTACAAACGCCAGAATCTCCATTAGAAAATCACGCAGTACTATAATAGGTGTGTGTAACACTTTTGAGAATTTTTTTTTTTTTGTTGATTTTTATAGGATAAAATGTTATTTAAATGGCCTTCCCTTTCAAATACCTCGACACTTTCTATTTATCACCCCCGCCAAAACCACTTTATTTTGATATTTTAAACCATTATGCACCATGTAAAAACGCAAATCAATAATGCACTTTTTAATAAAAGTGCCAAATTATATATTCACAATTTTGAAAGTTATTAAACTATTGGTTTTTTCATACTAACTTCTATTTTTCTATGTATATGTACATAAACCGTATATAGTTAGAATGTATAATAAAGATTTCTTTTTCCAATATTATTATCGTCCTCTATTCAATAGAACACGAACAGCACCACTGACGTATTAAAATAGTGCGATCGCACGACTCCTCGACACGTGACGTATTTACAAATAAACTTACTTCAATAGTAAACTGCGTATTATAATGTTTACTACGACTTTAAAAATGACAATGTTTACTGTTTCTTCTCCAATGACAGTAATATTTGAGATTAAGGAACCATGTGGTGACCCCACCACTTTTATACATTTTATTTTCTTTCCGCTCTGCTTATAAATCGCCTATGGCTATTGGATCCTTTGTCAAGAATAATTGCCCGAATCAATTTTGTTGAATTCGCCCTCTATACCCAATGTCCTTGAAGAATTTACACCCCCCACTGTTATCACTCAATATTTTCCCACCCTTTTTTTAAATATTCAAATTCAAACAAAAATATTTGAATTTAAAAAAAAATTAACAATAAAATTATCAAAAATTAACGGATAATTTTGTAAAAAATAAATAATTTAAATTAATATAATTTAATTTTTTAAGAATAAAGAGAAGAATTATTAAATAACTAAATTGGTTGATATAATTTTCTTTCTTTCACATTAAATTACAGTATATTTTTCACTTGTAAACAGATCATACATAATTATATTATAAATGTTAAAAAGCGACGACAATTTTTATAATTATTAAAATTTATAGTATGTTGAATAATTAAATCTAAATATTTTAACAATGCTGTATAAAAGTATAAATTGAAAAAAGTAATTGCGAGATTCACATTTATTAGGTCTTGGGGAAAATTATAATTACTTGCATGTTACAGATATACATTTTTTTTTTTAAAAAAGTTTCGATAAAAAATATATATCGAGTATTATTATAATTTCCATTAATTTTAGAATTTAAAAATTCTATCGATAACTTTTTTTTTATACTGTAAAGTTTAAAACAGTTTTTTTTTAGAAAAAAATGCGTAGACCTCAACAAGTGAAAACAGGCATTACATTTAATTTCAATTGCGGTAAAAATGAATAATTAATATTGTTCATGTGTTTCGATCGTAAAATCACTATTTTTTCTATAGCCTCCTTTTTTTTCGAAATATTTATGAAGATTAGCTGCACAATAATTCGTAGTACATAATATATCTTAAATATTAAAAATAAGAGTAAAATTATTTTTTTTTTTTATAAATTATACAAGTTGCCAAAGTTTGTCAATCATACGAATGTTCATTAATTTCTAATTGAATATTCACTCAATAAAACATGTGTTTTAATATAAAAAGTGAATTTGAAACTTTGAATATTCACGATTACTTTTTCAAAATAAGCTCGTCAATAACATATTTGCGTGAATAATTAATAATCGACTACGAAAACAATATATTTTTCGTATTAAAATTTTACAATAAACGTACTTATATAATTTTACTTGCTATTTAAGAAGATTTTTTTTTTTTTATAAAAGAGCAGCGTTTAGCAAATAAATTGGAAGAACGGATAAAATATATAAAAAATTTTCTATAAAATAATTTATAAGAATCAAAAAATTTTTAAAATTATTCTAAAAAGAAATATAAAAATTAATTACACGTTTTGTCATTTTTAAAAATTTTAGTAACACAAATATCCTGCATTAAAATTCAAATTACACGCCACTCTCGTATCACTGCCTTTTGAAAGTAAGATTTCGTAAAACTGTATTTTTAATATTATAAAACAAGTTTTACTCGAAAATGTTTGTTAGATTGTGTAAGTACTTTGTGCTTTGTATGCACCAATATATATATAAAGAATTTTTTTTTTTTTTTTCTTGTAAACATTTTAGAATATAAGTGTATAAATATATCTATGTTTTTTTTTCTATTTAAATACAAATGTTTTCAAATATTCTCTAGAGATAATTAAATCTTTTTTTTTTCATTTAATTATTAATGAAACGCTTCTTAAAAATTGAAAACGACTGTGACTTACAATTAGTTTTTCTATTTTGTAGATTCTTTTTTTTCTTTTTATAACAAGTAGATAAAAATTCTCGCAAGATTATGACTTTTTGGAAGATTTGTCTAATATAAATTTGGCATTAATTGAATAATAGAAGACAAGAGAATATTGATATAGTGCCTATAATAATATATGTTTATAAAAAAAAAGTTTTCCTATACGATTTTCTGAAAAATTAATTAAAAAAAAAATTACTATTATTACGTTGGCAAAAATCTAATTCGTTAAAGGCACTTTTTCTTTAATAAGTTTCATTCTATTTCACTCTAATTTACTATTAATATATAATATATCTCTATTTAAATAAAGATCTAAATATAACTAATATTTAGTATTGTTAACGCGATTTTTTAGCACTTTTATTTATAATACATATAAACTGTTCATTCGAGTCTAAAAAGCAAAAAAAAAAAAAAAAAATTATAACATGCAAAATGAAAACATTTTATAATCTAAAAATTATGGCAGTATTAATCGATAATTAATAAATATATACTAAAAATCTTTAGATGCCCCTAAATTCGCATGATTGCACGACGAATCACTTATCTAAAAAAAATGCATTATGTATCGTAAATTACTTTAGAAAAAAAAAACTAAAATCCTGTTTACGAAAATCTCTCGTTCTTTTCTGAAAATTTGCACATGACATCAAATTAACAATTTAGTATTGTCATTCAAGCCTCAATTTGTCAATGTGAAATTTAGTGAAACCATAATTTGGCACACTTATAAATGGCAACAATAAACGACAAATTGAAAGACATTACATCATTGTGCATTATCCTTTGGAATGATTCAGTCTCATATAACGCACTTGCGTTGCACTTTCCAATCATTGTCCTTTATATATATTTATATGTATACAATATATATATTTCAGCAACATTCCATCTGTCAAATTATTATTTAAAACGATAAATAAATTATAAAAATAATATACCTTTTTATCTTCAGCGTTTAGAAGTCAAATACTGAATCAATGGCTTTTAAAATCATTTCATTTCTTCGAAACATGAAAATCAATTGAAAGAAAAAAAAAAAAAAAAAATGTCGATTCTATTTTTTGTAAGCATCTTAAGATTTTCCGGCATAGGTGGGATTTTTGAATGTTGAGGTAGCTTGCTTGTAAATTGGATTTTCTCCCTAAAAAATTTTATTTGGAAATTAATAATTGAAATAAAATAAATATTTTATTAAATATAAATAATTACCGTATCCCATTTAGCCATCATTCTTTCTTTTTCAAATTTAGCAAATTCTCGTCTATCGTGAATAGTTGTCAATAATTTCCATATAAATAAAATTGTAAGACCCATCATTACAATTCCTGCAATAACTGCCATAACAATGCCAAGTAAATAAATTTTTGGTGGGCATTCTTTTTGTTTTTGTGCTTCAATTACAAGTTTTGTATCATTATAATAATACATAAAAAGATAATTGCAATCGTCTTCGCCTTTATATTTGCAAACAATTTCATCTTCCATTACTAAAGTTTTATCAATTGCATCAACATATTCTATTGGAATTTCTGTACAATTAGCTGGACATTCTTTTATTGTGACATTGCCAATATTTTCCAATTGACACATAACGCATGGCGTTAATTCCTCACAACGATCCTTACATGTTGCACATTTTTGACAATATGAACCTGAATATCTTACACCATTTTCAATAAGACATTCACATTGTCCACAAACACAATTTCCCTTAAAAAAAAAAAATAAATTCAATTAATATTTCATAATAAACAAAAATAATACTCTACTTACTTTTCCTGAACATTCTAAATTTGTTCCTGGTTGTATACATGTGTCATTTGATGATTTACATTCACAGGCTTTGCCAATCCATCCAGATTTACATTTACAAAATCCATCGCAGCCACATTCTCCATTACCGGAACAATATTTATTATCACGACGATCACAGGAGAAATTATCACATTCACAATAATCGCCCCATATTTTCTACAGATATTTTATTTTTAGAATTTTCATTTTTTATATTTCTTTTTGAATAAAAAACAAAACTTACCAAATTTTCACCACTAGGTGGATAACATTCACAAACACCACATGTGCATTCTCCTCTACCGGAACAATCCACCAATGATGAATTATCACGTCGGCAATTTTGGAAATTTTTATAATGATCATTTGCAGTATTATTGCATTCACATTTTTTACCAAAACTTCCTGGATTACAATCACAAACACCGCACTTGTATGTTCCATTATTATTACATTTAGATGAATTTTCTTTATAAGAATCATCCTCTGGTCGTTCACAATCACATTCACAAATCATTTCTAAATTAATTCTTAATGCCTCATTAATGCCCACCTTGAAAAGAAAAATATTCAATTACATAAAGATTAAAAAAAATTTATTTTAATTTCTATTTTTAAATACTTTACCGGATAAATTGTAAATGTTTGATTCCATTCAGATCGATTATTTGGACAATGTGTAACTGTAATATCAGCGATAAATTCAACTTTATCGCCTTTCTTTAATTTATCACATTTTGTTGTTTCAATTGGTTGTATATTTTTATTACCATTTAAACATTGTGATAAATATTTAATTTTCACTGCATCACTGCTAATTGTATCTCTTATTTCCACTGTGCTTCGTATTTGATTATATTGATTTTTAATTAATTCAACAATATTACTTGAATCATTGGACAATTCACCAGCCGATGATCCTTCAATGTGTGAACAAAGTCTTGAATAAATACTCATTTCACCTTGAGTAATTGCCCATATAATATTTATTGCATTTTGTTTGACCTTTTGATTTATTTGTGAGATACTGGGATAATCTTGTAATGACGAATGTGTATAAAGACCAGAGGAATCTAAATGACACATACCATCATTTGGCTTAACAATACCACCAAGTTTACCATCACCGGCATAATGAAAACTCGCGTCCGTTGAAAATACCAATAAACGACGTGCTTTATCACGCCATCCAATCTCATCTTTACAAACAATTGCTTGCATAATTGCATCAAATCCACCTTCCGGGGCATCTAAATTACCAGAAACTGAAGCATTTCTCACCAAATCCTGTGTAAATAAAATTTTTTTTTTCAGTACAACTAAAAGTAAGTAACTAAGTACTACAAAAATAGACAATTAAAATTATGAATAAATAGACTTACTGCGAAAAGACTAGTGTCCTGTGAAAGTCTCATAATGTGTTTATAACCATATGGAGCAGCACATGCTTTACATGGTTGCAAAAGCCTAAAAAAATATTTATTTAATTTTAATTTTAAATACATGAAATAATAAAAAAATAACTAAAATACTTACATTTGTGGTACAACACTAACGTAAGGCATTACAACTTTATCAACAAAACTTCCAAAACCAAGTCGAAATTTACTAGTAAGACTACTCATTTCTTTAACAAGCAATTCACCCAAATCAGACAATTTTTTCTTATCATCTTCCATTGATTTACTCAAATCCATAAGATAATAAAGATCAACTGGATAATCTTCAGCTTGAGAAAATGAAAATCTAATTCTTTGTGCTTGATCTAAAACAAAATTTTGATAAAAATCAATAAAAAGTACTAAAAAAAATACTAAAAAGTACAATAAAAAATTGATTGCGAAAAAAAATCACTTACTTATTCTCACTTTCACGTTAACTTCCTGTGGAGCAATTTGCACTGCCTCTTGTTTTCCATCATTGGCATTAAAACGTGTCGATTGTAATCCACTTGATTCCGATTGCATTTCCGAGCTTAAATTTCGATTTTGTACAATACTAAATACATTCGATGGATAAAAAACATATTTTTCTTCACAAAATTTCGATGCATCTGTACCGGGTGCATAAAAACAACGACGTTCTGTTAAGTCCTGAGAAAATAAAAAACATATTAAAAACAAAATTTAATAAATTACAATTAATAATTAATTAATAAATAAATTACTTACAGGTTGCATGCACCAAGCACAAAGTTCCGTTTGAATGCATTCATGACATGTTTGTCTACTGATGCAATTATTTGTTCCTAATTGTGAATTAGCTTGTACACAAGAACTCAGGAAAATTGCAACAAATATAAATCTCCAAAAATTAGACGTCATTTCTAAAATATAATAATATATTTACAAATTTAATCTCTTTTTAATAAACTTTTTTTTAGTCACAACAGTTTCGAGGTAAATGAACGATTGAAAAACCAGATCTCCCACGCTTAACTTCAGTTCCTCATATATATTCACAGGAAGTATTAAATACAACTTTGAAAAAAAACGATAGCTTTATTTTTAGAAATTTTCTTAAAGATTAAAACAAATTCCAAAAAAAAAGATTATCGATTATACACCCCTTGTTTACATTTACTATTTGTTTAATTTGGCATTTATATCAATCAATAGCATGGAAATACAAAATTTAATAAATAATTAATAGTACATACTTTTTTTTTTTCTTAAAATAGAAACACTATGAACTATCAATCGTCAACTTTATTCGACTTCAGTTATTTCTTTCATTTCATAAAGATCATTATTAAAACTTAATTTTAGATTATAAAAAAAAAAAGAATTAAGAATCTTAAAATGAAATGAGCCGTAAACTGACACTAAAACTAATGCCAAACCTCACCCTTTACACAAACACATGCATACCATATGTTTGTATATAAGTCATAAAATAAAAAAAAAATTCTTGATGGTAAACACGCACAAAAATGTTACATTTCGGATATTCCACTCAACTTCAAACCCCCTGTTATGAAAATACCTTTATGTAGGAATTGCGCAGTCGCAATAATTGCACCAATCAAAAGAAATTCATGTAAACAGGACAAAATGTCATAAAAAAACTGTCATGGCGGAAAGAATGTCAAAGTAGTTAAAAAAAGTCGAATTTCATTGAAAAAAAGCAGTAAAAAAAAATCATCAAAATGTAAATTTTGACATTGGAAAGGAACAACGAAGTTGAAAGAACGTGTTTAGGTGAAAATTTTGACAGGTGGAGAAGAAGAATATCGTGATCTTTGTAAAGCATCGTCAACCCGTAAAACAACCTCTCTTCTGAGTTTCAATAAAAAAATTTGCCAAATATATTTTTTTTTTGATTTCCTGAAAAAATAACATATCACGGTAAGAAATAAAAAAAACAATGGCAGATAATAAAAAGGTAGGCGAAACTCCTAGTGGAGAGGTTGTTAACGGATTTCGAAGCTGCAGGGATCTCAGCGATATCGTGCCACTTTATTCAGCGCGAGGCCTTTATTTAAAACCAATCGCAAAAATTAACGTATCCGTTAATCTACCGCAGCTGAAAACCCCAGGTAAACTCCTCTTGAAATTGTTTTTTTTTTTAATTACAAACCTACTTTAACCTTTTTTCCACTTGTAAAAAAAAAATAAAATAGATATTTCATGTTTGTGTTTTGCAAAATTTGAGAATTTAATGTAAATTAAAGTAAATTAAATGAGAAAAAAAGGAACGTGGATCACGGGGGATAAAATGAGTTATTTCGGATGGAAAAATGTCATCATTGAAGATTAGTTCTTGTGTTGAATAAAACAGGGTGGAGTAGGATCTTGTAAATTAATAATTGATTTAGTAGTAGCAGCAGGTTTCACAGCGAATTGCTACGATATAAACAGGAAAAACAATATCAACATGGGAGGTTATGGAGAAGATACGAATGTTGATACGACCGGACGAATTTGCCACTCTCAAAGTCTCCAAGAGTACATTGGAATTTGTCAGATTGGAAGGCGATCTGAGGGACAGATGCAGATTGCAGAGGGTCCTTGCCAGATTGGAATCGCAACGTTTAAATCTTGCCGGATTCAGCAACATACTCAAAGTACGTGCCGCCGAGGCCAAGGATAATTTTCCAACGAGACATTCATGGGATTCTTATTTTCGTGATGCCAAACATATGAATGAATTAAAATCTGGTGAAAGACCAGATACTATTCATGTTGAGGGTCTTCCTGTTAAATGGTTCACAGAAGATGGTGATGTTCCTAATGAATCGATGGTGGCTAAAATTTTTAAAAAATGGGGAACACTACGACGTATTGATGTGCCAGCTGCTGATCCATATCGATCGAAAATGCGATTGGGATCGAATATTCAAAAATTCAATTTTGGTGAGGGTGTATTTTTTGACGCTTATATTCAATATGTCGAATATATGGATTTTATGAAGGCAATGGATGCCTTAAGGGGAATGAAATTAATGAAAAAAGATGGACAAAATTATCTAACTGCTGCGTTAAAGGTGAAAAAAATGAAAAAAAAATTTTTATTCACGAAAAAAGAATATTTTGATTTTAATTCTAATTTTATTTTTTCAGGTTGATTTTGATAAAACCAAACACATGAGCGATAGTTCAGTATCACAGAGAGATTTTGAAAGAAAACGATTAATAGCTCAAGAAAATTTAGCAGCCGAGAAGCAACGTCGAAAGGAAGAGGCAGAATCTCGAAAACGAGAAGAACAAAAGTATAACAAATAACAAATAAAAATAAAAAATAACAAAAGTATAAATTTACTATTGTATTTTTTATGAATTTTTAATTTTACAGAATGAAAGACGAAATTGAAACAGCCGATAAAGAATTTCGTCGCAAGAAGAGAGAAGATAAACGAAAACGAAAAGTTTTAACTGTATTTCGAAAGCAGGAGGAGGATAAAGTTTCAATGAAAATTGCTAGGGAAGAACGTAAATTAATCAAGGCACAAAGGCAACTCGAAAGTATACGATTACTTGACGAACTATTCGATAGAATAAAAGTAAGAATTTTTTACACTCGTGTATTTTTTTTTAACAGAATCTTAAATTTTTTTTAAATTTTAGATAAAAATTGAAAAAAAGGAGATCGACGTAAAATCAAAGGACAAGGATGGAGGCAAAGACAGCGATTCGGACGATTCGAAGAAGAAGGACAAAAAGGCGAAGAAGAAGAAAAATAAAAAAGAGAAAAAGAAAAAGGTGCGTTTTAATTAATTTCCTTTTGTAATTAATTAATTTTACAAAAAATTTTTTGTTTTAATTGCAGAAGAAAAAGAAAAGTTCTGGTGATTCATCAGATTCGGATGATGAGACGAAGAAGAAAAAAATGAAAAGCATGTTAAATAGAAACGTTCCCCATGAAATTTCAGCAGGTAGACTATAAAAAAAATTAAAAATATTTCTTTTAACATTTGAAATTAAAAAAATTTATTTTCAGGTCCACATATGGATCCAGGATTATCAATGACACCAATGTATCCACGTTTTCCACAACCTTGGTATTACGATCCAGCACTTCCAATGATGTATCCACCAATGGGACGTGGAAGAGGTCGTTTTAGTCGGAATAGAGGTCGCGGTAATCCACAACGAATACTCATGAATAATCGCTCAATACGTGGCTTCAATCCACATTTATATAACGATCAATATTACAAATATTTCGCCAATCTTGTGGGACAAGATTATCGATTATTTGACAATGAATATGATCGTCGTTCAAGATCAAGATCAAGATCACGCAGTCGCCGACGATCAATTTCACGTTCTAGATCTAGATCAAGATCGAGATCGAGATCGAGTAGACGAAAGAGAAGACGAAGCGATAGTCGCGAAAGAAGTAGATCGAGAAGTCGAAGTAAAAGTAGAAGTAGAAGTCGTTCAAGAAGAAGGAATAGATCAAGATCGAGAACAAGAACAAGATCAAAGTCCAAAGACAGATCGAAATCAAGATCAAGAAGTAGATCAAAATCGAGATCAAGGGGAAGATCAAAATCAAGATCGCGAAGATCTAAACGAAGTGCTCATTCACGTTCTGAATCGCGATCACGACGTGGCTCATTGTCGAAACGTAAACGTAGAAGATCCGAGTCTCAAGTTAGGGTAACGAGGGCAAAATCACGTTCAGTATCTGAAAGACGATCAAGAAGTAGTACTTGGTCACTTCCAAAATCGCCAAGGCAAAGAAGTTGTTCCTGGTCAAAAGAAGCGGATAATGCTGACGCCGATAGGAAAAAAAAGGAAAGAAACGAAAAGAAAGGTGACAATGAACGAAAAATTAATAAAGATACAAGTAATAATGAAAATAATAAAAGTGGAGATAATCGAAAGGAAAGCGACAAAAAACAAGACAGTAAAAAAGAAACTAATAATAAGCCTGATGAAACTAGACTGGAAAATGCAGCTTCCTGAATTGGAATTTGATTCAATAAAATGACCAAATGATCATTGTGATTCATTTTTTTTTGTTCTATCTTTAAGATTCATTCTTGTAAAAATTCATTCATATTTCAAATATTCTTTTTTTAATTTTTCTATTTGTCTTCCTTGTTTATTCAACTTTTTTTTTTATAATACGTGTTTTTTTTATCGTGATTTCAAAACTGACATTGTAATTGTTAAGTTCGTTTAGGAATTTAGTCGCTTGACATCAACGAATTAAACTTTAGAAAAATGAATTTTAATTTAAAAAAAAACAATTATTTTGAAAAGAAATAAGTGAGAATGTGCAAAATAAATTTTTATGTAATTAGAAACAATTTTGAAAAAATTGTAAGTAATATAAAAAAAAAACTAATATGTTACTTAACATAAAGGAAAATATAGTTCATGAATTATAAATTGCTTCTTTATTTACTGCCTTTAATTTAATTGATGTTTACTTTTTATAACTTGATAAAAATTAGCATTTTTGAAGTACGCCAAATTTATAAGTCATATTATGATTATAAACTTTTCCCGGTCGAAGAATATAATGTGAAAATGAATTTTTATTAACAGCATCTGGATAATTTTGAGGAGTTAAAGCAAAACCACAGTGCCTTTTGTATAATGCACCGTTTTTGCATCTTATTTCATAATTTAGTTTCTTTTCTAATTTTCCTTTCTGATTTTTGCTTTCCGAAATATTTTCCAAAATTGGTGAATTTAATTTTCTCTCATTTGAAAAATGATTTCCAGTGTCAAAATGTAAAACAGGTTGATTAGAATAAACTTCTAGAAATCTTCCCGAATTTGGATGTAAAATTCTTTTTTAAAAGAAAAATTAAAATATAGTTTTGTGAAATTTTCAAAATTTAAAGGAATTAAATATAAATACCTAGCGTGAAATCTATAACTTCTAATACTAGGACGTGAGATACAAAAATTATTATTATATCCACCTCCAGGAATGGTGTATAATCTTTTTTTGTTTAATTCAATAGGACGTCGTAAATCATAAACAGTTAAATCAACAGGTAAACTTTTTTCTAATTGTAAATTATTTTCAATATTCATAAATGTCCATTTATCAGCATTAATTGTAACAATATGCTTGTTTATCTCTTTTAATCCAGTAGCCTGAGATAATAAATATAAATTTTCAAATTTTTTATACTAATTAAATATTGAAATTAATAAAAATTTAATACACACTAAAAAAGACGTACATGGCCAGCAAGATTAAAAAAACAATAATTTGTAATATTTGCATAAGTTGGTATTGTACTTGTTGCTTGAATATTTATGTGAAGTTCATTTTCATTAGTCCAAGAATATTTAACTTGAATTAACATATGACCGAAATATCCTTCATTTTTTAATTGACTAAGAAATGACATTATCTGTTAATGTTTATGGATTATTATTTTTTTTTTTTAGTAAAATAAATGTAATTTTAAAAAACAAATTGTTTATTTGTCCTTTAAAAAATTAGGATAAATTTTTTTGATCATATACTTTTAAATAATAATTATGCTCTTACTACTTGATTTCCTAAAACGTGAGATTCCCAATTTATATTATCAAATCCATCATTTGTATTAGAATAAATTCTATTGACAATTTTGTCTACTATTCTGCCAATATATCTATTTTCTAAATAGCCTATTAGTTTGTGAGAAAATAGAATTTATTGAGCCAAGTTCATTAAAACATTTATTATAATTGCATTCAATTGACCTTAATTAGAAAATTTTAACGAACCTTCGAGAGAATCATAACCTAAAACAACATCGCCTAATATATTATTATTATTTGGTATTCTAATTGATTGAATTCCTGCTCCCCATGAAATTAATTGAACTGATGCATTGTTTTTATTTGTCAAAGTATATCTAATGAAAATTTATAGTATAAATTAATAAATGTTATGTTCGCGTGTGGTTCGCGTATATTTATTTAAATATTTAAAGGTTATGTATATAATATTATTGCCTTGTAATATAAAACAATAATGAAAAAAAAACAATAACAATAGGTTATAAATTATTTGACTAACCTTTGTACAATTTTAGGTGAATTTCCTAATTTATAAAGCTTTGTAGGTAAAAATCCAAAACCTTCAACTTGAATTCGAATGTCAGAAGCCATTGACAAATTTTTTACAATTTACTGTTTAAATACTTGTTAATTTAAAGTTGCACGTCATTTATATTTTTAAAATAGTGTCATATGCATTTTCTGAAAAAATTTTTAATTGATATTTACGTAAATTAGTTGGATTGAAACTTATGTTATCAAAATAAAAACAAAACTTAACGATGTTTTGAAACTGTCAAAAACCGGAAGTTATGAAAAATGTGTTTTGATCACGTGACCAATAGTCAATTCTGATTGGCTTTGACAAAATAATTACGCACCTTGTGCACTAGGCTTAAGTGTTTTCATTTACATGTAAACTGTCACTTTTGTGTAAATTATTTTTGAAATTAAAATAGTTTTTTTTTATAATTGTGATATAAAATATTTAATTTTCGTTTATAAATAATAAATTCGAAAGATAAATGTAAAATAATATTTATAGAAAAGAAAATGATCATTTGATTTGATGTGACATGTGAATTTCTCGTTCGTGTTCTCGTCACTGTGTCTCGCACGTGGTTTTTGATGTTTTAAATATATAATTTCTTTTTTGCATAGTTTTATTACAATTTATAATGTTTATTGAAGAGAATCAAGAGGAAAATGAAGAAGTATTACCAATTGAAGATGATAAAGTTAAAAAGAAACGAGGTTTAATTTACTTGTCATCAATTCCAAAATTCATGAATGTCACCAAAGTTCGTGAAATATTTTCCGAATATGGAGAAATAGGACGAGTTTATTTACAATTAGCTGATCATGGTTTGTTTATAATTTACTTTTTTAATTAAAAATTATCTAGTACAATGATTTAATTAAGAAATAAAAAATTTTGATTATTATCAATATTGAACATAACCTCAAAATTTTTTACTGTAATTGCAATAATCCAATTTTTTTTCAGAACTAGGAGATAAATCAGGGAAAAAGCGTAAAAGAAAAAAACCAACAATGCATTTTACAGAAGGCTGGGTTGAATTTGAAAGTAAAAGAGTAGCAAAACATGTTGCAACAACTTTAAACAATACAATGATTTCAACAAAAAGAAAGAGTAAATTCTGCGATATAATGTGGAATATAAAATATTTATCAGGGTGAATATTAGATTTTTTAATTTCGTTAAATTTTATAACTGTTAAAATGTTTAAAAGTCTAAAATATTCAATTATATAATAATTAATTTAATATTAAAGGTTCAAGTGGATTCATTTAAGTGAAAGATTGGCCTACGAAAGAGCAGTTCGTAAACAGAAAAAACTCGCTGAAATTGCTCAGGCAAAACGTGAATCAAATTTCTTCTCTTATAATGTCGATAGAAGTGAAAAATTGAAAAAGAAGAAAATAAAGGGAGATGAATCAACAAGCTTTACATTAAATGAAATCACTCAAAGAGATACAGATATGGAAATTAGGAAAAAGAAGAAAAAAATTGACGACGACAGATCAGGAGTCCTTAAGAAATTATTTAGTTAATATTATTGTTTTTAAAGTGAAAATGCTAGAAATTATTATCCAAATATACGGTAAATATATAACAATTTTATATTATTAAGATTTCAAATAAACATGGACAATTTTGTGAAATTTAATTAGAATTTCTTTTTAAATTTTATATTCAATAAAAAAAAAAAAAAACAAAAGAAATCGCTAACGGAGAAAAGGAAAAAAATCTTTGCAAAAAAAAACGTCAAAATTCTTGTTTTTAGTTTGAAAAATTTAAATAGCTTCTCCCACCATTTGGAAAAACTAAAGCTCAGTACATACGGCTGCATACGGAATTGTAAAATGACAGTGACATAATTTGTGCATTGTGCAATTGTACACTCGAAAAGTCATTATTATTTGGTATTTGTTGGTGTGTGCTTGTGCGTTGCTCTTGAGATAGAATCTCTTTGTTTTTTTTTGTCTCTTATCCAAGTAAATGACAAAATCTGAAAAAATGGATATCAAAAAATTAAAAGAATTCATGGAATTAGTAGGAAAATTGAAGGTAAGAAAAAAACATAACCTTAATATTTGTTTAAACAATATTTTTCTTTTATACAATATGTTATTTTTATTATTTCATGTGTTTTTCATATAGTGTTGCTTAATTTTATGTAAAAATGATGAAATTTCTAACATAAATTACATTTTTTTTTCATCTAGTGTTGCTTAATAATTTCGAAATTTCTATTTAAAATTAAATTTAATTAAATTATCTTATTTTTGTAACCATTTCGAAACATTATTGATTTAATACAATGGCTAATCATTGATTTCAAAATAAATTTTAATTATTTAACATGAAGAGTTATAAAACTCATAATATACGGGTATTTAAATTAATTAATTAATACAAAAACCTTGAAAAAATATAAATAAATTTTTATTTTTTATTTCTCTAATTAAATAATATAGTGGATAAATTTAATTTTTAATTGGAGTTAAATTTTCTGAAACTTGAGTTATTTAAAGAAATAAACTTGAAATGACTTTTTGATTTGACTTCCTTGTTTACATATTTGTATTGTACAATGACATTATAAATATAGTACGCAATAGAATACGCGGAAGTCAATTATAATTGTATTGTCGCTGTTAATCAGAATTAAATATTTTAAATATGACAAATTTATGAAATAAAATTAAGAATTACTTTTGCTTTCAAAGAAGCTTTTAGTTTTTTTTAGAAGCTTTTTTTTAGTCATTTTTTACTTAAGAATTAAAAAAAAATGTTTTAAAAATAGAATTGTCATTTTGACTGTAGTATTTTTATCTTCTAGCATGAAAAAAGAGCAGGATGGGTATTGAAAAATGTGACTGATGTTGAAACAATAGCCGGACACATGTACCGAATGGCGATGCTATCATTTTTAATCGATTCCAAAGAAAATTTGGACAAGACCAAGTAATAGCAAATTTTATTATTATCAATTGTTATATTTATTATCTTTTTATTAATTTTGTATATATTTATTTTTAATATTTTATTTTAATATTTTATTTTAATATCTTATTTTAATATTTATATTTATATATATGCATTTTTTTTCTAATAATATTATTGTCATAGTTATTTAAATTAAGAGAAAGTATTCTAAAATTTATTAAAAAAACTTGTTTCTTTATTGTTAAACAAAAGAATTTATTACATAAAAAAAATTCTTTGATTAAAAAAAAGGATATCAGATAAAGTGATTAAAAAAATAAAAAATATGATAAAAAATTAATTTCATATACAAAAACATTTTTTTTTTTTTTCTTTAAGAATCATGCAAATGACACTTGTCCATGATCTCGCGGAATGTATTGTTGGTGATATTACGCCACATGATAATATTGCTCCCGAAGTTAAGCACGAACAAGAAGATAAAGCTATGGAGCAAATATGCAAACTTCTTGGCAATAAGGGACCAGAAATGCTAGAAATCTTTAGAGTATGTATTTTTCAAAAAATATTGTAGCTTTTTTTTATTATTTGAAAAAATGAAATTTATTTATTTTTCAATATTTAAATGTGTTTTTTCATTTTTTTAATTTTTTTAGGAATATGAAAAACAAGAATCTCCTGAAGCACAATACGTGAAGGATCTAGACAGGCTAGACCTTCTTATGCAGGCATTCGAGTATGAAAAGAGGGACAAAAATCCAGGACACCTACAGGAATTTTTCACTTCAATTAATGGAAAGATAAGACATCCATTTTTAAATGAGGTAGCAAAAGAAATTAATCAAGAACGAGAAGAATTAATTCGGGACTCTGATGTTAGAAAATGATAAAATTTTAATTATTGCAAACGTATTATTACTTAAAAAAAAAAGAAAATAACACTAGGTAACAATTTTATTTATTATCTATAGAGTTTAATTAAAATTTTCAAACTCAAAACATTTAGCACAAAAAAAGATGGTCAGTTTTTTCTTTAAAGGAAAAAAAAAGCAAATTAATATTTAAAAAAAACATCGTGCTGTTTTTATCAGTATTAAATAGAAATGATTTATGATGTGAATGGGGGTAAATTAAAAACTCAAAATCGCATTTATTTCTCTTTTAAAGAGATTGAAAATCATTAATGACAACGGAAATTGACTTTTTTTCCAAACTATATATGAATTGAAAATGACACTATTCAGTGTTAGAAAATAATTCTTGAAAAAAACTTTCTGTTTTGAAATTTTTAATTTGTTTAAATGTTAAAAGAAAAAAAAATTGGTCTATTAACTACTGTGCCTCAATGAAATACTCTATTATTTTTTTTTATAGTTTTAATCGCAAATACTTGAGTAAAACAAAAATAGAAAAAAGTTTATTTTAAACAGTTGAAGTTCTTGAAATAATTTTATATGCTTTTTAATGAATCAGATTTTTTTTAAATATATAGTATAATACATAAAATTCTAATATAAGAAAAAGAAGGAATTTTCTTTTAAGTTTAAAAAATATATATTATTATATTATTTTTAAAAATTAATAATTTTAAATTCATTCACTATAAATGAATTTAAAAATAAGCTTAAAACCAAAGAGACACTGCTGAAATTGGTTTTAATTATTGTAACAATTTTATCTTGGCAATTATAAATTACTATGGAAAATTTTGTTTATTCTTTTTTGTCTGTTGCTGTAGGATAATTAAATATGTAATTAATTGAAAAAAAAATGCAAATAAAATTTTAATAATTAAAATAATATTTTTTTATGGAATACACAAAAAGGTCATCTTTTGTATTTCTCATCGAATTAAAAATTAAGTTAACGTCTATTTTGATTGTCAGATAATTAGAATCTATCATAAAGAAGGCCAAATCAATTGCGAATTTTATCCAGGTAGAATGTGAGTTAATTTTAGGATTTTCTATAGTTACCTGTTTAGGTGCAGGCAAAATCAATGCATTTGTTTAAAAGAGGCGTGACTGAAGTTAAAAAAGAAAATTGTGCTGAAAAGTGTTGAAAGGAGAATGAAAATATCGGTATTAAAATTGTGGCGTTCTTTTTCTTAATTAATTTTCATTCGTTAGAAAATAATTTTTGTCCTCCCTTCTTAATTAATTTTTTTTTACAATAAACAAAATTTATTTGAATAAAATATTCATAAGTATTCAAATACAAATTGTTTGCAATTATATATATTTTTTTATTAATAATTATTATAAATAATTAAATATAATTAACTATAATTTAATTTAAAATTAAATTATATAATTTTTATGTTTGAATTAAATTATCAGGAAGTAATTTTAAGGAAATTGAACTTTAATTTCGTAATTTTTTTTTGAAAATATTTTTTCGATTTCTAAAGATTTACGCGGTAATTTCATCGACAGCGTGTCTATAATAAAAAGAGAGGGGGACCCTAACACTACAAGCTGCTTTTCATTCAACGATATACTGTAGTATTCAGCTGGTTGCGAAGCAACATAGTAATATTTGATCGATATAGTATTTTTTGCAATTTTATTCCAAATTATTGTTTCAGTGAGAAGTAGATTCACATGCAACGTGTGAATTACATCAACAAATTCGTTAATTAAAGAAATTTTTAAGACCCTTGGAAGAGAATTTATCATTCATTTATAATAATAATAATATATAATTTAACGGACTTTTTATATTTTTACAATCGAAGCTGACGCACAAAGATTTAAATGTGTGAAATTTTCAAAAAACAAAGAGAAAAAAAAAATTATAAACAATTCTATGGAAAAATAATTTTTTCTATTATATAATTATTTATTTGGAAAGTTTGAAAATAATTTACAAAAAAAAAAAGAACAAGAATCGATGAAGAATTCATAAAATTGAGGATATTTTCAAAATTTAGAATTTTCAATAAAAAAAAAATTAATCAACGATTTTTAAATATTTGAATTCAAGTATATAACGAATTTCCATAAGATAAAAAGGAGCGTTTAAATTTTGATAAAAAAAAAAAATTTAAATATGTCATTTGAAAATAAATTTAAAAAATCATCGGCGGAAATATTCGACGAGTTTGATAAAAATAAAGACGGTGGTTTGGATTTTAATGAATTTCAAAATCTTTGTAAAGAATTATTTGGCGCTGATGAAGTAGAAGAAAATGAGAGTAAAGTTAAAAGTATTTTTGAAATTTTTGACATTAATCGTGATGGATTATTGAAGAACGAAGAATGGGAAAGGTAAATTTTAAAAATTTATATGCAATTTTTAACTGCAATTTAATTGTTTGTGACATTTTTTGTATTCTTATCTTTTAACCTTTTTCTTATATCATTTTTTTTTTATAACAACTGCTGATAAAATAATCATAAATATTGGATTTGTCATTTATTATAATAATGATATCGTATTTAAAAAAAAAATGTGTTTTAAATTAATTTAATGAAAATTTTACACAAAAAAAATAAAAGTATTTTTTAAATTTAATTTTGTTCTAAATAAAAAATTATTTTTTAATAAAAAATACATAATGCAATTTGAACCAAATTTAATTTACAGATGTTACAATGAATGGCTGCAAGTGATAATGAATCCGGTAAATGTTTTAGTGATTGTAGATGTACAAAATGATTTTATAAATGGTAGTTTAGCTCTCTCAAAATGTGGCGAGGGCGAAGATGGCGAAGAAGTAATTGAACCAATTAATCGACTTATAAAAGAAGGTGTTTGGAAAACAATTGTTTACACTCAAGATTGGCATCCGGAAAATCATATTGGTTTTTTTGAAAATTTACATCTACGACAACTTCATCCAAATTCGAAGGTTGTAAAATATTTCAAAATATTTTTCAATATTATATTATAAATAAAAAATAGAAAAGAATGTAATTTTCCTTTCTTAGTTTGCAAATTAATAAAAATTTCTAGGTGACTAAAGAAAAGGCAAGACTTTTTGATACCGTATTATTTCTGGAACCAAAACTTGAACAAAGATTATGGCCAGTACATTGTATTATGAATTCTTGGGGATCTCAATTACATGAACGTTTATTTATCGCTCCAAATTCTCAGCAGGTACATTTTATTTCAATAAAAATGATGATTCATTATTTAATTATTAAAAAACTTTTTAATTCATCAGTTTTATAAACAAAAAAATTAATCATTTTCGCAGAACTTTATAAATTTTACAAATTATTTTTATTACACGTGACAATATATTGAATATTTTATAAGTTGTCGTTAATTTTTTTTTTGTTTGATGACGAGGCAATAAAATTTAATGATAATACTAGTTTAAATGAATTTCATTCTAGTCTTATGTCTGTAATCATATAACATGTTTATTATTCTATAGAACCGAAAAGCGTTTGATTATATAAATAGCTTCACTATATAAAAAGTTAATCATGATGATTTTATGAAATGATTTATGTACAATATAATTAATTCTTATGAATTTATTTCTGTATTAAATGTTTTATAATTTAAAACAATTAAAAAAAATTTTTTTTAATTATTTAATTAATTTAATTATTTAATCATCACTAATATGTGTAATTTAATTTTATAGGTGCGAAAAGGTTTAAATCCTGATATGGAAACTTATTCGGCATTTTATGATAACAATTCAATAAATTCTACAGAATTATTGGATATTCTTCGAAAACATGATGTCACCGACGTTTATGTTTGTGGTTTAGCTTATGATGTTTGTGTACGAGCAACTTGCTTAGATGGTCTAAAATTAGGATACCGATTAGCCATAATCGAAGACTGTTGTCGTGGAGTTAGTCGTAATGATATTGTTATGTCACGTAAGGAAATATCAGAAAAAGGAGGATTGATCTCAGAAAGCAATCAGGTACTTTCCCTTGTTAAAGATAAAAAACGAAGCTTAATAATGGCTCATCAAGGCGCTGTTGCGTTGGCAAAAAAATGGTCTGCAATGAGTAAGAATTAAAAAAACAAAAAAAAGTACTTAAGGAATATTTTCCTCTTTGCTTATTTTAAAATAGGCTTTAGTACTTATTCAATTGAAAAAAGTTCGTTAAAAGCAATTAAATCTAAAATAAGTCTTTGCGAAATAAATTAATTTATTATTTTATTTATTCTATAACTGGAAAAAAATTGTTTTCTAAAATTTTATTTTTTAGTTTTAATTTCCAATAAAAAAAAAATATATTTACTTTATGAATGGTAAATTCTTTTTTATCTATTGAGAAATACAAATAATTAGAAACGAAATTTATAAAAAAAACGAAAATTTTATTCATATTATATTATACATTATATATATACAAATTTGCAGTAAGTGACTTAATTTTTCTATAATACAATTTACATATTTCAATTCTTTTGGTTAGTGATACAAGCGCTTTAAAATAAATTACATATTTACACACATAATATGTGCAACTGCTTCTAGGCAATTTTTAATATTAAAATACACAAAAAATTTATTTATGAAACAAATTTAAAAACGTAATCGAATAATAAATAAATAAATAAATTCGAATAATAATTTAGAACGAGAATAATTGTGAAATTTGTTTTTTTTTTACAAATTATTAATCAAAAATGTTAGAAGTTACAAAGGAAATTATTATGAAACTGTTTCTAATTTCCATGTAATAATGAACGTGCGGTGCGTGCGATTTTATTAGCTGATTCATCGTCTTTTGTCAATTCACAAATATACCGTTGCCTTGAACCGCAGTCTTCACCTTTGTAGGAATAAATTCGGGATGCTGGATTGAAATCTAATTTCAAACATCTATTATAATAAAAAAAAAAATACAATTATTGTTGAATTTTACAAATTTTCGATTTAAATTAAAAAATTTCCTACATTTTAAATCCTAATAATTATTAATTATTTTTGTTTAATTAAAAATTATTATTTTTTATTAATTAATTTACCTTCCATCTCCCGTGACAGTTTGTTTTGTGTCCTGATAAACGGGTCTTGCACTTGCCGCCCAAATCCACAAAAGTCCGGGATTTAATCCACCGGTCCAAAAATTTTTACCCCTAAATTTCTTGTCAGTTTGAAGAAATGCAACAATATCTTGATTTTCTTCGACATTTCGAAATTCAACTAAATTTCCGCCCATTCCTCGACATAAACTCGCCGAAGATTTCCAATCAAATTCACGTGTACTAAAGTAGTAACAATTGCTTACAACTCTTGTATAATTTTGTGGACACGGCTCTAAAATATTAAATCATCGGTTATAGATAAAAAAAAAAATTTCGAATCTAAATTTTTATATACAAACCCTTCTCTTTCTTTGGATTATTATTATTTCCCGATATAACATAATATAAAAGTTCTTCCGCTCTTCTTAAACGTTTTTCCAAATAATCCACTCTGTACACTAATTTTTCAATAGCTCCTGAAATTTTATTTACACATCATTAATAGTTGACAAATTTAATTTAATTAATTTTTTTTTCGAAGAAATTTTTATTGAAGATTTGAAAAATAATCGAAATTACCTAGTAGATAAAGATCCGTTTCAGAGACATCACGTTTATTTGGACTATTGGGTTTTGGAGAAATCGTTAATGTTTTATCGCCAAATTTCATTACTCTAGAATTTCTTGAATTTAAATTCCCCTTTTCAGATACGATCCAATTTTCTAATATTTCACTCCAAGGTCCTGAACGATTAGTTTCAAAAAATATGGAATCACTATTTCGACTTGTGATTATTGATGATGTATTTAAAGCTATAACTAAAAAAGAAAAATGATTAGAAAAAATTCTAATTTTATTTATAATTTTAATAAATTACCATTGGTGTTTATTAAAATAAATGTCCATATTGTCATCGCAAATTTAACAAATTCCATTTTTGCATTGCCAATCTGAAAACATTCTTTAAAATTATCCAAGAAACATTTAATTTATTACTATATTAATTATTCAAGGTAAAATAAAATTTTATTTTTTATTTACAAAAAAATTAGATATTTATTTATATTTAAAGCATTTTTTTTTATTTATTGCCTCATGTTTACAAAAGCATGATTTTAGTTTCTTTGAAAATTGAATATATTTGAAGACGAGATATTTTTTTGGTTTTAAAACTTTCTCTTGGGAATTCCGCATGTCGCAAGAGTATGTTAAATGTATATTTGCGGTAGTTCCCGTTTAATATTCAATAACATGCTGGTACAATTAGGACGACTATTCCTTTTTTTTTAAATTATTATTTTAAAATTAAACAAAAAAAATTATTAATAAATAAATTAATAAATTTATATTAAAATTACAAAAGAATTTAATAAATAAATAAATAATAAACAAATACATAACTTACCCAACTAAAACAATTTTTAAAATCAATAATTAAAATAGACGAACTAAATACAATAATTAACTTTTTTTTTGTAACAATTTCCAAAATTTCAAGGCCATGTAAAAATTGAATGAACAAGACAAATTCAAACACGTGTGATTCTTTTCATGAATGAATGAAATTCCTTTCAAAAATGAACTTGATCGACTAGGTTTGAAGGTATCTGGAAGACTAGTTAAAGATGTTGATCCGGACCTCTGTGGCTCACTTTCTCCCACTATATAGAATCAGTTACTTTCTTTAACGAACATTGTCTTTCAATAATAGCGCGAGCGAACAAAAATTGATTTCATTATAATACTCTGCATTTTATTTTTCTTCCTGCTTAAAATCAAGCCCTTTGGAAAAGTAATCAATGTTTCCGGAAATCGATTTGTGCAAAATTATGCATTTGAACAAAACGCCTGCCAACTATTAACCCACTGACCCGATTTTCAAGGCATGCTTCATCATCAGAAAAAAAAAATAAAAAAAAAAAAAAAAAGAAACAGTTCTCCTTTTTAACAAGTTAATGATCTTTTAAGCTCGGAAATAAACTCCTTATCGGTTATTCACAATATTATCTTTCAAAACTGATGCTAACATTCGTAGAAAACTTGTAAAATTTAAATAGAAAAAAAAAATTTACACCTACAAATACATATGAAAATTTTCACTTTAAAAAAATTGTTTATTATCAATCAATGAATTAATCAATAAAACATGTAACAAATTCCATGTATAAAAATGTTAACCTAAGTTTTAAAAACGATTTAAAATTTAATATATATATAAAACTTACGAATAAAAAATGATATTTTTTTTTCTTTAAAAATATATAATACAGAATTTTTTTCATATTTTCGCGTTTCAATTACGAAGATTTTCATACGGTAACTGAATGTAAATTATTTAACTGAATAAAAAATAGAGACAATAATTCCGTGTTTGGTAATAGGCATTGTCCCTTATTGTTTCTCTATAAATTATAAAAACCAAGGTTTTATCTTTTTTTTTTTTTTTTAAAAATACACTGTGAGATTGAGCTGTTCATTTCCGATTTGACTGCTTCCGGCTCGAGTTTCCGCATCTATATCCACACTGTCCACCGTCTATTGAAAATTATTATGATTAATTGTCAGTATTGTATAAAATCCATTATTATTTACATATTATTATTATTATTCTATTTAATACACTTTCGAAATTTAAAAATTATTAAATAAATAATTTAAAATAGGATATAAATAATTTAATATAATCAGAAGTGTATTTTTGAAATTATATCAAAGTAGATTAGAAATTTAAAATAATTTTATAAAAAGTGAAAGTACCCGATCGTCGTCATCCCAGGATAATTTTTTCACACGCTGAGAAATAGATCCGGCGGGCCAAGTTGGAGCCAATGAATCAGGTGGATCGGCTGAATAATTAGATGAATTTTGTGAGCCCGCATCTAAATTTGCATGTGTTCTTGCACTCAAATCGTTCATATTTTGAACTAAACCGCCCACATTTGGAATATTCGAAGTAGCTGATAAAACCGGTGGACTTGGTGCCGGTGCCACTTTGTGTCGCGAATAAAGTGGCATTTGTCGTGCTGACATCACACCTGTGTAAAAAAAAAAACATTTTTAATATCTAATAAATTAGTGGAAAAAAATGATCAATCAATAAAATCTTTAAAAAAAATTGAAAGAAAATAAAAACAGAAAAATTTCACAAACACACTTTAAAGAAAGGAAACAATTGCTAAATAAATAAAATATATTAACTAATTGTAGAATTGATGAGAAACAATGATTTACCTATAATCCTTGTAATATCTGCGTAATTTAAAAATTAAATTTAATATTTTTTAATTGAATTTTTAATTGTAATTTTATAATTATAATTATATTTTTTTATTTAGAATTTTTTTTACTAACTTTTAAGAGTTGCATTAAAGGGTGTATCATTGTCATCACCAAATACAGGATTGTCTATATCGTTGCTTTCACGAAGATTATCTCTAGGATTATCTAACGTATCATGAAGAATACTGGCCCCCAAAATTTGTGGCGTGGGACTCAAGGCAGAAGGTACTGGAGATTTTTCTCTGTATCCCGTTCCCATTGAACTCACAGAATCTCCTCCTTTTATTCTCTTACTATAAAAATAAAAGAATAAAACTATATATTTTTTTTACTACAATAATAGAAATTTTTTTTTATTTCATTAAATTATTAAATTAAGAAAAAGAAATTTTTATTAAATTTAGAAAAAATACTTACTTTTTATAAATATACATAATTAAAATTAATATGACTACACCGAGTAGTCCTAAAACTCCTCCGAAGACTGCTACCAAAAGTACACTACTTGTAAGCCATGCAGGAGATGCTCTTGCTGCAATTGGTACTATTCCATTATTCGGAAGATGAACGATCACAGGAATCATGCTTGATCTGTAAAATTCAAAAAATTAAAGATACAAAATATTGAAAATTTAGAATAATATTTAAAATTCAAAATTCTATTAAAAAGTACTACCTCGGAGGTTTTCCAGTATCAGAAGCAGTAGCCACAAGACGAGCGATACTTCCATTAAAAGATCCAGCATTTCTTAAAATTAATTCTCCATTATCTCGAATCTCAAATGATCTGTAATTATTAAATAAACATTTTTTATTAATAGCAAAATATTTTTTCTAAATCCAGAAAATTGTTTTATAATTATAATTTTTCAACAAAAAAAGAAATTTTACCTCGCGTCTGGACCTCTTAATGACAATGAAACACGATCGCCTCTATCTCCATCGGCAGCTTCCAACCTCCCTGATAAAAAATAGAAAAAAAAAAAATTAAATTCAGAAAAATTTCAATTTTTCGCATATCATTTTTATTGAATAAAAATTATTTACCAACTATTGAACCTTCTCTCATAGTGCGAGCATGAAATTCATATCTCGGATGGCGAAATCTTGGCTCCCATTCATTTACATCTTCTACTGATATATTTACTCTCGCCGTATCATTCTGCAAAAAAAAAGTATTTAATTTCCTCGGAATAAAAAATTAGTTATTTAAGATAATACTTTTTTTTTAACTTACATGGTGTCCATCAGTTACATGAACCAAAAAAGTGTGATGAACTCTTTTTTCATAATCCAATGCACCTTTCAATATTAATTCACCAGAATTTGTTATCGAGAATCTTTCTAGATCTTCAATTGCTCCAATCAACCAAAATCTTAAATTCTACATAAAAAATTAATCTTTTATATTATACATAAATATAAAGAAATTATCTATATATTTTAATAATAATGTTAAATTGGTGAAAATTATTTTAATTAAAAATAAACTTACATTATCAATTTTATTCACTCCAGCAGTGAGAATTATACTTCCTGGCGGTGTGTTTTCTGGAATACTTGACTGATAGTCCTTTAAAACAAATCTTACAGGTAAACGTCCTTCTATAAATTAAAAAAAAAAATTATTTTATTATTATTATTACTGCATATCAATTGAAAAAATTAAATAAAAAGTAAAATATAAATTTCCATACCTGCAGTAGGAACTGCACCATATCCTCCTTCTCGGGAAACAATTACAGTTGCCAGAGCATATCTATCCGGATTATCAAGTTGCGTTGCCTGTAAAAAATTATGTAAAATAAGAATTTTAAAATATTTAAATAATAAAATATAAATATATTCATAAAAATGAGTAAAAAATAAATCATTTATCAAACAATAAATCTTTCAATAGAAGAAATATTTTTTAGATACCTTAATAACAATAGTGGTAGGAGCTACAAGTTCATGATCTTGCAAAGGTCTCATCACAATAAGATCCGCAGTTTCGGGATTTAAATTCAAAAATGGTAAAATACCACCTTGAACGGAATAACGAACAGGTGCACTAATTCCCACATCTTGATCGACAGCTTTTATTGGTGCTGGATCTACCCTCAATATTTTTCTCTACAAAAAAAAACGACAGATGTTTTAAAAAATTAGTTTTGTTGCAAAGAAACTGAATCATATATAAATTATACTAAATCTATTAAACTATTTTTCAAAACTCACAGTCTGAATTTGTTGTGGTACACTGACTTTGTATTCATTGTTCAAGAACGCTGGGTTCTGATCATCCGCATCAACAACATTTACATAAAGTGTTGTCGTTGAAGATTGAGGCGGAAGTCCTTGATCCTGCGTGTCAGGAAAAAAAAACCATTTTTATTTTTTTTCTTTTTATTTACAAACAAAAAAAACAATTGATAATAATAATTACTAAATTTTGTTTAGACTGTCGATTTAATAAGCATAAATAAATATAATTAATAATTATCTGAAAATAAAAATAAAATAAATTATAAATTAACTTACTTGTGCCCGAATTCCTACAGAGAAATTACTGAGAGTTTCGTAATCCAAAGGCTTCCTAAGAACCAACGTTCCCTCGAGTGCATTCACAAAAATAAAATAATCCTGCAAAAAAAAAATTTATTAATAAAAATAATATTTTGTTAATTTATAAAAAAAGCAAATATTAATATTTGTATATACATTTCATATATATTTACATTTATAATGTAATATTTACAATCTGTAACAGCGAAAATTAGTGAGAGTGCAGAATATAAAAATATATTTATCGTTGCGAAAGTAAAATTGATAATTTTAAATTATATTTTTTCAATGAATTTTCTTTTTTTTATCACCTCTTCCATTACTCTTTCACTGTCCACAAAAATAGGCTGCATTCAGATATAAAGAAATTGAAAAATTTCAAATTTCTATATTCGTTAAAATCAATTTCAAATTTTAGGGAACAATAATATGAAATTAAATCTCGTTACCGAATGAGGTCCTGGTAAAACTGCATATTGCACAGTTGAATATGGACCAGGTTGATCAGCATCCAACGCTCTAACACCCTGCAATACTCGCGTACCAACCACCGTTACCTGATAATAAAAATAATAAAGTATAATAAAAATAAAAAAATAAAAATACTACAAAAAAAAAAAATTATTTACAAATTCAAATTTACCTCAGAAATATTTAAAACATATGGAGCGTTTATAAATTGTGGTGCATTATCATTAGCGTCTGTTACACGAATATTAACTGGAATAACGAATCCCTGAATAAAAAAATTTCATTTTAAAATTCAAAATCATAATAATATTAAATTATTATTTTCTATTATTAATGAAATTTGATTTTTTCTAATAATTACAGGATCTATTGTGTGTTTTCTTTCGCAGATTGCATTTATATAAACACTGGCAGGACCCTCAACACCTTCTTTATCCAATGGTCTTGTGAGTGTCAAATTTCTCGAATGGGGTGAAAATGAAACGGGACTATCGTGTTCCTGAAGTCTCAGCTCGATATCTCCTTGTGGTCCCGGATCGCCAAGAACTCTCAGTACTCCTATGATGTCTCCAACCTTTTGATCCTCGCTCACAAAAAGATGAGCCGCCGTGGCTCCGTTTTCCAAAAAACATCGTGTATCTCTAATCACTGTTTTTTGTTTGAAAAAAAAAACTTTTTTATTAATTCCAAAAAAAATTTTACTAATAAATAATAAAATGAATAAAATAAAATTTTTGAATAATTAATAATTTAATAAAAATAACAATAAATATCTTCATTAAAAATTAATATTTATAAAGAATTTGAAATTTTTACGAAAGAGGCTAAAAATTTCTTTTATCAAATTGAGAATAATGTGTGTTATATAAAGAAAAACGGTTGTTCATAATCATCATTGGAAACTCGTTTGCACCTTTGTGGCTTCTTTTTCGATGAAAGAAAAAGAAACTGGTTTTTCGGCGGGAAACCAAAAACCACAAATTGCACCTGGCGGATATAATATTCTTGTGATCGAAAATTGTACCCAAAATTTATTTCAAAAATTTATATACAAATATTTGATCGCAAAAATGAAAATCAAATAAACAATAATAAAAAAAATAAATAAAATACAGTCAAATCTCTTTTAATATGATAAAATTGTATTTGAATCTTTGAAATTTTTTTAAATTAAAATAAAAATAACTAATCTTAGTAAATAATGTTTTAGAATTTTTTTTCTGTTTTTTTGAGAGCTAAACAATGAAAGTAAAGTTCAGTTTGACAGGTTGTCCGATTTGAGAGGTTTCACTGTATTTTCCTATTCGAATAGAATAAAGTAGGAATTTTTTTTTCCTTTTAAAGAATCAACAACATGTTTTGGAATCAAACAAGTACAAGTGTGTGCATATATCTTGTTTAAAACCACATACACAGAATTGTGAATATGAGGGTAGATATGTGCGCTTCCTTGGAGCGAAGTTCCGGCCAAGGCAAGCCCATGCCATCGGTGTTGTCCGATACAGTCGCTCTACAAACTCTATATATATGTATATATTTCTATAGACTTTCCCGGAAAAATGAAGTTTATTTATTATATATATATATATAAAAAAGCAACACGTGACAAAAATTTCACTTCATTCACTTTTCCAAAGAGTTACTTTTTAATTAATTCACATACAAAAATTATAATGTCTTCTTTGTGTTCAACTTTAACTAATTATACTCAATATTATACAAAACTTTGTCATTTAATTAACGTTCTATTAAATTCATAAATGTGATTCACACACGTCGATATAAAAAAAAAAATCTATTGTTATTTAAATTGCAGTAGATTTGAAATAATGTTAAAAAGAAGAAACTGCTTTTACTTTTTTATCAAAGACGCGACTTATTTCCTTTTTAAAGACTATTCTGCGAATTTCAATTTTTTTTTTGCAACAAAATAGAATACATTCTTTGTGGCAAAAAGAAGTGAGAAATTTTTCCCAAGACGTTTAATTTTTTTTTTTTTACATTTTGACCATATAAAATATTTTTCACGTTTTAATATATGGCAATTAGGAAAAAATAAATCATATTTAAAAATAAAAAGAAAATTTGAAATTTTTTTTAATATTTCTCGAGAAACAAATTTTTGAGATGTAATTTTGTTATTATAAAACTCTGCGATTTAAATATTTTAAAAAACATTGTAATATCAAATTAATGAAAATTCTATTTTTGAAAGAACCGCTATTTCATTTCCATTTTCAGTTTTTTTTTTTCACATCGTTGAACCAAGAATTTTGTTATCCTTGTAGATCATATAATTCATCGAATATATAACACGGCACCAATATTCTTCACCATAACTAATTGACTTCAAGAATATTATTTTCATTTAATATATTATACAGTTACTTAAAACATTTAAAATGTTTTTGTATTTACTACTTATTACATCCATATTATATGAATCCTTTTTTTGATATTCTTAATTGTTTTTACAGTCTCAATTCCAAACACAGAACAGGAAACGTATTCGCACTTCTCTTCGAGAAGATATCAGTCCTCTTTTTACAGTCTAATATTTTATAATTAAATATTTACTGCTTTAAGTTCTTTTTTTTTGAAGATATTTATTGTTTTAAATAATAATTGTATCAAATCATCTAAAAAAACAATGTAAAAAAAATTAATAAAACAAATTTCAAAAAAAATGCTCGACTTACGTTGTCCTGAGTTTTGATGCAAAATAAAGAAAATGAGAAAGACTCTCAAGAAAATAACTTCCATATCGTTCTAAAATCTCCATCCAAAGCGTCGAGTGTTTTTTTACACATCTAAAAAAATAAATAATCAAAAAATTAATTACAAATATTAAATTAATTTTTTTTTTTTTTTTATTTTAAATACTATAATTAACAAGAGAATGATATTTAGAGCAGAGTGCCATCAGATATTCGAAAGAAATAATTTTTTTTTTTCGAGAAATAAATTTTCAACTTAGATTTCGAATAAAGGAAGATTGATACAATGATCTTTCTCGTGATCATCCTAGCGTGTAACGTGACTGTCTTGGCGGAACGATGTCGCAAATCAGTTTCTTCAAAAAGAAATGCACATAAACTTCATTGGAACTTTGGAAAAAAAAGAAATCCTTTCTTATTTATAATTGTTTTAATTTGTCAACAATAAAATTGATTATTGGGTGAAAAAAACGAACGAACTAATAAAATTTTTTTCCTTTTACCTTGTTAAAGATTTCATAATGTTTTAGTCTTTTTTTTCCTACGAATATTGATAGTTAAAAATTATATTGATCTATTTATAAATAGAAAATTAAAAAAGTGATTAAAAATTGTGTAGGAAAAAATGAACTATAAAAAAGAAAATTAGTAAATTATATAAAAAATTTAATAAAAATTAAATTCCAATAAAATAAACAATAAAAGTAAAAAATTCTATTTACTTATTAATAAAATTCATTGAAATGAAAGAGATTTTTTTTTTGAAAGGCTTTTTATTTGAAAAATTTGAAAAACGTAGCAGGAAGTAAAAAAACAAAAAAAAAATGAATAGAATGACCAGAAGTGATTTTCATATATAAACTAATATAATAAAAGAGGAACGTGTCTTGCTTAACAGCCACAATTCGATCAACGTGTGACTAGAAAGCATGCAGAGAAACTACTTTATTACATAGTATATAATCACCTTCGCGTATTATATATAAATGTAAAAAGCATATAAGGTCAGTTTGAAAAAAAATCATTGAGGAATTATGATTTCATAATAAATAGCCATCTTCATTTTATAAACCATATAATCAAACAATTTATTCTCGTAATAACCGCGCAACTTGATAATTTTACAGAAAAGAAAATCTATTCTTTTATTATTTTTCAAATTGAATAAATAAATTTTAAATGTAATAAAAAATTTGTTTGATGGCAAAATTTAAATAACCCGCTCCATTTGTTTCGAAAAAAATTTAAAAACAGAAAATTTTTCCTTTTCGAGGACTTCTCAGCATAAAAAACAAATTTTAAATCAATAATATTTCATTCGATTTCTTCGTAAAGATTTTATTTTTTCTTTAAAATAAAAAAAAGAGGGCAACAATTTTTGAATTTGTGCATTTTAAGTCTCATTGAGAATAAAATATTCTCGAATAAATTTGATTTAGATAATTCAAATGACGTATAGTTATGTAGGCCATGATAGTCCTCAAATTCACAGACCGTGTACAATCATGGTCAAGCGCCGTAAAACACTTGTGGGGTGAAATGTGCGTTTATTAGGCAGGAAGAAGTGAATCACTGCTGCAAAATATATATATACAATACTAAAGCAAATGTCCGTTAAAGAATATTATTCCTGCCCTGCAAAAGTTCTTTCACTTTTCTTTGTCTTAAATAAAGCCTTTTGTTTTAATACTTTTTAAGACGCATCTTATCTATTCATTATAATTAGTTGCCTTCTTCTTTTTTTTTTCTAAAACAAAAAATTACTCATTCTTTAAGCTAGTAAAAAGAAAAATTAACCGGAAATCTTTTTTTTTTGTTGAAAAAAAAAATCTAAAAATGAAAATTTACAATTTTAATTTTAATTTAATTAGAAATTAGAAAAATTTGTTTACTTACCACGAAAATTCGTTCACGAATCATCCATTCAAACTCTTGTTGTCAAAAGAAGAAACGATAGAAAAAAAATCCTCGAGTTGAACTTAAATTTTCTTCACTTCGTTTAGGAAATTAATTCAGTTTCCATTTACTGAAAAATCTTCGTTTCAAAAGGGCGTTGAATTTTTTTTGTATTTCTTCATTCGAACAAAACTGCAAAATATCCTTTATATAAAAAACAATTACACTTTACACTCAACACTTTTTTTTTTTGTTCTTCTTCTGCAAATTTCTTTAATAATAGAAATTCTTCAAAATTTAATTTATTTTTTGTAAAAAAAAAAAAAAAGTTAATTAAATAAATAAATCAAATATTTTAATAAATAATGGAAGAATTAGTTAATTAAAAAATTAATTAATGTAAAAACAAATTTTTTTAAAGAAAATAATTCTTTTTTTGTATCTTTTTAGTTATAATTGGTAAATATTTTTCGTACTTGAAAAAAAAAATTTTTTAAACACTTTTTTGGTGATTGATATTATTTTTTTGAAAAACTTTTCGACTATCGTAAGACCGTCTGGCAACGAAACAGACGTGCGTTTGAGTTTGTTACTATAAAACAGAGTGGAGTAAAGTACTCAGGAAGTTGGCGGAAAGAATGGAAAAGAGGGGGCAAACACCATCAAGAACAGCACAGGTGTTTCGAGGGGACGACGATGACGAGGGAAACCAATAGACATAATAATTATATATGCAAGCCGAGTCCCTTTTGCCACCAGGTAGATTTAGGGTGAAATTGTAGACACACGAAGTGAATGGTATCTCAGTATTATTTTTTTTCTTTTTTTATCTATACAAAAAAATGGGAACAATTTATATAATGCGTCATCAACAATGAGTTTTGAGGACTCTCATCAAGGTCGCTCGTTCCGGTTAGAAAAATCATTATTATTATTATTATATGCAATTAAATCTTCATTCGATTTACGTTTAAATATAAATAAATAAGAAAATTCGATAAACGAAGAAAAATAAAAATTAATCAATAAAAAATAGAATTGCAAATTATAAATTGAAAAATTCGAAATATTGAAAATAAAGAAAAAAAATATAAAAAATTTAGTTTTTAGTGAAAAATTTATTTGCGTTTTTTTTTCTCTGTTCTCATCTTCTCACGACTATATATAAAGAAGAACAGTATTATTTTGAGATAATTTCACAGACTAATGATCCGCGACGTATCCATGGATCATTCGCTGAATAGTCTTTAGCTGTATTTAATCGCAATGAAATAAATGTAATTTGTCAAAGTCTAGTTCTCACGAATATCTTATATTATATATACAAAAATAGTAGCGTCATCCTATCTAAATAATTACTTTTTTTTCTATCCCCCAAAATTAAGAAATTAAAAAATACAAAAATTTTAATTATTATTAAAGGAGTGATAGAAGGAAATTATTTGAATCTATATTTTATTTCCTAAAAAATACTTTTTATTTTTCATTCGAAAAAATTAAATTAGCACAATTTCTTTTTTCTACCGTTTTTTTTTTTTTTTAATATATATGTTTTATATGTGGCACAACTAAACAAGTCATTAAAATTGACATAAAGTTATCTTATTTTCATGAAAACAAAAATGCATAGCGTGATATTAACTTTACAAGCCTTTGTATAAGCATTGTTTGATTTGGAATCGATGAAACGTCTTATACGCTCTGCACGATAGGTGTTTTTAGACCAATGAACTCATCGTAACAATAAATTAATTATTAAATAAAAATTTTCAAAAAAAATAAATTACAAAATTTCCCATTAACAAATATCAGATTTTTCTTTCATTAATTTCGTTATTCCAAGGGAAAGATCGAAATTAAAAAAAAAAGTAATGAATTCAAATATTTTCATTTGTCTAAAAATAGCAATTTTGAATATTCGATTCAATAAATTGAAATCAATGCAATTCTAATAGAATTCTATGAATATAGAAATATATCAGCGTCTAGTAATTTGAATTTTAATAAAAATTCAGGAATTTTTAGAACTTTATCCATGAATGATTTTTAATAAAGCTGAATTTCCTCACAGCATGGGAGTTCCATTCCAGTGGACCTCCGCGTCCTGCCATCTTCGAGATAATAATAAAAAAAAAGATATTTCATTTAGTATTTTCTAAATTACTATTTGTACTATCTACTGGAACTAATTAAAAAATTGAAGAGATAATGATGATCATAAAATCGATGGTCCACTAATGATACAATAACAAAAAAAAAAAAAAAAAACTACATGATGAAATTCTCATGTGTTTTTCCATGAAGCGAAAATTGCATTTACCAAACAAAACCATAATTGATAACAAAATAAACTTCGAAGAAAAAAATCCAATTGCAACAGAAATCGAAAGAAAGAAAAAATTATTTTTGGAATAACTTCAAATAAGAAAAATTTCACATACACAAAATTTCAAAAAGTATAGCTTAAAAAAATATTCCGGTCCGGCAAAAATTCAAAAGAACCAAAAATTAGTATAAAAAAAAACTTCATCAATCACCAAAAAAAAAATGTTCAAGCTAATAAAATCATAAATAAAAAATTGAAATAGAATAATAAAAAAGAAACATCAATAAAAAAATAAATGAAACAATAAAATTTTAATAGGCAAAAAAATAAATGAAATTATTTAAAAATTATCGAAATTTAATGAAAACATTGAGATTGATGGGCAAAAATTCTTACTTGGAATGAATGAGTTTTTCTAAAGGTGTTGCTGCCATATCGAGGGATTCTTTCGTTTCCCTTCCTTCTAAACCTGAAGCGTTTTCTCTCGCTTTGGTGTCTATGGTTAATGTGGCGTGACTCCCACCGCAAGTGTAGTATTGAACATCGAATCTACGATTATATAATAAATTACCGGAAATGGCATTGCGCTTTAAGGAAATTTAACTCTTCGTTCATGTAATTTAACAATTGACGACACCCAATTTTTTTTTTTTTTCAATGAAAGTCGAATAAAATATATATACTTAAGTATTCCATATATGTATTTCTCAATTTTAAAGAAAGTACAATCTTGCATAAGAAAAAAAAAAATTATATTGCTTTCAATTTCAATTAAATTATTTAAAATTTTAGCCAATTAAAAATTTTTTATTAGATACGAAAAGGGAAAACTGTGTACTCAATTTTAGTTATTTTTTACTATTAGTATTATTTGGGGGATGAGAATGAATGGAAAATTGTTGGCAATTCTGAAGAAAATAGGTTTCTATGATTACCTCTAATAGAGAATAAGAGAGGTAAATACATAGAAGGAAAAAAAAAGTGCTAGAAAATTTTTACAGCAAACTTACCGTCGTTCAGCGTGATAGTTCCTGAGAAGTTCACGATTAGTGTTAAATATAACGCCATGATGTCCAAGACAAAGGGTCACCCAGATAGGTAAACTTGGTGTTTTTAATCGTGATCCTGGTTGCCTATTAAGTTGTCCATCTCCCTCGTGAATTAAAAATCCTATCTCGCTTCTAACCAGAACTCCCCATTGCGGAACCGCCTTAATTAGAAAAAAAAACTAAATTTTATTTTAAATTCAAAAAGGACTCTATTTTTTAATAAAATTTTTATTTTGCTCTATTTTTAAATTTTTAAAAAACTCTTCTCAGGAAATTTTTTTATTTCAATTTCCGATTTATTTCGTGTTAAGGATTAATTAATTATTTAACTTACGTAAGTATTTTCGTCACCAACGTGAACAACGCCATTGTGAAGATGAGGAGAAGCTCTTCCTGTTAGCGCAAGAAGAACAAGGGACATTGGTCCTTCTTCTGGAGATCCGCTTAATAGTGAACCTTTCGAGTCTTCTAAATCACTGCGAATTCTAAAATATTAAAATTCATTTTAAATTCCAATTATTAGTAAAATTAATAATTCATATTTATCAAAATATTAAACAGAATTAAAAAAAAAAAAATTTTTTTCGTAGTTTACTTTGAAAATCCTCTTGACAGAACTGCGCTATAAAGAAGCAATTTTGCACCAGGTGAACCTTCATCTTGAAACTGGAATGACAAAAAATAAAATCGAAATTAAATTTCAAAAATATAGTCAATTGATTGAGAAACAAATTCAGAAAAATTTGAATTGTCTATCAAGTCGATTTTATCAAAGTTTAAATTTTTTATAAACTAGAAAAATACATACAAGATACAAATAACGTTTGATGAAAATTTCCAAGTCTTCCAATGAGGTAAACTCGAACAAATGTAACTGTAACATTAAATTAGAAAAGAAAAATTTTTCAAATTTACTGTCAATTATTTATATATTACGATAAAACAAAATTTAACTTTTATTTCCTATAGATATATGAACTCTTGACTTTTCAAGGCGAAATAATAAATTTTGGCTTCACGCCAGTGTGTCAAAAATCCTTAACATTTCCCCTTGTCAAAAAATAATTCATTCAGTAATTAATAATTTTTTTTCTAAATTTGGATTTTTTAATTTCTTTCTAAAAATGTTGAAATTAAAAAAAATATTGTAACGTACAGTTTCAGTTAAGCCATCTTGAAAATATTGAACACTGTGTTGAAGATATGATATTTCTTGCGGTAAAGTGACAATTGCTTTTGGGATGCTGACATTCGATACCGTATTCAAATTCACGGAACTTGCACTTTGCGTTGCAAAACCACCAGCACATCGCCAAATTATTTCCGCTATTGCGCAAGCTAAAACATCCATTTGTTGGTCGTAATTCGGCTTCAGTAAACTGCAAATATTTTTTAGATGAAAGCAGATATTTTAATTTTCATTTTCTTGATAGCTCATTTTTTATCATTTTGTGATTTCTTATCAAACGGAAAAAAAATTAATTAAATGCATTTATAATAAAAAAAAAAAAGAAAAACGTAAATTTTTGAAATGTATCCTTACGTATCAGGTGTAATTTTGTCCTGATTATTGGTCTTAAATAAAAAGTGTTTAAGCATTATTGCTTGAACTGTAGTGATAAGACCACGAGTAGAATTTCTCGGTGATCTTAATCCAAAACTCAACGATTGATTTGCAGGACGAAGAGTCAATCCAGTTCTGGCCCATTCGACTTTTGGTGGACTTGCACTACTTCCAAATACCACCATTCTTAATTCCTGTACAAATAAAAAATAAATACCGTTAAATATATTTTTTTTAAATAAAAATACTAATAATTATAAGTATTGTGTATTTATAATAATTAAACTAAATATAATTTTCGAAAAAGAAAAATAATTTTCAAATTCACCATGCATGTTTCTTGATTAATAGGAGTTCCACCAAGAACGGGTGTCTTTGCCAAAGTCCTCGAGCTTCTTGGATAGAGAATTCTCTCTGTAACAATAAAAAAAAAAAAATTTAATATTTTCAAATTTATTCATGAAAAAGGCGTTCATCCGTTAAATTCAACCTGGATAAAGTTCGTCTGGTTCCGCCATTAGTGCAGCGTATTTGGCTGCCCTAGCTGATAATAGCATTTTATGAAAAAAAAAATATATATAATAATTGTGACGTTCGTCTAGAGTCACAAAAGAATTCAAAAGAACTAATTTTCTCGTTCACATTTTTTTTTATCTGATTGTTTCCGTAGAATATGGAAAAAAAAGAGAGGAAGAAGAATTAACGTATGCACAATTGTAGGCACTCTTTTTTTTTTTTTTTTAAATGATATGCGACAACTTGCCTCGAGTAGTTTAAAATATCAATTGAGAATAGTGGAGAAATTTACAGCTCTTTATATACCAATCGTGAAATTTTGGAAGTCCTGATATTAGACACGAAACATGTCATTTTTAGTGTTGGAAACTTATTTGGACATGCCCTACTGCTGTCTAGCTTGACATTTAAATCCACACTTTTCGAATCACGATTTTTTGAAACTTTTTTTTTTTATATAAACGCCTCATTGTCATCTTAATTAGTCTTTCCCAAGGACGTGTATTCAAAATTATTAATTAAAAATTTGATAAACAGATTTAAAATTTGTAGATATGAATTTTAATTTCTTTTTTTCGATGTGAAAAACTTGAAAATTTCTTTGAAAAATTAATTTTAAATGGATAAAGTTTGCAAAAAGCTGTTGGCTTTTGGAAAACTTTCATTTGAAAAGTTTACAATCAACAAAATGCACATGGGCCGTTCCGACACGAATTTATATAAAGTTGAGATTCTCATTATAAATGTGAAAAAAATATTTCTTTTTTTTTTGATTGAAGAAGAAAAGTGCAAAAAAATTTCTGAAAAAAATAAATCAACAATGATTAAATTTAAATTTTAAGAGGAAAAAAAAAGGAAAATATTTTCCAAAAATATACCTTTATCTCTGGCATAGGTAGGTTTATTAGATTTCACTTCACAAGCACGCCGACTACAAATCTTAGATATTGAAGAATAAATTTTCGACTCCGCATTCGAGGTTGTTGCCTTTTCCATTTTTTTTTTTTAATTTTAAAATTAACTTGAATTAAAATTATTCAGTAAAATAATTATATTTTGACAATTCATAATAAAAGGCGTTTTCTTTTTAATTAAAAAAAAAAAAAAAAAACTGTAGTAACTCCCTTTGATTTATTTTCTTCAAAATTTTCAATGTCAAGAATTTAGGAATTTCATTTCTTTTGAGCTAATCAAATTAAAATAATTCAAAATATTAATTTATTCAATTAATTTAACCCAATGTAATTTTGTAAATTAATTTATTTTTAAAGAAATAAATCAATATAAGCCAAGGGGGACAATATAAAAAATAATTTAAAAAAAATGGTATAAAATAAAAATGGTAAATAATTTTTGTTAGTGAAAAAAATTTTTTTTTTTAAATTAAATGCATTCTCGTTGATTAAAAGTATTTTTGAAAATTTATTTCTAATTTTTTATAATTTTTGGAAAAATTGATTTTTTTTTTGAAAATTGTTTTTTTTTTATTGGAAATAACTAACGACCATGATTGTGGCTGATGGTTCAAGAAGAACGAGTTGACTGACAGCCTAGCGTTTAGAGTTAGAGGTAATTGTTACCAACACCCCTTACGTTTAACCCCTTATATACAAATGGATTCTAAGGGTCTATCTCGAGGTTCTATCAAATAGACTTCTGAATATAGAATCACCTACATAGAACATGTAAATTGGTGTCGATCATGAATTTGCGAGATTCAAAGCAAAAAAAAAGTATAATCAACATTAACTATTTCGGTATACAATAATAAATAGTTTCGCATAAATAATTTTTATCCTTTTTCTATTGTTTTGCAAAATAAACCAATTAATCTATAAATTTATATTTATTATCAAATTATTATTATTTGTAATAAATAAATTAATTATTCACTCCTTTTTTTTCAAGGAAACTCTTTGAAATAAATTTTTTGAAATTAATTCAGTATTAAAAAAAAAAAAAAAAACTATGATCGAACATTGAAAACTGAAAAGCAAATTTAATAGTTTAAAACAGTTACAACATTTTTTCAATAAGAAAAATATATAAAAACGACAAATTGAATATTATATTTTTAGAAATAAAATTTGAGATATAATCCATATTTAAAATCAAGATACGAAAACCCTTCGAATTTTTTTTTTTTTTTGCTCTAGACAACTTAAAAAATTCAAAACTATTTTAAAAATTAAATTTTGAATCATTTTTTTCTATTTAAAATAATAATTTTAAAAATTATTCATTTGTGCCGTAACTTTTGAACTATAAACTATTTATCGATAATTTGCCAAATCAATTCAAAGTCATAAATTTTGAAGGTACCGATAGTCACAAAGATATTGATTATTACATTAAAAATAATAAAAAAAAAGAAGTGTGAATTTTGATCTGTGAAATGAAAGGTGTTCCTTGAATTTAAATAGAAAATCTAGTGCCAGGAGCGGTCTTATTATTAAAATATATATATAATCCATGTTTGCACATATTCATTTACACCGGTGTTATATTACGCATACAAGTATCCAGTATAAAGTTTGATGATCGATTAGATTCATTTTGTTGTTATATGAAAGGCAATTATTCTTCGTATAGATTTATTAATATAAAAGTCAGTTCCTCAAAGTGGAAATTCCCAAATTAAAAAATATTTTTCTTTAATATTAAGCTTCATTTTTTTTTATTAACTAGTATAAAAAAATTTCTTTTAATTTAATTTATTTTTTATTTAAAAAAAAAATAAGCATTTTGTTTTTCTCGAAACAAAAATAGATTGAAAAAGTGTTTTTTAAATTAAAAAAAATTGAAATTTTTTAATAATTGCTCACCGGGTAATGGTCGATGTTGTTTACGTGCTGAATTTGCAGCGGCAGCAATTTTAGCAAAAGCAGTAAATTTTCGAGCTGGTTTCTTCACTACAATTGAAGTTGCGGATCTGTAACATAAAAACAAAGAGTAAATTAAAATTTCTGTTTTGTCTCCTTGAAGAAAAAAAAAAAAAAATCTAAAATAAAATTATCGGTTGTAACCCCATTCAAGGAAAATAATCCTATGATTAAATTCAATGACTTCAGTTTCAAAGTATATGTTACTATATATTCATAAACCCATTATCAGACTGTTGACCTTATTTCTTCTTCACTTTTCATTTAATTTTACGAAACATAAAAGAAAATACTTTTTAGTAATTTTTTTTTTTTTAACAATTTGGTAATTCAAAATTAATTAATCAAAAAAACAAAACTGAGAAGGAAAAAAATTTCTTCTAACTATATTAATTGATTTTAATTTGATTAATTGCGAAAAAAATTAATATTTTTGTAATAATTAAAATAGGTGTCGTCAAATTAACTTTCAACGAAACTCGCAATAATTTCCAAGAGTTCGTGATTTGTATCAATAAAAGCTTATTCCAGAATTCTAGATACCTAAGAGTCATATATTTTCTCGAGAACAGACAATTTTTCTCTTTCATATAATCTTCCCATTTCTTTTCAACTTTACATATTTAAGTATATTATAAATTACATTCTGAAAAATAGAACAAATAAAAAAATATACTACCTGTTCATCTGTTGCATATTCTTAATATATATATATATGGAAAAAAAAGTCGATTTAATTGAAAAATAAATGGCCAAATCTATTTAAATTTGAACTTATTTTCGAAAGCATAATTATAAAAAAGCAATGAAGAAAATTTCATAAGAAAAATTCTCTTCACAAAAACCTGAAAATGAAATAAAATGTAATTATAAAACATTTACTGTCCTGTTATAATATTTGCAAATATTATTTGTATATTCGGGGGAAAAAAAGGGAAATAAGCTAAAAACTTTTTAAATGCGGTCACGTGGTTTCAAATTTCAAAACTTAGTCGGAAATCACGCGACTCTCTCTCTCTTTCTCTCTATTTGCTTGATAACCGTAAGCGGCTATTCCCCCTTGGCCTCTTTTCAACAAAATAATGATCTAGTTTAATCGATTTACAGGTGCAAAGCCACTTTTATTTTTTATGACAGCTAATTAACTGATTAAATGAATTGCACCTCAAATTAGCCGACAAGATATTTATAGAAAAAAAAAAAAAAAAAAAGATTACCATTAATTATTAAATAACTATTTTATAGCTTTATCTCATCTCTAGAATGTTGAACAATTATCACATATTTAATATTATTTAAAAATAAAATTAATAATAAAATAAATTAATTTTTAAATTTATTTATTTACGGGACTTCAAAAATAAAGTAAATTAAAAAAATAATTTATTTTACTAATTAAAAAATTATTATTTATCTTGATTTATAAAATGTACAATAAAATAACTAAGGACAAACAAATTAAAGAAAATTTAATTAAAAAATATTTAAATTTTTAAATAAAAGTTCAATAACAAAAAAATAAAATTTTTTTTGAAAATAAAATTCTACATACCCCTTTTCTGTAATGGAACACATTTTTTTTAACTGTGAATTTTCATTTACCATGTGTATTCAAAGTAAATAATCGAAGCGTAAGAAATACCGTTCAGCTCACTGTTCCGGCAATTTGCGAATTTAACTGGAGTATGAATTACATCTTCTAACGCTAGTATTGCACGAGCCTGATAGGGGGCAGAAGGTACCGGATAATTCGTGCCAAAAAAATTAGGGCACTGATCTATATTTCTATACCTATATATATAATAATTATATTCAATTGAAAAAAAAAATAGAAGAAAGAAAATCATAGAAAACATACCTTTCAACATTTCAATATATATATATATTGTGTATATAAAAATGATTTTAAAAAAATATCTTCAACTATAATTAAACTCTTAAAGTTCATAACTTTCAGTTCACTTCTTGATTTTTCGTGCAAAATTCACTTGAAATTAAAAAATTTTATCTTCACTGATCAGTCACATTTTTCATTTTAACGAGAAGTTTGTCTTTTGCGACATTGTCACCAATTTTGCACAAAATACTTCCAATTTCACCATCATTGGACGCTTTGATGATATACTAAGAAATTAAATGTAAAATAAATTAAAAAATAGTAATTAAAAAAATGATTCTTTTTCGAAATTTTACTCACTTCCATTTTCATTGCAACAATAACTAAAAGTGGATCGCCTTTATTGACAATATCGCCGTTTTTTATTAGAATTTTATCCACAATTCCAGGAATAGGACTCACTGCAGCTCCTAAATCAATGCTCGAATTACTCTTAATCCTTGAAACATAATTCGGTTCCGGTATTTTCAATTTCCAAGAACGATCCTTAAAAAAAAGGAGGGATTTAAAAAAAAATTGTTTAAAAATTCTTAAAAAAAAAAAAATATTTACCCTTCCAAAAAGAACAATTTGATCATCAACTTTTGCAATATTTACTCTCTGTATAACGCCATCGATTTCAATGTTTAATTTCATTGTTTTACCATCCATTGTCATTGTACCCGTAACTTTACGCCACGCTCCCGAATCATTGATTCTCATCATAAAAATTTCTGGCTCAACATATTTCACGTCAACGACAAATTTTTCCTCACCAACAAGAAATTCAAATTTCCTCATTAATATATGATTTAATCTAATTCCACTCTCGATAGCAAATGGACTAAATGGATCATTAGTTTCTATTGATTTTTTCATTGCCTCTAATTCTTCATTCAATATTATTCCAAGTGTCCCCTGTGCTAATACATCATTAGGCACTTGTAATTTTGGAAATAAAGTCTTATAATTCTCCTCAATAAAACCAGTGTGAACATCTCCATTTTTAAATTTTTCATGACTACAAAGATCCTTTAAGAATTCCACATTTGTCTCTAGACCAGCAATCTAAATTTGTAAATTTTTTTCAATTTCAATTACAAACATAAAACTTATAGAATAATAAAACTTACATTATATTCAGAAAGTTTGGAATGTAAAATTCTAAGCGCTGAATTTCGATCCTGACCCCAAACAACTAATTTTGCAATCATTGGATCATAATGCACGGAAACTTGATCATTTTCCTTAACTCCAGTTTCAACACGAATATTATCGGCGACAGATGGTGTTACCAAATACGAAAGTTGACCAGCACCTGGCAAAAAGTTATTTCTGGGTTCCTGAAAATTATAAGCAAATTAGTGATTAATGTGAATAATTCGTAATTTTTTTCTCTATTACCTCAGCGTATATTCTGGCCTCGAATGCATGACCTCGCAAATAAATGTCCTCTTGTTGCAGCGGCAATTTTTCTCCAGCTGCCACCTTCAATTGCCATTCGACGAGGTCAGTTCCCGTAATTGCTTCTGTAATCGGATGTTCCACCTGCAGACGCGTATTCATTTCCATAAAGTGAAAGCTATGCGTTTGACGATCCAAAATAAATTCCACAGTACCAGCGCCAACGTATCCAACAGCTTTTGCAGCGCGAACAGCCGCCGATCCCAATTCCATACGAAGTTCATCCGATATTCCTGGCTAGATAAAATAAAAATTAATATTCGAAAAATTAAATTTTTAAATAAAATAAAAAATCTATTATTACAGCCGGCGCCTCTTCAATGATTTTTTGATGACGTCTCTGAACTGAACAATCTCTTTCGAATAAATGAACAGCATTACCATAATGATCGGCAAAAATTTGAACCTCAACGTGTCTTGGTTCGGCGACATATTTTTCTAAAAGTACAGCTGAATCGCCAAAAGATTTATGAGATTCTGTACGTGCCGATTCAAGTGATTGTTGAAATTCTGATTCTTTCCAGGCAATTCTCATTCCTTTACCACCACCACCTCTTACTGCTTTAATCATTAATGGAAATCCAATTAATTTTGCCTTTGCTAATAAAATCTCGTCGGATTGATCTTCTCCATGATATCCTATAATAAATTAATTTATTTAATAATAAATTATATTATTTTTATTATTATTATTAAAATTTAAAAAAAAGGAATTTTTACCTTCAATTATAGGAACACCAGCTTCTGACATAATTGCCTTTGAAGTACTTTTAATACCCATATCGCGTATTGCTTTCGCCGGTGGACCAATGAAAATAATATTTGATTTTTGACAAAGTTCAGCGAATTCAACATTTTCTGATAAAAATCCATAACCAGGATGAATTGCCTGACATTTTGATTGTTTGGCTATTGAAATAATTTTGTCCTGTCTTAAATAACTTTGACTAGAAGGAGCAGGTCCAATGCAATATGCTTCATCGGTTAAATTAACGTGCATTGAATTTCTATCGGCTTCACTAAATACTCCAACTGTTTTTACACCAAGTTTTTTTGCTGTTCTTGTTATACGACATGCTATTTCACCTCGATTTGCTATTAAAATCTGCAAAAAATCATTCTCTTGACTTACACTATATTATATTTAATAAAATTTGATTTTGCAAATATATACCTTGTCGATTCTGGTATGTTTATTCCTCGTAATATTGAGATCTTGAAACCTTTTAAAGGTTAGATTTCTAAAAATGGGAATTGAAAAAAGATCATTGAATTAAAAATGATGAAATATATTTTCAGTTGATTAATACTTACTTTCTAACTAAATTACCAAGAGAGTGTTGTCTATACATTGTTAATAGTTGAAAAATGTGAATAAAAACAAAAAGTAATTCAATATGCTTTCATTATTTCGTAATACACTCCAGGGCTTTGATTTTACATTACAACTGTTTTTTTCTTATTAAAATATTCACTTTTGATAAGATAATTAATGCACATACAACACATGAAACGGATCAGCCGAATTAAAGGTTAGGTTTGAATTGGACATGGAGTTTTAAACGTGTTATAAAAACGTGTTAATTTTTATAATTTATATTAATTGAATGTTATAAAATATTGTTTCTTTTTTTTCTTTTCTAATTGTTAATTTTCTTTTATTTCAACATCAATTTCTTCGTGATTTTCCCTAAAATTTAGTTTTTTTCAAAAATTTGAATTTTCTTGTTGTTAAATTGGCTACAATTTTAAATATTTTATTAAGTTGGCAACATTACATTCATGTTTTTGTCAACGTCAATATGTGAATTGTACAAATTAATTATATTAATTAATAAGTTAGTTCTTTATTAAATTCTTTGTAAATTAGTGTTTTTTAAATAATTTTATAGTTATTATTTCAATTTATAGTGAAGATTGTTTAAACTACAGTAAAAAAAATCAACGTGAATATGTTTGTAGGTTATGTTGATTAAAAAAAAACAAAAATTAAATTTATATTATATATATATAAAATTGTTTAATAAATTTATTTTTATTTTTCAGGAGGTATAGTCCATTAATTAGGAATTCGATTTAAAAAAAAAACTTTATAATATTCATTAATACTAAATCGAAATAAATATGGATGTCAGTACTCTATTTCGAACTTGTGTGCAAATTGTACATCAGACTAATAAAATTATTGACAATGACATAAATTTAAAGTCATCTTATAAAATACGTCGTAAACAAAGTCCATTTATTATTAAATCACAAGCAGTTGTAACACAAATTGCAAAATTACGTGAATTTTTGCTTGAAAATCGTCCAGCGTATTTAAATTTTTCTAATCATTTATCAAATAAAACACATATGACAGACAATGATCGTGATGAAATTGATGCTGGTGCACAACAAATAATGACAAAATGTTCTCAATTAATTAAAGAATTAAGACGTGAAATTGCAAAAAGTGAAGTGTCACCGCAAAATACTGAACATCGTGAAATAATGTTAATTTTAATTGAAAACTATTTAAAAAATGTATGTAAAATTTATTCCGAACAAAAAGCAATACGTGTAAAAAGAGCAATTGAATATCGTAAAGTTGCTAAACTTGAAATAGATTCTAAAAAATCATTAAATTTACCTTCAATTGGTAATAATAATAATAAAAAAGAAAAGGAGTCTGATATTAATAAATCATCAATGACAATTCCAGAAATTGATAACGATATAAATGGTACATTAAATTTTGATCAAGAATTATCGCCAGAGGATATTCAAATGTTTGAATCAGAAAATGAACAACTTTACAATGAATTAAATACATTAACTGAAGAAGTAAAACAAATTGAAACTAAAGTTGTTCATATTGCCGAATTACAAGAAGCATTCACCGAAAAGGTCATGGATCAAGATAAAGATTTAGATCGTTTAATGACAACTGTCGTTGGTTCAACGGAAAATGTTAAAGAAGCCAATGAACAAATTCGTCAAGCAATTCAAAGAAATGCCGGCCTCAGAGTTTGGATATTATTCTTTTTAATAGTAATGTCTTTTACACTTTTGTTCTTAGATTGGTATAATCCATAAGAAAAAAAAATTAGTGTATATAATATACGATTTCTTTATATTTTAAATCCAAGATTTATATTATGAATATTTTTTTTCAAATGATGGAGATAAAAAGAATATTTTTAATTAAAACAATTAAACAAAAAAAGTAACGTTTTATCTATAGTGTAAATTATAAATAAGGAAGGAGAAATATATTTATAACAAAATAGAAAGAGAGAGAGAGTCTTTGCCAAAATATGTTGGTATATTGTATCATCAAAAAATTGTACATAATTACCACTACTTATACAATAAAGATTGTAATATATGTATACATATACAGATGTAATTCATGGTTTGGTTATGCGCAATCTGTTAGATTAATTAAGCTAACTTATTCGTTTTTTTTTTTTTTTTTTTTTTAAAGGTGAATATTTTAATTACACCCTAATGCTAAGTCCAATTTTATATTTTTCCTTGACAAAACTCTTTCTCGTGTATATTTCTTCGGAACTTAAAATATACGATTACAAATCAAATATTCTATTATATAAAAAATTACATTTTGTATATATATAAAAAAAAAGACATTGAAAATGAAGATTGTAAGAGTTCTTCATATGAATAAAAACAATTTATTTATGAAAACTAGATATATAAAGAATCTCAAACCTCAAAAATTTCTTTTATATCTCATTTTGAAGAAAGATATCAGGAGATCAAAGATTTTGAGCGATTGAAAAGCTTTATGATTAATAAAAAAGTTTCCAAATATATATATATGCTTATATATAAATATAATATACAATTCTATTTTACTATCTCACAATAAAATTTTGGGAGATTTACTCAAAAATTGTGATTAAAAATTGATAATTGCACTTTCAGAGTAGAAAATATTTTTCCCAATGATCGATTGTTTTTTTTTTCTCTTTTTTTAATATTCAAATCGGAGTTTATTCCAACAAATTTTATTACCATTAGATGTTTTCTACTTTAAAAGAAGCTAATTGTAAAATGGTTTAAAAATTCAATAATTGAAATATAAAATAGACAAAAATTTTTTTTTGTCCCATTTTTGCAATCTCCTTTTAAAATATCAAATTTCTTTTTTTTTTTTTTTGCCGAATGAATTTGCATTTTTCAAAACAAAATTCGTTATAAATAAACTTTATTGACGTATATTATTAAATGATTCCAAAGGAATATCAAATAATAAAGATTCACAAATTAGATAAACTATAAGGATACACTATCTAAAATATTTTATGACAAAAAAATGTTAGACTTAAGTATATACTACTTATATTATTACTACTGCGATGAATCCATATCACGAAATCCCAATGGCGAGTTTTTTATTTCTTCTATGACTTTTACAAAAAAAAAATAAGTTTCAATTGCTACGTAATTGAATATTTTAATTATTAATTATACACAATTTATGTCGATCATACCCTTCCCAAAACATACACAAAAAAGAAAATTGATTATCATGAAACTCAGCCACATAATGAGAATTAGATTAAACACAAAATCGCGCTTTATAGCGTTAATTTCTTAAACAAAAAATTACTATAAAAAAAAACAATATTCATGTCAATTGCGCACCATGAAAGAAGAAAATTAATTACACATTTGTTTTTTATAATAGTGTGATCGTTGGACCAAAATTATTCAAGTACATATTATATACTTGTTACAAAAATTTTATAGAAACATTTGTATTTAGACTATTCACAATTATTATTATTATTATTATTATTATAATTATTATTAATATTAATATATTATAAGAACTTAAACAAAAAGGAAAAACAAACACTTATTTTTAGAAGACTTGAAAAAATCTTAATTACTAAATTATGTTGCATTCCTTCAAAAATTATTCGATACATATTTTTGTTTTTTTTTTTTTATATATAATTAAGAAAAACGGACAATTTAAGAGTTCTTTTTTTTATTAATTAAAAAGGCTTGAAACGCTTATGTCCGTCGTAAGGAAGAATTTTACCTTCAATTAGACTTTGAACAACCCACGTAGTTGAAACAAGTGGAATTTCCCAACCTCGAGCTTTTTCAATTACCCACAATGGGCATCTGTAATTTGTCAGAACCACTGTTCCTTCGATAAAACTAATTTCTGTAAAAAAAAAGAACATTCTTCTGTTAATAAAAATATTAAAATTGAAAATTTTTTCAAATTTCGGTAATAGTTTAAAGAAATACAAACCTGGATTGTCCACGACTCTTACATTTCCTCCAGCATTCTCGCAAATTCTACTCCAAAATGAAACAAATTTTTTGTCACATTCTTCCTGATAAGGAATCACGACAATAGTATGCATCAATGGTTTTTGATCTCGTCGATTAAACATTTCCACATAACTTCTTCTATCTATACTCCAACCGGCTGGTAATTTTTCTTCAGATGGATTCACAGATTTGTTCTAAAAATATTTATTTTTATTAGAAAAAAAAATCAAAAATTATCTAAATTTCGCAAAAAAAAAAAAAATAAATAAAATACTTACATTTTGACAAGATCGTATCACCCACATGTGATTATAAGCAGAGATGCCAACCGAAAGGCATAATAAACTTTTTGCAGTTAAATTTGGCAAATTTGTAATAAGTTTAGTGCTTTCATATTCACTAATTGGTATGAGATCAAAACTTTCATAAACTTTACCACCACCAGCAATAAGTTGTTGTTCTAAACGCTCCCTAATAAATGGTCGACCATTCCATATTTCTTCATTTTCAGTTCCAACTTCCGATGAATTTGAATCTGTACCATTGTCAACATTATATCTATCAATACCTTCAACGGAAGCGCATGTTAATAAAAATGACATTCCATCAAAAATTTTTGAATTAATCTCAGGTATTGGTCCAAGAAGATCAATAGTCTCTTGATCATCTGTCTTTTTTCGATTTCGTTGTTTTCCCTTTATTCTACTTTGTGGACCTTTTGTTGTTATTTGTTCATTAGCGGTGCCAATAATTTCTTTTTGAATTCCATTAACACCAACTTCCTCATTAATTGAACAATTTGAATCACTTGTCTTACCATCTTTTTCCAAATCAATTGTATCTTTAGATTTAATAACAACACCCGAACCTGATGGCTCATCATCAAATGTTTTATTAATTAAAGTTGTCAATGATTTCTTTGATTTTGGCGTTGGTCCTGTAGATGTATTTCTTCTTGAACGACGTTTACCATCAACCATATTGTCCAGTGTTACCTGAAAAATTTCAAAAAATATTTCATTAACTATTTTTTTTTTTTCTTTATTTTAATTAAATAAAAATTTACCTGTGTAATTGAGTGCGGTGTCGATGGAAGACTCTTTTGTTCACTCCAAACTTCCTCCTTTAAAACTTGTGCTTGATCTGGTGTTAGGAAAATATCTTTAATTTGAACAGTAATTTTCTTTCCCTCATCTGGTTCAATTACATAAGACACTTTATTATTTGACTCCAAAATGTCAACTATCATTCCACATGGTCCATAATCACCATCTTTTGTTAATGTATAAACGGAAAGACCATTTCCAAATGTCTCGGATATTGGAATAATAAATTCCGCTATCAATTGTTTACTTTTACCATCAAGAAAATTAACTTTATATTTTGCCTTATTTTTATCAACAACTTGTCCTGCATAATAATTATTATCCGACCATTTGGCAAATACTTGTTTTCCTAATAATTCATCGGGTTGATCACTTGAAAATGATGAATTTCTTAAACCTTCCAATGATTTTTTTACAGGTGTTGAAAATGTTGATGATTTTGTTTCTTTAATTTTAAATGTAGTTAAATCATCACTATCCTCAGTTATTGTATCAATAATATTTGGTGATGTTTTTGTTGCAATAATTTTTGTTCTTTTTCTTGTGGCTCTTGTTTGTAATCTCTTGGGTGGCCTTCCCTTTTTAAGTTGTCTTTGTGGTGTATCTTGTTTATTTGTTTCAGGTGTTGATGAACGAATTTTATTATTATCAATTGCATCGACACCATTTTGTAAATCAACACTATTTAATTCAATATTGATAAAATTCAAAACTGTCGTTGACACTAGATGAGAATTTTTCCATTCCTTATCAAATTCTAAATTACTTTTCTCATCGTAGGATAATTTTTTTGTATGCTTCGCCTTACCTTTTGGCACTGAAAATAATTTATCATTGGAATTTTTTATTGCTAATGATCCAGAACTTGATGATGAAGTTGTTGAGCTGATTGTTGATGTTGACATAATAGAAAAACGTGGATATGTGACAGATGTCACTGAACCTGGTGATCCATCTTTATTATCATTTCCCGAAATATCGGCTAACGATGTTGATGTATCGCTATTTCTATTCAATTGATCGTTATTTGCCTCACAATTAACTCCCAATATTTCTTTATTTAAAACATCTTTTGTACTCTCATCAATTGATATTAAACATTTCAATCTAACAGAAACAATAAATTCTTTTTCGACTTGTAAAATTTTTGGTGTTGTAATTTGTGTTTCAATTGTTGATTTATTCTCAAGCATTGAATCACCTTCACTATCACTGACAACAAAAACTTTTGGAATTTTCTCCTTTGAATCGCTATTCGATTTTACACTTACAGTTGTGTCTAAATCATCGCTCTCAATATCATCGCCATTAATAAGACGAGTTTCAGTCTTTTGATGATCCTTATTGGCAACGGATTTATAATTATTTTTATTGTCAATATTACTTTTATAATTGTCATCTTTTGTTTCTGGAAGATCTGATGATTGAATTTTACTATCTTCTTGTGATGAATCAAGAACAATTTTTTCACCATCATCTTCATCATCGATTTCAACAATTTCTGCCAATCTTACTTTAGCCTCTTGACTCAATGATGAACGATCATAAATCACTTCAATACTCATTCGAGATTTAATTAATTCATTTTGTTTTTTTTCTTTTAAATCAATTATTTCATCGGTCTCCATTGGAATGGATGATTCTTTATTTTCAGTTATTTCATCAATTTCTGCATTTGTATCGGAATCAGTTAATACAGCCAATAATTCAGATTCAGTTGATTCTTTTTCAATAATTGGCTGTTTTGATGATTCTGTTGCATCTGATTCACCTCCCAATTGTTTTAAAGCATCTTCTATACTATTTGCCTTCTCTAATTCTTCAGAATTATTAATTTTCTCAACATCTTCTTTAGTTTCCTTTACATTAATTTTCTTCTCAGTGCTGTTATTAGTTTTTTCATCAATAATTTCACTTTGTTTTTCATTTGTCTCGTTTTTAATCAAATTGTCAGTTTCATTAAAATTTTTCTTCTCATTGTCACCATTCTCAGCGAAACTGACATTGTCGGAAAAATCAATTTCTTGAGAATTATCTTTTGATTCATTTATATCTTTGCCAATTATTGAATTATCATTTTGATTTGATATATCATTATCGGCAAAATTTGCAACAGTTGAATCATTCTGATTTTCATCGCCATCATTAACTGAATTAATTGCTTCATTAACTAAATCACATTCTTCTTCTAATGAATTTTCCATTCCTAAATCCAAATTTTTTTCTGATACATCTTGCGTTGATTCTTGTGTTTCTGGAATAATAATAGATTCTTCAATTTTTTTATCTTCATTTTTAATCTCAATTGTATCACTTTCCATTGATTCCAATTCTTTTTGTATATCATCAACATCATCTTCAAGATTATCAGTTTTATTTCTTTTAATTTGCAATTTATTTTCATCACATGAATCATCAATGAATTCAGCTCTACGTTTCAATGATTTATCAGCGAGAGCGGATAATTTTTTTGACGGTGAAAAACAAGGTGGTGGTGTCCCTTGAACAATATCATCATCCTCTTCTATTGGCTCTGCTATTAATTCTTGTTTTGTTTCAAAAATTTCTTGTTCATTATCAATTGTTTTCTCTATGATGTCAGTTTCTTTATTAATATCCTCAATTTTAGAATCATTAATTACCGCTTGTGCTTGCAAATCGTCATCAATTTGTTGTTGTTGTTGTTCTTCTTCTTGACTGTCTCCAGTATCCAATAAATGAAAATCTTGACTTTCGCCTAAACAATTAGAAGTATTCTCCGCATTATTGACAAATTGAGAATTTGATTCACTCTCCTCGAAAAATGTATCTTGCGTATCCGATGGCACGTCAGTTTTTTCTGCATCGGACATGGCGATAGAAATCCTATTCAATTTTTTATTAATGTAATTCAATAACCTGAAAAATAATACAAATAAATATAAAATAAAGACAACAAATACTATATAACTACAAATAATTTTAAAAATATTTTATTTTATAAAAAAAAATTGAAGAAAATATATTTCAATAGTTTAATGACAAAAATTTAAGTGTATGCTTATCTGAAATTAACCTAAAGACGACAACAATGAATGTGAACTGTTTACATTATGATTGTTTTCATCACGTAAGTCATTAAATTATCATGAAAGGGATTTGATATTGAATAAGAAAAAAAATAATTATGTATACAATTTAATCCTAAAATAATATTTTAACATTAGATTTAATGTATTTTAAAATAAAAAAAAATTTAAGCAATAAAAATTAATTAAAAATAATAATAGTAATCAAATAATAAAATACAAAATATTTATTAAAAATTTCATTTTTATTACGTTCATATAAAAGAAACTAAATTTTTCTGTAAAATTATTTTTTTAAGAAAGATGATAATTTTTACTTATCAGCAATATAAGATATTTTTCTTAAATTGACAACAAACGATAAAATAATAGGTTTTTTTTTCACCCCCTCTCCACCATTTTTTTTTTGTTACACTACTGACAGCCCTGGGGCCCCCCGAGGGAAAAACAGCATTGTTAACAAATTCTGCTTATGTTTCATCTAAATACTCAGTGAAATAATACTTGAAAATAATTATTCAAGTTAAAATTACTATTTATTTATAAGTTCTACTTACCGCTATTTATTCCTCGAGGATAATACCTCGTTATTTTACGGATTTTTGATGGTAATTGCAGTCTAAAGTAAAAATATTGCATTGGCTACCGGCCTGAATTGCATAAAATTTACTTCTGAGTTTGTCCACCAAAATCCACTTTTTCTTTGTTGTTGTTTTACAATAACGCCATTAATTTGCATTGATTAACAATTGTTGAACAATAATAAGCCGGTTAAACAATTTCGTAGATATAGTAGAAACAATATACTTTGAAGCACAATCAAGAAAAAAAGTTGAGAAGAATGGTGATGAACAACGCGAATATTGAATATCTGAGTCGCGCATCGCACGCAGGCAACGAAAAGTCTGATTTACAATGAAATAATTGTAAATTGACTTTAAAGTTTGACAATTTTTTGTGCGCTTGCGCAAAATTATTTATTTGGTTCCACCAATCAAATACTGATATTTAAAGTTCGCGCTGTTATTTGATCACGTGACAAAAAGATGACATTTCAAATATTTAAATTTTATATTTAGTTTACATTAATAAATAAATCTAAACTAATTTTAAAAAGTAATTATACTGAATTACAGAATCAATAATAATGTATTTCTGATTATGAAATATTAATAAATACTTTAATGCATTCATTCTAATTTTTTAATCTATAAATAATTAGAAATTTTTAACAAATTTATTACAACCAATTAAATTTATTTTCTAGGCATTGGAATTTTTTTTAAATTTTTAAAAAATTTGTCGCGGGGATAATTTTGAAGTGTGGAGAGGACTTTAATATGCATCGAACTGACCTTGGAAACGACCTCTAATGTAGTGTCTGCTCCGTTTTTCTGAGTCTTTGGATTATTTTTTTTTCGTAACAAAAGTATTTACTGGAGAATTTTTTTAGTGGATAATAGTATTGCTTTTAGAGGATATTAAATTTAAAACAGGACCAAAGAATTAAAAAAAGTAAATCATGTTACGCCCGACGGCAATGACTTTGTTACGTTCAGATTTGGCACGCATGACACTACGAAATACTGTTCGAATTAATGTTTTAAGATGTGCATCAACACAATGTCTTCACAGAAAATATCTTCAAAGGTAATTATTCTCTAGTTTAATAACAAATGATTTTATATTTCATTTACTTTCTATTGTTTTTTTTTTTTTGACACTTGTTTTTAAATTCTCGTTGTTAATTTAGGTTAGGTTTCACAATTTTATCATTCTTGATCGATTTTATTATTATAAATTCATTTATTTCTAATTATGATAATATTGTTCGAAATATCCTTTTGTTATTTATACATTACTAGTAAATTAGTTAATTTACTGTTAAAATTTTTATTTATTCATGAAAATTGTTTAAATTTTTTTTTTACAAAATGATTGAAATTCATTATGAAAAATAGATATATATATTTTATTATTGACGTTTTTTTTATTTTAGATTTTAGATTATCATATTTATTTATTTTTGGTAATATGGAGAGATTAAAGAATACATTAATATACTTATCTTAATGATAAGAAAATAATTTTTATTATAACGTTAATATTACTAGTTTATTATTTAAAAATAAGTATTACAAAGTTATATAACAATTTTAGGCTTCAAGTGGGCAACAATCAACAATTATTGATGGTATGCAGACAACAGCCAGTTAGATATTATGCAAATTTTCCAGATCACGTGAAAGTTGTTCTTCCCGCATTATCACCAACTATGGAAACAGGAACCATTGTTAGTTGGCAGAAAAAAGAAGGTAAATTAAATTTTAATATTTATTATTTTTAGATAGAAATTATTTTATTATTTAATTTTTTGTGAAAAATTCTAGGTGAAAAATTAAATGAAGGGGATTTATTAGCGGAAATAGAGACGGATAAAGCGACAATGGGTTTTGAAACACCGGAAGAGGGTTATTTAGCAAAAATTATCCTTCCCGCTGGAACGAAGAGTGTTCCAATTGGTAAACTTGTTTGTATTATTGTCTCCGATCAGGCAAGTGTTGCGGCTTTTAAGGATTTTAAAGACGATGGATCAAGCGATGTTGCTCCTACAAGTTCACCATCTTCTGCGCCAACTCCTGCGGCAGCACCACCTACACCTGCGCCAGCTGCTCCTAAATCAGCTCCTATTGCTCCACCTTCGCCACCTGTAAGTGCAGGCGATCGAATATTTGCTAGTCCTCTCGCTAAAAAACTCGCTGCTGAAAAAGGTCTTAGTCTACAGGTAATTGTTTTTTTTTTTTTTGTATAGAAAATTTTTCTCACCTTCAATTTTTGTAATAATTCTTTATTTAAACAGGGTCTCACAGGTTCAGGTCTGTTTGGATCGATAAAAGCAAAGGATTTAGAAGGCGCATCGGCTGCAGGTGTTGGCACTTCGATGACACCGGGTGGTGTTGATATTCCAGTATCAAATATTCGTGGTGTAATAGCAAAACGTTTATTAGAGAGTAAACAAACGATACCTCATTATTATCTACAAATGGACATCAGGATGGATGAGGCATTGGCAATGCGAACAAATTTCAATAAACTTTTAGAGAAGGAAAAAGTGAAAATTAGCGTCAATGATATTATTATCAAAGGAATGGCTATGGCCTGTTTAAAAGTTCCAGAAGGCAATAGTGCTTGGCTTGGAAATATTATCAGACAGTAAGTTTTATTAATTGTAATATTTAATAAATAAAAATTAATATGAAAAATTAATTTTAGATACGATCATGTGGATGTGAGTGTTGCTGTTAGTACAGAAAATGGACTGATTACGCCAATAGTTTTTGGTGCTGATACAAAGGGAATTGCACAAATTAGTAAAGAAGTGAAAGCCCTAGCGGCAAAAGCAAGGGAAGGAAAATTACAACCCCAAGAATTTCAAGGGGGCACAATTACAATTTCAAATCTTGGAATGTTTGGAATTCAGAGTTTTTCAGCAATTATCAATCCACCTCAATCCATTATTCTTGCGGTTGGCACGAGTTCACCAAGATTAATACCTGCCAGTAATGAGAAGGGGTGAGATTTTATTAATATTGTAATTAAATTAAATTATTTCAAATAGAAAAAGAAAAATGTATTAAAATTTTTATAGATACACTGTGGGGCAATTTATGACAGTCACTGCCAGTTGTGATCATCGCACTGTCGATGGTGCCGTAGGAGCTCAATGGCTCTCGGCGTTTAAGAGCTTAATGGAAAATCCCTCGACTATGTTACTTTAGTATGTATGAAAATTAATTTTTTTAATTTATCACGCTGCAGGAGAAAAAAAATATTTTTAGATTAATTCAATCTTTCTTTCTAGATTCCATCAAAAGTAAATAATCGAGAAAATTTAGCTGAAAGTATTTATAAAACTGCGAAAGACTGGATGCGCATCTAAGATTCCAATGCCATTTATGCACTGTCTTCTTTCGTTAGGAAATTCACACCAAAGGCATCTGATCTGCATTAATCTATAGAAAAACAAAACAAAGCAACTCGCTAAGTTTGTACATGTAAAATCTATCAGCGACGCTTAAATCCGATGCCCTCATTGTTAAAAAAAAAAGAAGAAATTAATTTGCTTTGCGAATTAATTGTACATACTAAAATTAATTTGTTGATAAATAAGTTTCAATGTGATTAATAAATCAATTTTTAAACAAAGAGAAACAAAAAATTATTCCGATTCAATTAACTGGATTTAATTTAATTCTTCAATTAATTAATTAATATTTCATTTATTTTTATAATAAAAATCACATTGATACTTTGGTACAGTTAAGATTGTTACATGTTTTGTGGGAGACTAGCGAATTGAAAGTGAAATCAATTTTTATCAACGAATTCGAGAAACAAAAAGAAAAAAATAAACCCTGATTCTCGCGATAGACATTCTGTCGTAATTGAAGAATCAACTTAGGCAAAAATAGACAAAATATCCTGACGACAAAAAAAAAGTGGGAGTATACTGTATAGATTGATAAATATGTATACTTGTAACTATTTAATAAATTATATGTTATATAATTATAGAAAATTGTTTTCATAATTTTCATTTCAGATTTCTTTAGGAAAAGTAATTTTTTTAAATTGAAAATCAAATTAAGAAAACCGCCACTTTTCTGCACTGACAGTGTAAAGTGGCTCCATCTAGCGGAAACGTATTGAAGTTTTACAAACTTGTTTTTGATTTTGAAAGTTTGCAAACAGTTAATCCGTTGACAATCCACATGATTTATTTTTTAATTACCACTTGTTTTAATCGTTTTAAAATTGAAATGGAAAGTTGCTAATAATAGTAAATTATAATTGATTATTGGCTAAATGAATTGAGCAACTGATAATGAGTATCAAGTATAAAAACCATAGAATTAAAAATCGGACAACATAACCCCAAAATAACAAAGGTAAATTTAATTAGTATATTTTTGCATTAAAAAATTGCGTTTTTCTAAACAAATATTATTCAAAGTACAATACAATAAAAAAAAGAAAGGAAATTTGATTTGAATTATGAAAATTAAATTTGAATTTCAACTTTTAAATTCTTCGGAAAATTTCTTCTTTCTGTACTTAACAATGTATATAGATATTTTTATTTATAGCAATTGATTCTATTATTTTCCCTTATAAAAACATTTTATTTCGATTGGAACAATAATTTTATGAGATAGTTAAAATATTTTTTTCTTAAAAATAATTGCATATTTGGAGGATATTTCTATTAAAGAAAATTGATATAAAAAAAATAATATTGATGGATTTGAAATGACCTATAATTATTAATGACTATATGTTATGGACATCAATGGCACTCTAAGAAAAATGGTTTTCGTTGAATGAAAAAAAAAAAAAAAAAAATTACCACCTATTTTTTCTTTATGTCTACGTAAACCTGTTAATTTTCTCAAATTTTCTATATTTGATAAAATCGAATTTAACAAATTAGTCTTTAATAATATAAGTTATAGTAAAGTACCGCACAGGTGCCCACAAGTTGTCCGCAAAGACCATTAGGTTTTCTCAGGGTTTTTTTTCAACTTTATATATATATATAATGATCATGTGGTCTGACAAAAAAATACCGACCTGACCTGCCTTGATCTTTTCAATGTGTCTGTGATGAAATTTTCCAAAACACTTTTTTTTCTTTTTTTTTCGTTAATGGAGCACTTTTTATCAATTTTACAAATTCATTTCCTTTCCTCGTTTTCTTGAGAAATATTACTTTCTTGAATTATTTATAATTCTAAAATTTGAAAATAAAACAAATATTAATTAATAAATAAATATTTTTTTTTTGATCTTAATAAATTAAACATTTTTGGTGATAACTAATTCAAATAAATTTTGTTTTAAAAAAATATTCAGTATTAATTAAAAATTTCTATATTTAATTTAATTAATTATTTTTTAAAAATATATTTTTATAGAAATTAATGGTAATTAAGTTTTTGAATTAAAATTATTATTATCGTCATAAAAATAATGACACTTAAAATTAATTTACAAAAAAAAGTATTTTTTTATATAAAAACGGTGCTTGAATCTCTTAAAAAAAAATTAGAATTAAGTGGGTTACTCGCGTCTACAGGGAATTCTGAATGTATATAGTTACATTAAATGATGTCTTCATTGTAATTTCAATTTTTTAATAATAAAAAAAATTATTTTTTCATTTAAAAATTTTTTTAATATTAAATTATTATAATTTGTTGAAAACATATAAAAATACATAAAAGTAGATACTATAAAGCTTTGAGTCTCTTTTTGAGACTCAAAGGTGTATAAAAGAGAATGTACCTTTAGACCATGCAAAAGGATAGTAAAGTGGGAGAATTGAATGATCCTCCAGGCCAGTTTCGAGCGAACGATCGTGAAGTGAACTAGTATTTATACGTTTCTTTCAAAAATTTATTTCTATTTTCAACCCCTGATAATTTTTTTTTTTTTATCAGTGAGTAATTTGAAAAAAAAATATTTATACTTTACTACATTGATTTTCATTTTTTTAATAATCTTAATTTTAATTGACCATTATTATTATAATTATTAATTAACAATTATTATTAATAATATTTATAACTAATTTTTAGTGTTATAAATAATTTATTTTTCTAAACTTTTTTTATTTTATATAAAAATTTTTTTTTTTCACAAAGTTACTAATATACAAATTTAAAAAATCTTTATAATAACAATAATATTACAAAAATTAGTAAAGCAAAATAATTTATGAAAATAAATTAAAAAGAATAAATGTAAAAATTATTAGTTTCCCATATAAAAATATGTATGTGATGTGTTTTTTTTTTTTTTTTTAGAAGACCCTGCGCCGAAATAATATGGGTGACTTGAACGGTTTCGCTTAAGTGGGTCAAAGTGGAAGCCGGAAGAAAAAAAGAAAGAAGAGAAAGAAAAAACACCTGGTGAAAAAAGTGACAAAAAAAGGAAAATAAATTTTAAATTTCTTTTTTTAATTTTAATGAAAAAAGAAGAAGAAAAAAAAGGAATTGAAAATAAAAAAAATGATTGAAGAAAGTGTGTGTATGTGGTGTACGTTGGTGCTACGATTGACGCAGTGATTTGATTGAAATGGCGGTACATTTTACCGGTACATCATCAGTAGTTTTTTTTTGATGAAATTTAATTCAAATGGCGGAATTAAAATTTTTTCTCACACTGACGATCATCAAAATCGTTGGTAAGTAAAATTATTTTTTTTTTATAAAAGAATTTAATTTTTACAATTTTTTGTCATTACAGTATGAAATTTCTCCAAATGGATATATTTATAATGCAAATTTTAAACGCAAAATTAACTTTTAATGTCTTTAAAATGTTATTTTACAAAGTATAATTATCATCGCCATAAGTAATATACTAAATCCTCAAAAATTATTTCCCAACTAAAGTATAGTTTATATACTAAATACTGACCAGTCGATTGTCGCACGTGCCAAAAATTTCAAAAAAAAATTATATACACACTATTTATTTAACACACACTTTCTTTGGTTTTAAAGATTATAACGTGAGCAACAGGTCACATTTCTAATATTTATAACCTAGACAATGGTTTAAGACATAAAAAGAAAAAAATAGGCGTCAAAGATTAAAGCCAGACAGGATTTCCAAGTATAATCCGTTAGTGCCAGGTCTAATTTCTGGACTTTCCTATACATATATAATAAAACAGTAAAATATTGTAGGTGTTTTTCTAACCGTCTACAAAAATGAGAAAATGATTGTCTCTTTTTTTTCAAATCTGCGAGGAGAAATTATAAGGAATAGTGAAAATTTGTTCATTAACCCTATATACAATATAATATATGAAATATAACTTTCGAAATTAGTTATAATTACAGCTATTAATAAATAATAACAGCTATAAATTACAGTCACAATTGTAGTAAATTTTGTGTCCATTCATTAGTATAAAAATTTATTAAAAACTAATATAACTTCATTATATATATGAAAAGTTGGATCATTATACAATTTAAATAAATTGACGGAAAATTATAATTAACAAAAATAATGAGATTTTCAAACAATAATGAAAAATAAACAAAATTTCGAATTACAATATTAAAATTAACTATAAATTACAAAATTAAATAATAAAAAAAGAATTAAATTAATTTTACTAAAAATTAAAATTAAAATTTTTTTTAAAATTTGATTTTAATTATTGATAGTAGATTTAATAAATATAGTTGCCAGAGTTATTTTTTTAAAATAGAAATTAAAAATAATAAAATTGAATTTACTTCTTTACTAATAATAATAATAAAAGATAAGAGACCGGTTAATTACATATACAGTAAATTTTACAATACAATTTTTGCGCAGATATATATATATTTATAAATTGAAAAGCAGGTTTAAGATCAAATTATCAAGATCAGTCAAGATATATAGGTCAAATACCTGTTATCCTGTACATATAGAATAATTTACTGCTATTAAAGTGTAGAGAAAAATAAACAATACAGATACTGCATTTAAGATCTAAATCTTTGCGAAGTGATGGAAAATAGCTTTAATTAAAAATGTTTATAGTAATTTTTTTTTTTTTTTTTTTTTTGATCCATATTGAGAAAAATATATTGTTTCATTAAAATTTGAAAACAGGTATGCAGAAAATGCTATAGTCAGATACAAAATGTAGCTGTACATTAAATCAGGTGTATATACATATATACTAGGACTAGGTATTTCAGTGATCATAGTAGTAGGTTTGCATTCTTAACCTTGTATATGTGAAACCGGAATCATGACCTCTTCTTTAAAATTCAAGTTTTTAACAAATAAAAATCAAAAATATATTATTTCACCGATAGTATAAACAGTTTTATAGAAAATTATATAAAATATTTTATTGTAAACATTTTGTTTTTTTTTTTATTATTTTTTTTATTATTATTTAATTTCTATCAAGTAGAGAAAATAATTTATTGAGCAGTCTACAATTTGAAATATACTAAAAAAAAGAAAATAAGTATGGTTTACTTTCTTAAAAATTAACTAAATTTATATATACGATCACATAAAAAAAAGTTGTAAAGCAAAGAAAGTTAAAAAAAAATAAAAAGTTATGATGAGTAAAATTTGAAAAACTGAAAAGGAAACGAATATTTTTTCTTCTCTAATTTTTTTTTTTTAGAATCTCTATAATATATACTCTGGGAAGCAATAAAAAAAAAAAGATCAATTATATAAAACACAAAAGAGTTGAAACTTTTGCTTTCTAAAATATTAATCATTACCAAAGTGTATTAGCCTAGAATAGAATATTGTCAATGAAGGAAATTACGTGTCGCTGTAACTTTTACGTGCGAGCATTTCAAATGAACAGTCATCGGGAGCTTCTTAAAAAAAAAACACTTTCTATCCGGGTATACAAGAACGACTTAAATACGATCTATGGTATAGCTTTCAAAAGTCACTGTGTGCGTCCACTTTTAACAAAAAGATATGATCTTAAAAATCCTTTTGACATCCTTCTTTTTTTTCCATATGCAATTTCATAATAATACACCCATTTTTTTTTTTTAGTTTCTCTTCAGGAAACTAGATTATTTTTTCTAAATATTTTTTTTTTAATTTTTTAAATTTTTTTTTGTTATATTTTTTATTTTATTTATTTTTGTTTAATGCAACAATTTTCAATATGCATGTTAAATAAAATTTTTAATAGAGGTCAAAAATAGTTAGAAATCGTTTGAAAAAAAAAATCCAAGTTTCAATGAATGTGTTATCGCATGGACTAAAAAAAAAACGTTTCTACAAAGTGAACAAACATATAAGAGCTCACATATGCATAAAGAGCAATAACCCTGTCAAAATGAATATGACAAGAGGAGAAAGCTAACAACGTTGCATGACCTGCACGCAAATAAAGTACGCATCCGTACCTACGGGCACATTATTATTGTTGCAGAAAACTGTGTCTAATATTATAAAATTTTATATATACCATCACTTTCCATTTCGTGAAAATTGAAGATTCAGTGAAATTTCATAAGACAATAGGCGTCAATTATTGCTCTTGTATATAAAAATAATATTTTAACTAAGAAGCTTAATTTAAATAAGAAAAATTAAAAAAAAAAAAATTTAATTTGATTTTGAATTACAATTTTTCTTACAGAAAAAGATTTAGTTTTTCTATATATATTGAAAGAAACGTCAATGATATCGTCGTTATTTCGTCATTAGACTTTCGCCCAGCCGAGTTAATCGTGAAAGTGTCACGAAATAAGATGAAAATAATTCATTAAATATTATCTTTATGACACCGCTTCTAAATTCAGTTTGCGTGATGTTTAATTTTTTTTTCAAATCCGCCCATTAAATGTGCGAAAAAGAAAAATTTCTGCACCATTAGAAAATTTCTTTAAAATTACGATCGCAATTATAAAATGTTGTTTAATTACCACGCCTTTGGTTTTTAGATAAATAACAAATTTTTATAAATTAAATTTTTTTTAAAAAAAATTAATCTACTTTCTACGCAGGTTTTTTTTTGATAGTTTCATTTTATCTACGTGATAATATAATTAATTAAAAATAGAATGAAATTTTACAAATTACAAAATTAAGACTAAAAATTTTCTAATTCAGACATAATCTTTTTATTATTCTCTAAATCTGAAATAACGATAACAGGACTAATTAGCGCATATAAGCTAATTGGAATAAGTAGTATAACGCTGTGAATCAGAAATTTTAAATTTAGTACATATGTAAAGTGCTGACGAAGGTTTATAAAAATCTATCTCGGAAATTGAATAGTTTTACAAATTTTGCTAAAATAGGACTTCCTTTTCCCTTAAAATACAATTTTCTTTTTGGAGTCTAGTTTTTACTAAAATAGAACTTCCTTTTTTTCCTTAAAATACAATTTTCTTTTGGAGTCAAGTTTTTGATAATTTTACACTATTATTCAAATAAATATTTATTTGTATTGAATAATTATTCAAATAAATATTTATTGGTATTAAATAATTATTATTTGAGTCAAATATTTATTTGCACTAAACAATTATTATTTGTGAAATAAATATTTATTTTTAAACAATTATTATTTGGGTAAAATAAGTATTTATTTATTTTAAATTAATCGAATCATATAAATTTTTTTTTCAGTATACGATCGCCGATTTATAATTATTTATCAATTATTAAACTGGCAAATTTCGCTTCTTGTTGTAATTTTCCCAGTTAAATTTTTATTACAAATCCATATTAATTTTTTTTTTTTTAATTTCAGTAATTTCCGATATTTTTAATTAATAGCTCCATCAGTGTTCCACTTATATGATGCTTGACCTAAACAATATATATTACATTAACAATCAGTTCCGCAGCCAACGATATTATATTATGTTCAGATAATGTTGTCCTGGACCTAGAAGTTATATATTATCTCTTGATCAATGCTGACACTGCAACAATAAATAAAATGATTAATAAATAAAATCAGATATAGAATGTCGATAATTGAAATCGGATGAAAATAATAGTTTATTTATCCGTTATAAAGTTTTGCGAAATGATTTTTTTTTTTTTTTGATTGAATAATCGCGCGGGTAAAAGTACATACACATATGATCGACAAAAGCGCGTGGTACTTTTCAATGACGTGAATTCCAGTGAAAAGAATAAATATTGGGCTGGAATGGTGTCCCGTTAAGTCTGCCGTTACCGCCTCAAGAGACGGAACATATACATTCACAGACACTTTGCTTATATATATATACAGGTGAAATACCTTATACCTCGTTTCTTTCATGATAATATTAAGGACAGTGGGATGGTGTTTTGAACCTGAAATATAAGGCGCGCATGTTAGTCAAGATCATATATAAACATAATTTTTTTTTTTACTTCTTTTTTTTATCTAACGAAACTAGAGATTCATATTTTCTGATTTTAATTTTGTAAATTATTTTTAAATACTTTGGTAATTTTGTTATAAAATCTATAGTTATAAGGGATGATTAGCTTTTATAATATTACCATCAATTATAAACAATTTTATAATTACAGAATTATAATAATCAATTTTTTCTATATTAACATCTGGTATTTTCGTAAATAACGTTTATTACTTATAATTACACAGGAAGTTAGAAGGTGTATTCAACTACCCATAACAATAGCCTTTTCCTTGTAATTGAATCATGAAATATGTATATAATAATTCGCGTTGCCAAGTTTAATTAATATTTCTATTTTTTTTGACACATTTTATCTGAATAAATATTAAATTAACCGATTAATTTTTTTTTTAAATGGTCAACAAAATAATGATTTTTCGATTTAGTGCCCGACGTGTTATTAAATAATAATGCCTTCACAGATGAACTAGATGTCATTTCTATTATTAATATTTGGATTATTTACTAAAATTCTTTAAAATTTCTATAATGTCAATTACCATATGGTAATTGATATTCTATTGTTCTGGTGTAGTAGAAATAATGAGTTAATTTATATTATAATTTTAATTAATGAAAGAGAGTCAATTAATATTAATTTTATAGTTTATGGTTTTATTGGTACTAAATTGATTGTTAGTTCCAAATGATGGAAGCTTGGTATTTTCCAATTATAATATAGTTTAAAATAGATTTTCTATAGGTTCCTTAAAAAGAAATATTTTAAATAATGTCCCAAATAAAATCAAAATTAATATTCCTTTTATAGTATCAATATCAATATTGATTCATCTGCGTGGAATAACTGTTACTACATCAAATATAGAAACACTGTCTGGTTACACCACGCGCACCAACTGGTTTTAAAAACACGAATAACTCAAATATCAATAACTATATATGACATTTGAAAATTTATTATTATTATAATTTCCGTCTCTGTAATTATAGAATTTTGTAATAATTGTATAATAATTTCCGCATATTGGAAAAGTTTTGCACAAAAAATTATATAATTTTGCATTGAACTTACATTTTTCTTGAACTTGATTAGCAATTGAAGGTTCGATATATATAATTGTATCTCGCACCTCTATACATTCCATTCGTTAAGACATTTCACCTACATTCTCACGGTTCTTGTATATACTTTCCTCGAGGTTCCTTCAACTAAAACCGTAAGCATATAATGACTAAATGGGCACGTTGTATTGCCTCCTCTCTCAACATCAGGCCGCGAACTTGCAAGAATTCACTGTAATAATAATTAGAATTGTTCCTATATGTGATGATGATAATAATTACAATGGAGACAATATTGGGGTCTTAATGATAATGTTTTAATATAGAAACTTGTTACTAATTACCAACGCTTCTTTCAGATAATTGTCATCAAATCCAATTAACGATTTCTTCTTTTTCGTAATGTCAAAAAGTTTTTCATATTTAAAATTTATATTAATTCAATGAACTTGAAGGCGACTTACCGTAATTGTGAACCACTTTTCTCTAATTTCGTATTCCTTTATATATAATATAATAGAATAATGCATACCCTCGAGATTGAAAATAGAACTGTAAAATAACATGTTGCTAAATATCTACATACGGGCTATGAGAGTAATTAATAGCATTAACGATCCGTTTAATGCAACATACACAAAGAAAGTCGAGCGTCTTTTATATACTTATTCCAAAAAGACACAATTATTCTACTTTCTCCTATAAACATGATGACGAACACTGCTGAAGCATGATGCTAATGTTTGCATTGTATTATAGAGTCCATATGGCAAACGATTGAACTCAACCTATATGATAAATTAACCGACACAATCTCTAAATAAGAGAAATATATATCTGGGACAATACAAAAATTATTATCGAACTTTGGTCATCTCTATTGTTTCCGTTTCTCTTAAATGAATATCGTTTTTTTTTTAATACATAGGAGGATGCTATTCTATTTCATTACTATTCCGAAAGGGAAATTAGAAACGGTAAAACACTGACATTTCTTCGAAAGTTTCAAACTAGTAAAATCGAATTCAGGCTAATATTATTTCTTATATGACTTTTAATAATTAAAAATTTCTTGATTCAACTTTCAATAAAAACTCGTTCAAAGAAGAAAGGAGCAAAATTTTAGGTTATGTTTTGAATGTGTCAAGATATATGCAAATATAGGTACGATAGGTACACAACTGCAATAAAAATTCATTAGTCAAAATAAAAACTGATAAAACTCTCTGTCGTAAACATAACCTATAATTCTTACCATTTCTTCAGAGAATTATTATTATCAGTTTGTGTAACTTATTAATAATTGTAATTACATATCTAGAGCAAACAATTAAAATTGAAGGTAATATTCCATTTTTTTTGTAATTATTATATTTTAATTTGCAAAAAAAAAAATCAACAACAACTGTAAATAGTGTGTTTTATACAAAGTGCCATTAATTTTTCCAACACAATGTTACAATTTCTGCGGTGTGGCAATTTTATGTGTTGTGTGCACCTTATACGCGAACAGGAATTCCTTTTATCGTTTATTTTTATCAAATCTTCATGCATTACAGGCAGAGAGCGACGAGCGCATACTGCACCGTTATAGCCTTTTACGCTCGGTTTGACTGTTTCCTTCTAATGTTTTTAAAACCTTCTTATATGTAAGGCCAATTTCAGGATTTTATTTTTCCGCACAAAATGCAATATATTTATCATGCTTCGATACCTCTTTTTATATTATATGATCATTACCACTAATAATTATCAATTATTATTATTATTATTATCACGAAACAAGCGGAATTAGTATAATATATAAAATTTAGAGATTATAAAAGAATAATTAAAAATTATTAATCTCAATATTTTCTTTCATTTCAGGATAAAAATATTAATTATAGAAAAATAATTAAAAAAATATATATAAATTAAATTTTTACTCATAAAATTCGTATATATAAAGGCCTCGGATCGACTTAAAGGCACATAAAAAAGTCGTTTTAGTCAATTTATATTCTAAAAAAAAGTAGATTTTTTTTTATTTTAACAAAAATATTTTACAGATTTTTAAATCAAAATTTTTTTTTAAATAATAATACTTTTGGAAGGGTTTAAAGTTGAAATTTTTAGAAATAATTGAATTTTAAAAGATTTTGTTAATTTTCAGACAATAATTAAATTTTACAAAACTAAAAATAATTTATCAAATAATTTCAGATAACATTTTTTAAATTTTCGATGGAAAATTTTAGAATTAATTAAAGTTTAGAAGCTTTTAAATTCAAATTTTTAAAAATAATTGAATTTTAATTGCAAAATGGTTTCAGAATGTTGAATTTTTAAAAGAATATTATAAAAATCGTTAAAAATAATTAAATTTCCGGAGAATTATAATTGAAATTATTAAATTTAAAATATTTTTCGATAGAAAATTTTAGAAGCTTTTTAAGTTCAAATTTTTGAAAATAATTGAATTTCAATTGAAATTTTGGATAATAATTTTAATTTTAGTTGATTTTGAATTGAAATTTTTGAAAATAATTGAACTTTATTTGATTTTGAATTAAAAATTTTTAGTAATTTTATTGTGATATTTTTTTTTTAAATTATAAACAATTGTTAAATTTCATAAAAATTTTAATTGATAAATAATTTTGAAATAATTGAATTTGTGATGAATTTCATTAAAATTATTAAAAATAATTAATTTAGTGAAGAATTTTAGTTAAAAATTTGTTAAATAATTGAAATAAAGAAGATCTGAAGAAGATCTGCATTTTATACTAAAAAAAATATATTTTATTTAAAAATTTGTTTAAAAAATGTAAAAAAAAAAAAAGTCGAAATAGTCGCATTTTATTAAAATAAGTCGAAATAAGTCGAAAATAGTCGAAAAAGTCGTATAATCCGATATATGTTTAAGGAAAATTATGAAGAAGATTAGAAGAATAGAAAAAGCATGACTGTTTGTGCATATCGTGTACAACCTGAATTGGTCTTGGGGTCATAAAGATTTATGCCGGCCTATAATCCCTGGTAGTTGAAGTGAGGTGACGCCATATACCAATATTTCTTCGGACTTCCCCGCTATATTTATATATATTGTCGATTATTTTTTAAGCGCATGAATGCTAATTTGTTTTCAAAATTACCCACTCTTCTTCCGGCTTCTTTCAAGCTTAACAAAAAAAAAAATAAAAATAAAATTCCAAACAGTTGTTCTTTGAACAAATAATAATAATAATCATATTTTCTATGTAGAGTCAATTATAATTTACACCAATTTATTTTTTAAACCGGAAAGTTTTTTTTTTATTGGCAAAAATAAAATGTCAAGAAATAAACTTTCCTATGAAAGAATTGTGCGACATTGACTGTTAATCGATGTGAAGAACGGTACTCCTGTAGAGATAGTTGACAATTCTCAAGACTGGTATGGAGTCGGTGACCGATGTGACGTTCAATGTATATATGAAAAAACAAGTAGATTTTTATCACTGCTCAGTCTTATTCTGTCTCTTTATTTCCTTATTTTAATTTCAAAAAAAAGTGCGTTTTAAATTTTTATCAAGAAAACAACACCGTTACATAATTTTTTATTCAAATATCTTTTTAATCGTAACATGTAATTATTGACGGATGCTTTTTTTTTAATTAAAGATCAAAATACCTAGCGGAAAGGAAGAAAATAAAATAGAAATTAATTAAATTTGAATATATGTTATAATAAAAATTTTATTAAATTGGAAATTTTTTTTTTGTTTCAGGTGTATTATCAATACAAAATGATCCAACACTATCAAAATCATGGCTGGAAAGTACAATTCTTAGTGCAAGTGCATTTACAGGTGCTGAAAGAACTTCAAGTGATTCGAAAAATATTGAATCATTAAATGTTCAAAGAACACTTCCGGCTTTTCAATTGGAAAGCTCAAAAAGTGTCATTGATTTAGATCTAGAGGAAACACGTCATGTTAAAAAAGATTTAAGTACATCGGAACCAATTGATGTTTTAACATCATCGAAATTTGTTAATCACATCGATGGTAATAATATTGAAGTAAAACCCGGCGATTACTATCCGTAAGTTTTTTTTTTCTAATACGAAAAAAATCTAAATTAAAAAAAAACAGTTTTAATATATTTTTTTAATTTGCACAGATCATCGACAATTAATTTGTCGGGGGAAGGACTGAGGGCTTCGCAGGAACAAAATCCCCTGGCGAAGCCCGAACCGATTGGACCCGAGAAACAACAAGCACATCATATAAAAGAGAGAAAACCGCGTCTAGAATCGTCGAGGAATTATAATGATCACGCTCCTCCGCCTATTATTAAAACCTCAGCCTCAGGACAAAGGCAAGCGAATCCAGATATTCAGGATATTATAACAGGCATTGTCAAACTTCTTAATGGAAACGTCAATGTCGCTGTTAATACGGCGAAACCTATTAAACCCACCAGGTATTTTTTTTTTTCTCACAGCAAAAAAAAATTTCCCTTTCATTTGAAAAATGATTTTTCGAATTTTATTATACAAAACGTGAACAAAAAAAAAAAAAAAAATTCTTTTTCTAATTTGAAAAGTTCCCATAGTTTTGAAAAATATAATTTTACAGAATGTGTGCTAATTTTTTTTTTTTATTTAAGTTTCCATTCTAGAATAAATAATCGAGGACCGCCGAGAATTTCCGATATGGCACCATTGCCACCTGATTTTAACACACCAGGTATGAATCCTCCACCTTTGCCACCACCACAATCGGAGCCGCCGTATCCATTTGAAACGCCTCCACCTCCAATTACACCGTCAAAAAATCAACTCCTCCCGGAAATGCCAATGAGGCCTTTTATAACTGGAGTTCCGCTTCCAGAATCAATTGTTCCTCAGGAGCGACCTTGGCAACGACCCTTTAATCGACCTGGTAAATTTCTAACAATTTTCTATTTAAAATTTAAAAATTACTTTTTTTAATTAAATTTTTAACTCATTTTCAGGCAATAATCGTCGACCAATTCCACCATACAAACCACTACCAACGCAATCATCATTTCATAAAGAAAAACCCCCAAAAATTGATCATCAAATTTCTGAACACAGTTCAATAAATAAAGTTGATCAAGAAACTACGACAAATTCACAATTTTTCCTAACTGATAATTATCAATCAACAACTGAAATTATTGAATTGAAACCAAATCAACTTATAACAACGGAAAAAACATTAAAGGATGAATCAATGAATAAATCGCAAGCAATTTTTATTTCTAATCAAACAAATGGAATTGTTTCCGATACACTTTTACCAAAACCAGTTATACCATTGGAAACAGAATCGCCTCTTGTTTTACATTCAAATGATTTTATACAAACTAATTCTGATAATAATGGTGTAATACCATCGATTAGTCCAGAAACAACAACAACAACAACACAACCAATATTTCAAACAACTTTAAATATTGAAACAAGTTCATCGATACAACTTATTGAAAATACACAAATTATCACCGATTTACATCCAACAATTATTCCATTGGAGGAACATGGTAAATTTTCAACAATTATACCATCGATATTGAATCTCGAACCAAGTAGAATTATTGATGAGGATGTTGAAATTAAATCAACATCTACAATTCCAACTGAGAAATTGACAAATTCTGTTACAAAAATGGAATTACCTTTTAGATCCAACGTTCATCCACTTTATTCCGCAACGAATTTCTATTCAAAACATCCAAGTGTGTAGTTTTTTTTTATAATTCTATAAATGTTTATAGTTAAATTTTTTTTTTAAATTAATAATTAATTTTTCTAGTTGCAACAGATCATTATCGTCCTCGACCTGGAATTGTTCTGGACGATACACTCGATTACGCAGCCACACAAAGACCTTATGGACCACCAAGACATCCTCAAAGTCATGAAACTTTTGATGTTGTAGTTTCTGCCATTCAAGGTCCTGGTGGTAGTTCTGGTATGTGAATTTAACTTTTACCTTTTTGCATACGTTACGGATTATTAATTTTATTTACATATTGTAAAAAAGTAAATATTCCCGTTATACAAATAAATTTTAAAAAATATTCTAGAATATAAATATTTTTCTACAGGAGAATCTGTACGAGTACCAATTAATGGTATTAATAATGAAGTAATTTTAACATCAGCTGTAGAGGGTCAAGGATTCGTTAGTATTGATGGTAAAAGGACGTATTTAAATTTATTTGAAAGCACAAGTCAAAATGTAGGAAGTAGTAAACCATCATTCCCGGCAACTAGAACACAAGCGCCACCACTTGTTGGAGCTGGGTTTGTATTACAATATTTATGGAAAATTTTATAAATATTTTAATTTATGAATTTCTAATTAATAGTTATTTTGAGAAATAGATTTGAATTATCTAATTTTCCTATTTTTTTAAAATAACTTTTCTCTACAGATTTGCTGTAGCACAGGAGGAAATTGTAGCGACTCCTCGACCTGTGACACAAGTTAGACGACCAACTTTCCATCGAAGACCATCACAACCACCTGTTCGAATTGATACTTGTATTGTTGGCGATTCAAGTACATGTGACGCTAGTCAACATGAAGCCTGTGCAACTGTTCAGGGTGTTTCGGCCTGTCACTGTAAACCAGGATTTGCAAGACTTCAACATTCACTTCCTTGTAAAAGTGAGTAAATTCTTCTCTGAAAAACGAATTAATTTTCTAAGTTATTTAAACAAAAAAAAAATTTTCAGAAATCGTGAGCATTGTTGTCTCGATTAGAGTAGACAAAATTTATGACAAGAAAGTAGTTTGGGATAGGGAATTGAAAGAAAAAGATTCCGAGTCTTATCAATTGCTCGCTCATGAGGCAAATAGAGCCGTAAGTAATTTAAAGAAATATTAATTTCTACATTAAATTCAATCAAAGAGAAAAAATTTAATTTTTTTTCTATTATTAATGCTTATTTACAGATTGAATCAGCAATGTCGATGACTCCATTTTCTGACGAGTATGTTGTTTCGTTAATAAACAATGTTTATCAGGGTGATGTGAGTCAGGGTCAAGGTGGCGTTTTTGTGAATGCAACACTAAAACTTGCTCACGAATCAAGAACATCGAGATCAAGTCTCGCTGGAGAACTTCAACGACATCTTCTTGGTGTTATACAAAGAAGAAATAATAATATTGGAAGTAGTGCACTCTACGTTGAAAGTCCAGCGGGTTCAATTTCTAATTTACAAGGTTTTTATAAATAAATTTTACATTTTTTTAAAAAAAATAAATTTCACTGTCCCTCCAAAAACTAATAAGCTCCAAAAACTAATAAATTTTTTGATAATTTTTAGATTTGGATGAATGTGCATCGAGTGAATTAAATGATTGTCATTCGTCAGCGACTTGTACAAATAATTGGGGTAGTTTCACTTGTACTTGCGCTTCAGGATTTAGAGATCCGCATAAAAATGATCCCGCTGATGCTGGACGAGTTTGCCTCTCATGTCCGTCTTCACATTGTAATAATAGAGGCACATGCTCGTATCAAAACGATCAAATGCAATGCTCGTAAGTTTGAAATTTATTTTATTATTACAATTTCACTGAAATAAATTTTTGTTTTGTAATTTTTATTCTGTAATTAGAATTTAAAAAGTTTGAAAAAAAAACCATTTTAAAGAAGAAATTATTTAATGTAGAGAAAATTTTTTGTCAGATGTACGGGAAATTATTATGGAGCACAATGTGAAGTTGATGGAGAGGTTTTAGCGGTTGCAATTGGAGCTTCTGTTGCTGCGTTAATTATCATAATTTTAACACTTGTGTGTCTCGTAATGTGGAGGTGAGTAATTTTTAAATAGTAAATAAATAATATAATAATAATATAATAAATAATAATAATAATAAATAATAAATAAATAAATAATAACAAAATATTATATTATAGTCGACGATGGTCCCGAGAACAAAAAGCAATGGGTTCTCCAGTTTATGGTTACATGCAAGGAGGTATTCCAGGAACTTTACCAAGTAATTGCAATTATTTTTTTTTCTTATTAATTTATTTTACTTTAATTTAATTTAATTATTGATTTCTTGACTATATTAAGTTTTTTTTTTCAAAAAAATGTTAATAAATTTGTTATTTTATTAGCGCGAGTGGGTTCCGTTGGAACATTAGCTTCGGTAAAACAAGGACCACCTCCAAATATGCCTTCATATTATTGGGGACACTTGGCGACAATGACTGATCACATGACACCTGCTAATTTATATGCGGTGAGGAAAAAATAAAAAATTTTTAAGGAAAAATAATCACAATTTGTAAAATTTGAAAAAAAAAACGTAAATTTGTTTAAATTTTATTGAATATTTGTTGTAAATTTTCAGACTGAACCGATGGGACCAACACGACCAAGTTCAGCTGTTTTTGGATATCCAACATTAAGCGTTCAAGGAACTTTACCGCCGGTTCCATTGCCACGTTTACAAGCACCGCCTCGGTCTCGACGTAGACAACAACCTGAGCCCGATAGTTCCGATTCTGAACCTCAGGACAAGGACCGAGCTGATTTAATTCCTCAAAGCAGTGGCTTTCACATGCCTAGACCAAAGTCTAGAACTTCAGTAGCAGTACGCGATTTTTATTTATTAATCTAATAGTAAAAAATATTGCCAATTTTTTTTCAAATATTTACTTTAAAATATTCGATTAAAGTTCTTTTTATTGTATTTAAATTTTATTTATTTTGAAAAATTAGAAATTTATTAATTAGAATTATTCTAATTTATAAATTAGAAAAATTGTTTGAAAAAAATTATTTTTATTTCAGAATCAAAGTGGAATTTATTATGACGTGGAATATGATCAAGGCGATGCTCATCATTTATCAAAGAATAATATTCCATTGTCCACGTATAGTATGGCAAGGCCGTACTATAGAACTTGAAAGATCAAATATTAAACACTAGTTTATTCTCAATTTTCCGGAGCTAACTTCAAAAAAGGGAGTTTTTAGTCTTCTGATGCTGTAAGCAAATATATACAGTCATATACAGTTAAGTCCATTTGATTCTTTTTTTTTTTTTTTTAATTTTTTTGTAATAAAAATTTGAATCTTCCATTTTTAAAAATATAAAAATATTTCAAAAAAGTATTTTACAATAGCTTTAATATTTGTTTTTTTTTTTTTTAATACTAAAAGTTGAATACTTTTTTGAAAATATTTTAGGATGAGAAATGTATACTTAAAATTATAAAAATTTTAGTATATATAATTAAAAAACTCGGTTTTTAGAAATATTTTTGTACAAATGCACTAGACTGTATAAATTCCTATTAAGAAAGTGTTAAACTAAATTAAAATGATAAAATATTGTTAAAATTGAAAAATATGAAAAGATTTGATTTATTCAATTTTATAAATGCTTTTTAATTCATTTAAATTCAGATCAACGCTTTCTTAATTTGATAATCGAGTATTTTAATTAAAGAAAATATCGGTAGTGAATAGTCTAACAATTTAAAAATTGTTTTCTTAATTCTATTTTATTTTTCAATTTTATGAAAAAAGTTTTGTAATTATAAATTGTTTCAATTTTTTTAATTTTAAATTTTGATAATGAAGTTTTCTTTAGTATTTTTTACAAAGAATTTTCTGTTTTAATCAATTTTCCATAATGTTTAATAATAGAAAGTTATTAATCAAATGAAATTTTTTAATCAATTTAACATGAATATTCACATTGTGAAGTGTAAACGATATTTTTGAAAATAATGTTTGCTCATAAAAAAAATGTATACTTTAAAATACTCAATTCAGTGTATAACATTGTATGGGCTTTCAAATATCGTTTTTTTTTCTTTTGATTTTGAATAGAACAGAAAAAATGATGTCAGTGTGTATTAAAAATATTAACTGAACTTGATTTTTTTTACAAATGTAGATCTGCATTTTGTTTTTATTTAATTTTGTTCAACGTCCATATTTATACTTTTTACTTAAAATTAGTGTAAATTATTGATAGTTTATTAATTGTTATTAATAAAAAAAAAATGTTACTTAAAATTAATCAAATGAAAAATCTAAAAATCAGATAATTAAGCTGTCAGGAAAAAACAAAATAAATTAAAATTTATTAAAGCTTTTATTAAAAAAAATAGTTTATACTTTTAATAAAAGTAAATATAGAGATATATATTTCATTTTCATTTATTTATATATGACTGAATAATCTTCTGTAATAATGAAGATTATAGCAACGAAAGGTAGATGACAAAATGAAACAATATAAAAACTGTAGATAAATAAAAATCTATTTAGAATCCGTCTTTTTTTAAAGAAAAAAATTTGGGTTAATTTCGAGCCTCATTAGTAATTTAAGATTAATTTTTATAAACGTCAAGTCTTTAATTATAAATGTCCAGTCACGTATACTATTATATTATTTTTATTATTATATATATAAGACAACGAGAGATGATTATAAGAAATCTATCTTTAAAAACTTTTTGTAATTACTTATATATTTTGTTCAAATTGAATATAATACATTCAAACAGTTAAATTTGTCATTATTAATTTCTTTTAAGTTTTATTTTATTATTATTTTTTTTTTTTTTTTTGCTTCGAACCAAATAATAATTATAAGTTTTCGATGTGGACCAGCCGCAATTTTAGACAAACTTGAATTTATTATTTCAATGAGAAATATGGACAAATTGAAAATTTTCAAGTAGTTGAAAAAAATTGCTATAATTTTTTTTTATAAGTTTAAATTAATTTCAAACTATTCAGGAGTTTATATTTTTCAAAATTATCATTGCTTTATAAAATTGATATAAAAAAATAAATTTTTGCAATTATTTTCAACTACACGCAATTAATAACGTTAAACATTTATAGTTGAAAATTATTTCAATATGTGAATCAATTTTTATATATTATATTGATATCAATAATAAAATGTGTAAGTACATAAAAATTACAATATATATATTGCATGTTATATAAGAAAACGTAATAAAAAATATTTTAAAAATTTTTAAATGAAGTTTGATGAAATATAATTATTTAAAATGACATTAAAAAGTTTGTCAACCGCACTGTATACATATACATTTTTTTTATATATATACGTACTGTATAATACATATAATACATATATAATGAACAAGTTGATAAAAGTTCTCACAATTCGTATCGATCAGAAATATATATATATATATATATATATATAATCACAATGTAATTTATTATATAATTTAATAATAATAACGAAAATGATTATTCATAAATAGTAATAAATATTAATAAATATTTGTATATATGTATCAGTAAGTGTATAATCTTTTGTTATTATTTTTTATTATTAATTATTATTATATTATTTATGATTGGTAGTAAATCAATGTATTTGAGATATTTCGTCTGTATTTTAAAAAGTTTATTCATTTAGTGAATTAGACACGACGATGAAAGTTTAAAAGGTGATAGTGAGGATCATATTAGGAAGGCAAAAAGTGGTATATTTTATTTGACCACATCTAAATTTCTACAAAATAGTAGAATTAACAAGGATAACTTGTTCACTTCTATATTATTTATGGAATCAATTTGAGACTTGAATAAAGTTTCTGATTACACATTTTTAAAAAAGAAAAGTGAACAAGTCTTATTAAAATTGTCATAATAGCAACATTAGATATTTTAGATAAATAGTAAGTATAGTTGATTTTAAACTTGAACATTTGTTGATTCCATTTTACTATAATCTGGAAATTTTGTTGATTTAATTTATTTTTATTTAGTCAAATAAAGATTTTTTTTTTCTTTAGTTTTTTCTTTTTTTTGAAAACAATTTTTATCAAGCTTTACTACAAAATTTGATAAATTTAACACAATAATTTCGTTATACGTAAATGTTTACTTACTAATTATTTTTCGTTTCTAGAATTTTAATTCTCAATAATAAACTTTTTATAGACAATAAATTTGTGTCTAATTTATTTTTTGTAAATAATTATCAAATATTAAAATATTTTTCTAATAAAGATTAAACAAATTTCTCAAAATAATTTTTTTAGAGCTATATAAATAATATAAAGCTATAAGTTAAATGTTTTCATTGTCATGAAATTTGATTTTTAATTTAATTATAAAATAATGAATTTATATTATCGAATTTAATTTGAAAAATGCAATAGGCACTTAAAGTTAAAAATTTTTTTATGTCGAAATTAGAAAAATTTGTAAGAACTATTGTATAATGCTTGATAAAATTTTTTTAAATAATTTCCAAATGAATAAAATTTATCTCCTTTTTTTTAGACATTTATTATATATAAATATTTAGAGTTGCGGCCAAAAGAGTAGGTCTTATTTAATATTTTAAGGTATATTTATATATATATATATAGAAATTCTAATGTATAGTAATAATTTTTAAAGTTAAGCATGTTATATAATAATATATTTATTTATTTGCAATTAAATTTTTAACTAAGATAATTTAATTTTAATAATTATTAAAATAATACTGTTAAAAAAAAATTATCAATCTAATAAAATATAAATGCTTATCTTTAAGAATAATACTATAATTCTGTTAGTAATTAAAATAGTTTAGAGATGTTAAGAGTCTAATGTTTCAAAAAAAAGAAGGTAAATAAATTATTTTTAATTTTAAATACAAGTAGAATTCATTCATTTGAATACATCAGTCTTTAACGACATGGCTGTAATATAGCTGATAAAGATTAAAGCTGCAAGACAGAAAGCGTCGTGATTTTTTTTTTATCAAAATTTTATATATGAATAAGAACACGTATAAAAGGCTGGCCTTTGAAAAATGTGTGGCCACATTTGGTAAAGATCTTTTGTAAAGTGGCTCTAAAAAGGAGGGGGCTTTATAAATTTTTTTAAAGATCGATTAAAGCCGCGAGTTAGAATAAGCACAAAAAGGCGATTTTTTTTTCAAGCAATCCTTTCCAAAAAAAAAAAAAAAGGAAAGATCCTCTCCTTTTTTTCAAATAATATTCTATATATGCGACAATATAAAAGAAATTCTAATAATGAAAATAAATTTGTACTTTTATTCTTATAGAGAAAAAATTGATAATTTAAAAAAAAAAATTTCGTCAGCCTTTAGAGACATATGAAAAATTTGTAAAAGTTTTGAGTTTTTTTGATCGTATTTTGTCAGTGCATGATTTGACAAAAAAAGAAAAAAAAATTGACACTTTGTTTTTTTGTCAAAATCTATTTTTTGAATTTACGAATTTTTGAAATTCTAAAATTTACAATATTATTTATAGAAACTTAAGAAATATTCGTTGAAATTTTGATGTCGTTGGAAATCGGACCTTTATGTGTTTTTCATTTGCAAGACTTAAGCGTCGCAAAAAGCGTATACTTACAAAAAACAATTTTTCATTTTTTTTTTTTTTTTTTTTTTGCTTCACAATTTTGGGCAAAATTCATCATTTAGGCCAGAGGAGCATTCCCGAAAAAATTCTGAATTCCTTTTGACTTAAGGTTGTTGAGGTGTATTGACATTGGTGTTTTTGCCGCAAAATCGATTTATTAATTGTTTCAGACTCAATATTACTCCATATCCTGTTTCTTCGTCCATATTAATAAACGTATCTAAATTATCCTCGCAAGCTAAAAAAAAAATGAAAATTTATTTTAAATAATTAAAATTAAGTTAATTTTTTAAAACAATTTTTCATACCAGGAGTTGAAATAGGAGAATGTTCTGGTGGTGGTTTAATCCACGTTCCATCTTTACGTTTCATATGATGTCTATTTGATGCAAAATATTGCAAATATGTACTAGCAGGAACGAGTCTAAATCTTCTGTGACATTCAGGTGGAAGTGCTTCATCATTTCTAAATGTTTCCGTAATATATTTCCAAAGATGAGTTGGAAACGGAAGAATACTTTCTAAATCATAAACAACTGCTCTATCGTCTGGAGCGTATATTAAAATCACATGATAATCCTGCAAAAAAAATTAAATAAAATTAAATAAAAAAAAAATACAATAATAATTACATAATAGATTGGAACTTACCCAAACAATTAAATTATTTTCACCTGTACCGGATCGTTGATACCACAATGGTATCGTACGATTCGCATTACTTATAAAAGCCACATGACAATATTGAAGTTCAGATCCATGTTTTGTTGCCACTTCCTCACATAATTTCCAAATATTTTCTTCACTAAAAATTTTTTATTTTTTTTAACAAAAAGAAACTATTGTAAAAAAAAAACACAAGACTTTCAAAACACTTATTTAGAATTTAAGTTATATTTTTATGTTAAATTATTTTGTTTTTGACTTTATTAATAAAAGTTTGATGCAACTGCAATGGTATCGATCCAAAATTGTATGTATGGTGTATCACTACCGCAGTATGACATTTTCGTTAAACTATAATTTTTTTTTTTTTTAATTCATATTGACTAAAACTTGCAATTACTTACCAATAACAACTTGTGTAAATACATTCAGATGCCTTAGTAAAAAGTGGAACTAATGGCTTATGTCCTTTAACACGAGTATTCACAGCCATTATTTTGTTTACAAATTTGTATTCATGATCAATAGTAAACAATGCATTGTTTACTTCATTCTTTCTTTAGTTTTTGATCGCATAACAAAAAAAAAAGATCAATTATTGAGCAAAAAATTTAATTTAACACAAATTATCTTGAATATTTGAGATGGTTTACAAGAATAATCACTGAATTATAAAATTACTTTTTTTTTTTTTTTTTATAACTAACAATGACAATTTTCAGTTTAGATTAGATCGGTGTAAGCCACCTAGCGGACAAAAAATGTTAACCAGGGTTGGGAAGTGGTACAATATAAATTTCACACATCGATTTGCACAATCGAAATTTTAACCAATCAAAAGAATGTACGAAAATTTAAAATCATTTATTTAAATGATTAATATATTTACAATTACACAAATTTTCTGGAACTAATTATTAAAAAAAAAAAACACTTTTTAAGTTAACTTTATGACAATAAATCCCTCTTGTTTAGATTTTAATATTTTTTGTTTTTCCCGATATCGTTTTTGTTTTTCACGTTGTTTTAATTTTCTAATTTGATCTTTCTCTTCTTTTTCCTGTTTTGTTAATTCTTTTTCTTTGCGTAATGCTTGAAGTTTCAATTTTTTTCTCCTTCGATAAGCTCTTTGTTTCTCAGCATTGTTTTGCCATTTTAAAGATTTTTTCTTTCTAATAAAATTTGTCCCCTTTTTCTGTATTAAGACAGACGAAGATTGAGTATTTAAATTAAATTCTTCATTTTCAATTATCTCTTGATTTATTTTATCACTATTACAATTATTTATCTCGGACAATGTTTTGAGTTTCCATTTTTTTCTCTCTCTGTATGCTTTTTGTTTTTCTGCATTTGACATTGGTCTTCTATAATCAATTATTGATTCCTGACATGTTTCTTGATTTGTTAACAATTGAAAATGTTCAGTTAAATTATAATTGAAAATATTTTCTTCACCTAATTCATTATTTGGCTCTTGTTTTATTTTATTAGTTGAAAAATTATTTTCATGAATAAATAATTCTTCTGTGTCATTTAATTCTTCTATTTCTTGTTTTACTGTAACAAATTGAAAATTATTTTCTTCACTAAAAGATTTTTTTTTATTTTCATTTACACATGAATTAATTAAATTTTTATCATTTATTTCTTGTTTTATTGTAGAAAATTGTAAATTATTTTCTTCATTTGAATTAATTAAATTCTTATCATTTATTTCTTGATTTATTGGGAAATTTTCACTTTTACTTTGTTCTAAAATGGCATTATTAAGTTTAATTTTCTTTCTCTCACGATAAGCTTTTTGTTTTTCTGCATTTGATTTAAATTTTTTTTGTTTTATCAAAACTTGTTGAACAATTCCTAATGAAAATTGTTTTGTTAAATTATTATTTAAAATTTCATTTGCATTTTCTTTAATCACAATTTTTTCCTGTTTTATTCTATCATTTTGAAAATAATTTTCAACTAAATTATTTTCTTGAAAAATTATCTCATCTGTCATTTCAATTTTCACATGTGGCTCTATTTTTATTTTATTCTCTTCAAAAAATGACATTTCACATGAAACTTCTTCGATATTTTTATTATTATTTATCTTTTGTTTTGTTTTATCAAAAATTTCTTTTTCACTTTTATTTTGTTCCAAAAGTGCTTTGAGTTTGATTTTCTTTCTTTCTCGATAATCTTTTTGTTTTTGTGCATTTGTTCGTTTTCTTGGAATTTGCGTTTTTAGATGATAAACATTTTTTTCGTCTTGTTGAACAATTGTTGATGAAAGTTGTTTATTATTAGTAAAGCTGTGATTTACAATGTTAAAAGTTTCCATCATTTCTCCAATCATTAGTAATATATATTCTGAAAAACATTAAATTTATGAAATATTTTATTTATATCATTATTATTATTCAGTGTTGTTAAACAAAAATAAATAAATACCTTGTAATTATTAGAATCAACTGGAGAATTTGTTTTTTATAAACAAAACATTATTATTTTCAATATATTTGACAGGTGACACATCAGCTGACAACTACCAGGGATGAGACACTGTTGACAACAAAAAATTAAGGTTAGTTTACATGTAAAACATCCATTTTTTTATGACGTCATTACTGATTATCCAATCAGAACACAAAATTTTTTATTTACATTTCGATCCCTGTTTTTTTTTTGGTTATGTTTATCGCACGTGTGTTGATATCATGAAATTGAATGAAATACAATAATATATATTCAAATATTTAAACTTTCTTTTACTAATAAGAAATTGTATTCAACTTAAGTAATAATTATTAAAGAGGTAAGCAAATACGTATAGTAAATCATAACCTTTTAATCCCTATGAATATTTTTATTTTGTAAAATAATTTTCCTGCTTTCTTTTCAGATTGAAATCTCGAATTTAACAATGGATAATATATTAAAAGATGATCGTTTTGCTCACATAGTGAAAGATCCGAAATTTCGGAGAATTCCAAAAAATGAACGTAAAGTCAAAATTGATAAACGATTTCAATCGATGTTTACTGACAAAAAATTTGCTGTAAGCTTTAAAGTTGATAAACGTGGAAGACCATATGTAAAAAATAGTGCTGAAAATCTTCGTAAATATTATGATTTATCTGAAAGTGAAGATGAATCATCTGATGAAAAAGATACGGAAAAAGAAGAAAAATCCTCTGTAAGTGAAGAAGAAGAAGAAGAAGAAAAAGAATTAAAGAAAAAAATAAAGAAAAATGACAATAAATTACCAGAATTAAAGAATAATGAAAAAGGCAAATTATCGAGTAATATTAAACAAAAATTGAAAAATTTATCTGTTAATTATGCTCGTGGTGAGGGAGAACTTTTATCAAGTAGTTCCGAGGAAGATGAAAGTATTTTTGACAGTGGTAAGTCAATTTTTGTTAAATAAAAATTTATTTAGAATTTATTTTTTAAATTTAATTTTCTGTTTACAGAAGAAGAGGATGCAATTTGTCACGATTGGGGAGAATTTGATAAAGATGCTGAAGATGCTGTTGAAAGTACACGTCGATTGGCTGTTTGTAATATGGATTGGGATAAAATACGTGCCGTTGATTTAATGGTGTCACTTAATTCATTTTTGCCAACTGGCGGAATTATTCTCTCGGTTACGGTAAAGAATTTTTGAATTTATTTTATTTTAAAAATTTCAAAAGACTAATTGAGAATATTTTTTTTAGATTTATCCATCTGAATATGGTTTACAACGAATGAAAGAAGAAGACGTTAAAGGGCCAACCGAATTAGTTAATAATTCCTCTGAAGAGTTAGATGATGTATGTTTTTTTTTCACTTTTCAGGAAATTTAAAAATTATTTTTCAATAAATTAAATAATTTGTTAATAGGTTGAAGAAGGTTCAAGTTATCAAATGGAAAAATTGAGACAATATCAATTGAATAGATTAAAATATTATTACGCAGTTGTTGAATGTGACACACCTGAAACTGCAGATAAACTTTGGAGTGAATGTAAAAATATTGAATATGAATCAAGTGGTTTAAAATTTGATCTTCGATTTATACCAGACGATATGGAATTTGATCAGGTAAAAAATTGACTAATTTTGTCTAAATTGCGAACTATATTTGTTTTTTTTTTTCAAATACAGACACCTAAAGAAGTTTGTGATAAGCTGCCAGATTTCACTACGTATCAACCAAGAACTTTTACAACTACAGCATTGCAACAAGAAAAAGTTGATTTAACATGGGATGAAACCAACGAAGAGAGAAGAGAAATAACTGAAAAAATAAATTCAGGAAAACTTAATGAATTAAATGAAAATCATTTGAAATATTTATTGGCAAGTGGAAGTAGCGAGGATGAATCTGGTAAGATTAATTAATTTTTTATTATCTTTTTTATTTCGAATACTTATTAAAAAAAAAAAAAAATTTCAGATGAAAATTTAGAAACAAAAGAAGATGAGCCAGAGAAAAATATAAAAGGAAATACAATTGAAAAATATAAACAACTTTTAAAATCAATTGATGATAAGGAAAAAGAGAAACACAAAAATGATGTACAACTTGAATGTACATGGGGTTATAATGTTGAGGAAAGAAGTAAAGAATTTGAAAAAGAAAAACAACAAAAAGCTGAAAATCGAACTCCATTTGAGGAATATCTTGATAAACGAAAGGAAAAACGAAAAGCAAAAAGAAAAGCTAAAATGGAAGAAAATAGTGATAAATCTGAATCTGAGGATGAAATACCATCGGATATTGATATGAATGATTCATATTTTGCCGAAGAATTGAAAAATCATAAAAAGAACACAAAAAAGAATAAAAAAGCAAAGAGAGACGAGTCAATTTCAAACGATAGAGATGATGAAAAAGATGAACTTGAATTACTTTTAATGGATACAAATGAAATTGATAATAAAAAACATTTTGATATGAAAGATATTGAAGAAACTAATTCAATGTCAAAATCAAAAAAGAAAAGACTCGAAAGAAAAAAGAAGAAGAAAAATATTGTTAATAATGATGATGATTTTGAAATGAATCTTAATGATGAAAGATTTCAAGCTTTATACACATCACATCATTTTAATATCGATCCTGCTGATAATCACTATAGAAAAACTAAAGGAACTGAAATTTTAATTAACGAACAATTGAAAAGAAGGAATAAAACTAAAAATTAAGTTGATTGTAATTAAAATTTTATTTTGTACTAGAAATAAAAACAATTTTTTTTTAACTGATAAATAATTTTTATCATTTTCAAAAAAAAAAGAAGTTCACAAAATTAAATATATATCGAAGTTTTGATAACATTTGATTGATAAATTAAATTAATCGATATAATTCATAAACTTTTTGTGTTAAGCGAGAAAAAATTAATTACGTGTGAAATAAAATAAATATTGAAAAATTGAATAAACTTTGAAACACAAAAAGTTACGATAATGACTAATCAATTCACGTTTATTATAATTTCAAATACAATATATTTTACTTAAGAAAACATTTAGCATAAAGTTGCATGCTATTTTTAATTCAAATCGTCAAATAAACAAGTTTTACAGATATTTTTTTATTATTTCTGTAAAGTTTCTTTATAAAGACAAATTTTCTTCAATAATTTATAATTTAATTAACAGATTTTTCAAATTTAATATAATTTAAAATTCAATGAAAAAAAAAAAGAAATTTGTTTTAAAATTTGAATCATAGACAATTTTTTGTTCGTCTAATTCCAATTTAATTTTCGGATTATATATCAAAAAAATTTTTTTAAGAATAATGTAAAACTTATATTCAATTATAATATCTTTCGATTTTGTTTAAATAGAAATTTCTTCATAAAAAAAACTTGTTCATATGAATGAGAAATGCAATAAATAATTTTTTTTTTTTTTAATATGACTTAGTTCTGTCTTCTCCAGGTAAATTTGCCTCTTCGTGTTGTTTGTGAAAAATTTGTCGATTTTACCATTGTGGGATGAGAAAATGAACACGATGGATTTGTACAATAGGGATGATATTTACATTTTTCCTGTGGATGTGAAAATATACATCCAACTTTTGTACATGATAATCCAAATTTACATCGTGGATGAAGATATTGACAATTGACACCAAATTTGCAAGCGGGAAATAGACTGAAAAAATAAAAGAGAGCATTATTAATTTTGTCACTAAATTTTATAATAAGTAAATAATTTTTATTTATAATTTTTATAATATAAAAAATTTTTTGCATTAAAAAAAAATTGATTTTCAAATAAGGCAGAAAATTTTAAATATGAAAATGGAAAAATGAAATAAGTGGGGAAAATGTAATTAAGAAAAGGGAATTTTCATAGAGGGTACCGTAATGAGAAAAATTGCGGGTGTTTATTGGTACCCTACTCTTTTTTTTCTCCGCCCCTCTTGAAGGCGGTAACGTTGGGATTAAGCATATAAAAGGGCCCAACAAACAAGGGAACAAAATATTAACTGTTTGACATTCTATAAAGTCAATTTGATTTTTTGAAAGAAAAATAATAATGTCTGTGACATCGACATCATCTTCGGACGAACCATACGTGGCCATGGAAGTAAAGGACGATTGGAAACCATACAAGGATTATGATCACTCTCCATATTTAACGGAGGAGGATCATCAAACCTTGTTATATTCGACGGATGAAGTGGAACCATATATTCCAAAATATATGCCGGACGATTGGAAAGTTAAAAATGGACTGGACGATAATGATATATTTCATCCAGTGGACGACGAATGGCTTGTAGATTTGGAAATACAAGTCTATCATCTTGCTCTCAAAGCACGTGAAGAGTGGAACCAAAGACGCAGTGCCACTAAACAAAAGAGAAATAAAACAAGTGATGTGAATCCCAATAAGAAGAAGAAGATGCGATTGGCTTGATTTTTCTCAAAGAAAAAACTTTTTGACAAGGTTGCTCCTCAAGGGGCAACCGCCCCAGGGTTATGATTTTGGTAGGCTTTAATTTTTTTTCAAAATGGTCTATCATTTTTATAGCTCTGGAGCAATAATTTTCTTCGTCACCTGAGATTCTTGGCAGTGAAAATTTTTTTCTATTTTCAGGAAAGTGAAACATTATTTTAAAATATTTTTGTAATCAAATTTTTTTAATGCAAATTATTTGTTATATTATTTATGATAATTCTTTTTTTTCCATTTATAGGAATAAAAATTTAATAACTCATATATAATAAAAAAAAAAAATTATTAGTGACAAAATTACACATGCTCAATATTGTTAAAAATGAAAAAAAAAATAGAAAAATAAAATTTAACCTGCAAGGAACGTCCGGATGAATGTATGCACACTTTTTTCCTGACGTGCAATTTGGCCAATAACGACATTTTTTATCCGTCAATGAATTAAGTGACACTGATACAGTATCGATTTTTGATTTTTTCTCGGTACCTGAAAAATAAATATATTTTTTTTAACCAAATTATTATTTTTTTAAAATTGTACATAAATTATTAAATCTTTGAAAACTTGTAAAAAAGAAAGAAAATTTTCTCGATAAACGTACTGATTATTACTGATGAAATTGGAGATTTTGTGGTAGTTATTTCAGGTGTTGGTGATCGTGATTTATTATAAACTATAGGACTTAATTTTCTTAATTTTTTCGGTGGCTCTTCCACATCATTGATATTTTCCGTATTTTGGTTTTCATCATTATTACTTTGCTTTGAATTACTCGATTTATCATCATCATCGTCATCTTCTTTATCATCTTCCTCAATATTTGATACACGAAATGCAATTACATCAGATTCATTTTCTGGATATGCAGTCAAATTTTCAACAGCCTCTTCTTGTTCTTCACATTCGTTTAACTGTGAAAAATAATTTTTTTTAATACTAATTTAAATATAATTAGTAAATATAAAATACAATTATTATTCCATTATATAAAAAAATTAGCTTTTATTTTTCAGTTCTATGTCACAATTTAAATACTATTATTTTTATTATTTAAATTATTTGTTTAAATAAATTTATTTTAAAAATAAAACATAAGAAGAATAAATATTAAAATATAAAAATAAGAAAAGGAAATCAAAAAATTTAATAATTGGGAAAAGTATAAAATTATTGAGGAATTCCCCAATTACCTCCGTTTCTAAATTCTCTTCATTTTCATCAGACGATTTTTCTTGAGGCAAATTATTATTATATCCATTTAAGGTGACCAAAAATTTTTGATCATTGTTACTTTGTTGAAATAATGACCTTACAACACCAATATGTTCATCAGTAACTTCTTGTGATTCATCTGAAAAACAAAAATTGTATTATTATTAGATTTATTTTGTTATACTAAAAACCCAACCACCCGCAATGAATATTTATAAATGAAATTTTCAAATAGTTAATCTTCTCCAAAAATATTTATGATTTCTATTCTTTTGTTAAGACTATTATCGTAAGTGGAAAATCATAATATTGTGCGAATTTCAAAAGACATTATTTTCAAAAGTTAGTAGCCAAAACATTATACATATTTTCATTTCTAAAGTTAATTATCCCTTTTGTTGGGTCAGACCTTTCTCAGTGGGAGGTACATGTGGTTTTAAAAAAAAAACAATACATGCAATAAACTGTCTGAAAAAAATTTATTTTGCCACGCTAAGCTCTTATTTTATTATTTACTGCATTCAATGTGTTTCCGGATTAATGAAAATTGTCGCCGGTAATTTTTTTTTCCTGTCTACTACAAATTCAAAGTCATTAAATTTGACTTTTAACTTTGTTTTTCTTAGAAGCTATTATTTTCAGAAATCCAAATGATTTGGTTATAGTAATATATAATAATAATAATAAAATTTATTTATAAAATCAAAATTCATATTGATTTTAATAAAAATTCATGATAATCATAAAAATAATTTGATAATTTCTAATTTAAAAATATAAATAAATTATATTAAAAAATTTTCTAAGGAAATTATATATATACATACTTACAAGATTTTGTATCGTTACTGGTCACTGTTGTTAATTCAATTTGAATATTCTCCATGACAAATCTCTTCTGTGAATCCAAATGCACTGATAAATTTTGACCTCCACTCCATGATCCAGATGATTTAAGTCTTTTAGGAGGCGGTTTTGCTTCCTAATAAAAGGCATTGTTACTCTTTTTTTTTTAAATCAAACAAATTCATTTTAATTAACAAAAAATGCAATATCTAACCTACCAAAATAATCATTTAAAGAAAAGCCATTATTTTTCAGTCCACGTCCTGAATAAAAGAAAAATGCTAACTTAAACCAAAAATTATTATTTTCTTTTCTTGAATTATCTTTTTTGTCTTAAAAAATTTTTTTTACAAAAATTAAATTTATTTTTATTCGAATTGACAAAAAACAGAATATTACTTACCTTTTGAGATTTCAAATAGAAAAAAAATCCTTTTTATTTTTTTGGAAAAAATAGCTGTTTTAAATTAAAGAAAATAATTTCAATGAAAATAATTTTCTACGTTATAAAATAATTTTTTTCCTCTTATTAACTTAAAAGAAATAATTTTTTTTGGAAAAAACTTATTTTTTTGGAAAATATTAAGAAAAAATAAAAGGAAAATAAAATAATCAAGGATTTACAAATAAAAAAAAGAAATTTAAATGAAATTTTTTTTTATTGTTTAAAACGAACGGAAGTTTCAAAAAAAAAAGTATAAAATTCACATTATTTATTTCCCCTTGACCTCGCAATAATTCATAATAAAAATTGCTAAAAATTTTTTTTGGTGAAAAAGTAATTATTGACGTCTAATAAACGAACGATTATTACTTACCACTAATGAAGGTTCTGGATTTTTTTGCGACACCACAGATTGATTGGCTTCAGCAACAGCTCTCAATAATAAAGATTGTGTTGCTCTTTTTTGATTTGAAGGCAATGGTTTTAATGGTCTTGGTGTTACGATAACTTTACTTGGTAATTTGCAATCTTTTACATCATCCTCATCATCATCCTCGCTGACATCATCATTGGATTTTAATCTTTTTCGACTCATAGTTTTTTCAGTCAAAGGTTTTTGAATTGCAACTATATGAGATTTTACCGGTGCAACATTAATATCAGCTTCATCATCATCATCATTGTCATCAGCATTATTATCTTGAAATGATAAATTTGAAAAATCTTTTCCAGTTCTTTCAAAAGAATTTCTATCTTTATGATTTGAATTTCTATTATTATGATTTAAATGCCTAGTTTCTTGAAAATTTACATTTCTCGTATCGTTCGCTCGAAATGGTTTTCTCATTGGACCTAATCTATATTTTACATTTTTTCCACGGAAACTATTTCTTTCATTTCTATTATCGATATTTCTTTCATCAAGAATTTCTTGCTTTTTTGACGAAGAAGAAGAAGAAGACACTCGATTTCCGCTACTCGAACTTCCTAAACGATTTTTTATAGTCAATCCAGACTTTTCTTTTTCACGAATCTCTTGATTTGGTTTATCACGAAAATTGCCAAGACGATTTTTAATATCAATTGTCTTGTCACGTATTTTTGTCTCGAAATTACGACTCCTTTTTAAATCATCGAATTCATTATTTTTTGAACGTGAAAAATTATTTCGTCGATTATCATCTTTTGTTATTGTTATTCGTTCGTGTTTATGTTTATTAAATGAAATTTCTCTATTTGTTTGGGGATCCGATTTTTTTAATGAAATAATACCAAGACGATTTTTCACTGAAACAACAGAAGTTATTTTAGGTTTAGTAATACTTGATTTTATTTTTTTCGATTCATTTAAATTGAAATCATCTTCATTTGAATTTCGTGATCGTTTTCCAATATCGATATTTGTAATTTCTGAATTATTTGTTTCATTCGTTGGTTTTGAATTTCCTGCTTCAAATTGTGTCTTTGAAATCTCTTTTGATTTCAAAGAATCAATTGGCGAGACTTTTTTTATATTTTCCGTTTCTAAAGATGAAACTGGAGTTTTTTCTTTCGATTCAATTTCAGAAGTAATTTTCAAAATTTGTTTATCTTCACATGGAGATTCGGATTTTGTTTCATTTTCAGCATCCTTATCTTCTTTCAATGGTTTATCGAGTAATTTTTTAGTTCCTTCTTTTGTATTATGATCCTCTAAAAATGAGGTAGTTGTTTTATTTTTTTTACGTTGTTCTTCTTGTTTTATAATTACCGCGGGTACAAATTCCCTTGAAACTTTTTTTTTTGCTATTGTCACTTTTTGCAATTTTTTCAATACTTGATCATGCAACCAATCAACAAATGGAGCTGTATTATTTTCTAAAAACAAATGTAAATCCTCATGCATTTGTTGACGTGATTTTTTATTCACAACCATAACCAGAATATAGTCCGGTAATTCTTCATCATAGCGAACACCAAGTTCCAATAACTTGGCACGAATGGCACTCTGAAAAAAAAAATTTTAATAAAAGGTAAAATTTTGTAAAAAAGTCCCATTTTTTTGTTCGAGAATATTAATTATATTAGAAAAATAAGTTCGGATATTAAATATTTATTTTAAAAAATATATTTTTTTTTATATATTAAATCCGAAGTTTTAAAATTATAATTGAAAAATAAAACTAGTTAAAAACTGTGTCATTCACAATAAAAATTTAATTGAATTTAAATATAAGATTCAAAAACATAAAAAAATACCAAATTTCCATTTTTGTATTTGACATTCTATAGAGGTGATTATTTTGTTGATTTTCAAGAAAATTATAAAAATATATTTGTGTCATCGAAATGAAAATTACAAAAAAGTAATCTATAATTAATTTCACGATGTTAGGAACCGCCCGTAAGTACATGTCCTTTAAAGGAACTTGGCGACATGCGGCTCGTTTCCATAGGAAAATAATATTTACCTCATTAATCGTATTGTAATTGTTAATATATGCAAATATTATATTTAAATAAAAAAAAAAAAAAACTGCTTCCTTTTGAGGATCAATTGACTTGTTTATAATAAATTCAAAATATTAATTAAAAATTTTATTACCCTCAGTTGATTTGTAACCTCAATACCACGAATATCCATATTTAAAATGTATATTCACTATACATGGTTTTAAAATGGTATAATAAATTCCTTTAGGAAATATTAACTTTTTATCTATAATTATTTATAAAATTCAATAAAATTATACTCCAGAATAAATTTTACTGTAACAACATGTAACCATTAAAAATGTGATCAATAGATAGGAAACAAAACCATTCATTCAAGGTTCATTTACAATACCAAAATTGATGTGAATACATCCTTTATTGTATCATAATGGTTTATTCACACTCAAATTTTTAAATCGCAACGATCCAACCCTGGTAAACAACTTGTCAATTTTTCGAATAGAAAAATAAAATTACAAAAAAAACACAAGAAACTGTTTCGTTAAATTAAAAAAACTCCATCGGCTTAATATAATAATTTTTTTTTGTTAATTACTTGAAATTTTATTCTTTGGACTCATTTCAAGATTTTTTGTTATATTTTTTTTTTTCATGTGCGTGGCTAGAAAGTTTCGAAAGAAAAAGCGCAGGCGCGACCACGTATAAAGTTTTCCGACGTGCTTTAAAACGTGAACTTAAATTTGTACACAACTGTACATTTAGCTATTTATCTATCGGCAGTTTAGTACTAATCTAGTTTTTTTTTTGGCTATTTACAATTTATCGTGTTAATTGAGAATTTTGTGAAAATGTCATCAGGAGGTTGGGAAGTAGTTGGAAAAAATAAGAAAGACAAATCTGGTGTTCGTTCAACTAAATTGACTAAGGCAGAAAAGAAAAAATTTATCGAGAATGCTCCAAAAGTTGAAGATTTTTGTAAGTTTTTTTTTTATTATAATAAGAAAACATAACAGAAAATTGAAAAATATTTTTAAATTTAATTCTTCACTCAACAAATGAAAATAAAATAAAAAGAGATCAATTTTTGTTTTTTGTTTATTCAATTGTAAATTGTTTAACAATATACCATATTGTCAATTAAAAATACCTGTAAATAAAGGTAACGGAAATTTTTTTGAATATATTAATTTAAATAGTAAATAGAAATTTGGAAAAGAAGAATTTAAATTTATTTTACCTATTTAATTTTTTTTCTTGTTTTGATATAGATAATAATAGAAATGACCTTTTTAAGTGATATGAAAAAGAAGTAAAATAATTGAATATTGAATTTAAATGTTGATAATTGTTTCCTTTTATCGAAAATAATGTGAACAATATGTTAAAATTTTGTTTTAATTCAAGAATATTTGTTTTTATCAGTACCTTTGGACCAAGTGAAAACTTTGTATGATAATTTGGAAGGAAATAAGGAAAATAAAAAACCACCAAAGGGAAAAGATAGTAAAACGAAGGAAAATGAAGAGAGAAAAAAACAACAGAAGCAACAACAACAACAACAGCAACAAACTGAAAAGAAAAAGGAGATCCCTAAAGAAAAGCCACCAAAATCTATAGAAGATGCACTTAGAATGGTAAAATATATAAAAAGTAAATTTAATTTATATTTTCTCGTTATAATTAATATTTTCTATTATTTTTTAGATAAATGCATCGGAAGTTGAAGAAATTTTAATTGCAGGACAAACTCGATTTCCTGGTGCTCCATTAATTTGGCTTAAAGATTTAGTTGCATTTTTAAATATGAAAATTCCTTTAGAAGTTATTGATCCAATATTTTCTGGTAGACCAGACGATTATCCAGCAAGTGTTGTACCAAAATCAATTAGAATAATACTTGAGAAAGCAATTCAAATTAGTGGCTCACAAAATGTTCAACTTTTTTATGAATTTAATTTAACGGCAATGGCCTCTGATCTTGTTAAAAATCAACCAGTGATTGGTTATAAAATTTTTCTTCAACTATTAGCAAAATTTAATCCCGAAATGACAATAACAAGTATTCCAAAATTAATAACATTGAGAAATTCTTATCAAAATAGAAAGCCAATTGGTTTATCAATAATATGGGCACTTTCACAAAGTGGAAAAGATAATTTAACTGTTGGTTTATCAGTTTGGCATCATGTCATATCACCAATGTTAGAAGGAAAAAATTATGCCAATTATGTTTCACAAATACTTAAAGATTTAATAACACGTCATTCAAATGGAAAGAATGTCGATGTAAAAGCTGAATTATATTTAAATATTATAGATGATGTTATTTCTGGAAAATTAAATATTGCGCCTACTTATGTCAATGAAATTAAGCCTTTTAATGATAAATTAAGAGTAAGTATAATATTAAATAGTTTTTTAATTAAAATTAAAAGAATATAAAAATATTCTTCATTTTTTCAGGAAATGGTTTTTAAATCGCCAAATTTAAAATGTCGTTCATTGTTTGAAACATTGATGACAAAATTGACTCCAAAGAGTAGTGCTAATTATAGAGAAGAAATTGTTCAAGCACTGGTGGCTTGTTTAATAAAAGACTCACAGTGCTTTAATGTTTGGAAAAATATGTATAATAAGAATTTATATCAGTCTGATTTACTTTTAAAAAATATTAGTAAGTTTTTAATATTTTTGTTAAATTACAGAAAGAAAAAAAAATTATTTTTTCTATTTATTGAATGAAAGAATGTTTTATATAATTTTTTTTTTTTGTCTTTTTCAGATACCCATTGGAATACACTAAAGGTGATTAATAAAAATAATTTGTTTTTGGAAATGCTTGAGGCCTTACAAACAACGCACAAAAAGACTAAAAAAAATAAAGATATTCTCGCTGGAGAATGCAATAAAACTTGCGAAGTAAGTAACTATTTTATTATTTCAATTTACATTTTTAAAATAATGTTTGAAAAATTCAATATTACTTTAAATTTAATAATTTAATAATAATTAATTATTATTAATAATTTAAAAAAAATTAATATAACATTAATTTTTAATATAAAATTAATTAATAATTTAATAATTATTATTTTATTTATTCAAGTAAATTTATTTAATTGTTTTTAATTAAAATTTCTCAGTTTTAAAAAAATTTAAAACAAAAAAAAAATTAAGGAAAGGGCCCGAAATCTATATATAATTCCAGGGCCTAACTTCCCCCTCTCTCTTCAGTTTTGTTTACTGATTCAGATGTTCAAGTTTAGAATATTATTTTGAAATTTCGAAACAAAAATAAGAAGTTAATTAACGACTTATCTGTTATCAGCTTCCAATTAAACTTCTTAATGTTAATTTAATAAAAGTGAGTGTGCGTGTATAATTGTTTTTTGATAAAAATTATTTGAAGTAATAACAATTTTTTTTTCTATCTGGAATTTTGAGGTTAGACTTCCAGTTTATTAGAGTCGTTAAATTATTGATCGCGCATCGCCTTCTCGATTTCACTTACAATATATATATAGTTGTCGACATCGTGTCATTCACGAGAACTAAACCAGAAAGTTTATTTGATTTTTTTTTTTAATTATATTTCATTCCCCTTTCTCCCCCCCAAAAAAAAAAAAAAAAAAAAAAAAAAAAAAAAAAAAAAAAACAATTTTCTCTAAAGAGATTTTTATGTGAGAAAAACTGAACGTATTAAAACGAAGGTAATTTGACGTGAGAGTGACGCAGATAGCGACGCCAAGTATATTTGAGTGAAAATTTGTCTTTAATTTGAATATGGAGCAAATCGCTTGGAATTTCTAAATCAGTTGTCAAAACGAATATATATATATATATACATATATACATATATACTTTTACCGTCAAGATTTCTTTAGTTTACATTTCAAGAGTGTAAGACAAACTTTCACATTTTTAGATATTGATAAAGAAAATGACTGCAAAAACCACCAGCGGTTTTCCGTGGAAAAAGGGATGTTTCATTCTTTTACTTCTAATTGGTTCTCTTTTGGCATTTGATTGCCGAAAAAATGGTTCCTTTGAAGGTAAGAACTTTATTTACTTTCTCTATTTACATTATTCTTGTTTATTATCTGAATGTTATACATACAATTAGCAATGTCATTGAATTTTAATTTGTTTACCCTTGTTAATTTCCATATTAAAATTATTTCATCTCCATATTAATTTTGAATAATTATGATAATTTTAATTAGAAGAAAAATGGTTTAATATTATTTTTATGTAGAAATTAATTCAAAGGCTGTTTTTTTTTTATTGAAAATTATATTTTATATTAAAATTAATGTTTCTTTTACGCGTTAAAAAAAAAATTACGTCATAATATAAACATTTTGCAATATATTTTTCCTTTTATTGAATCATATCAGTTTCAATGAAACATTTTTGTATTCCGTTATATTTTCAATTTTAATTTATTAATAATGAATTGAATTTTAAAAAGTAAATGAAATTTTTTTTTTTATTTTACAGCATCAAGAACAAATAAATTCTTAAAAGATAGCGGAGCTTTGGTATATGGTCAGAAAATTTGGACTTCGACGAAAACATATTCCAATGATGGTCTAAAATATATTGAAACTAGATTCCCGGATTATTATAAAACCACCGTTGAATTCACTGCACCATATGTGAAATTAGGAAATGATGTTTTCATTGTAAGCAAGAACATATCGATTAAATTTTATGACAATGCTGCAACTTATGTGACAGAAAAAACTCCCATTGTTATTGCCACTGTAAGTACTTTTTTTAATCAAAAAAAAATTTTTTTTTTATTAAAAGGCTAATTTAATTTTTATTAAAATATTTTTTAGATCGAACAATATGCACCAGGAATGTTGTCAACAATCGAAAAGCAAAGCATCAAAGGATTGGAATTTATTAAAAAATCGTCAACTTATGTTTGCGAGCAAATTGTTGATCGTTCCGTAATGATGGTAAAATGGCTGGAAACAAATGTTTTTGTGTAAGTTTTATTTTCTTTCGAAAAATGAATAATATTTATAATAAATATATTATTATTAATTTTTGTTTTAAATTTTGCAGAGGAAAATTGAGTCCACAAAATTTGCAGAAATACGCAAATCAAGCGATAGACACGACGCAATCGTTTGCAAGTCAAACGTATGATTGGGTCTATGAAAAGGTGCAAACACTATCAAAAATTCAATGAGGCGTGAAAAAAAGAAAAAAAAGATCAACTTCCTTTTGTAGCAACTATCAACAATTAGTTAGCTACCAAATTCCCTTCATACCTCAAGCATTTATTAATTAGATTCCAAGAGTGTAGATTGTACGATTTATAATCAATTTTTTTTTCGCGGTCATTTTACCTGTGATATTCCAAGAATGTACCGCTTGACAGTTCAACGCCTCTCTTTCTAAAAAAACGGTTTTGTTTTCGAAAATGCAATGGCAAAAAACGGTTCATCGTTTTTTTTTAAAAAAAAACGTGCCATTTTTAGATTAACTACATCATGGAATCATCGTGCAAAAAAAAAAAAAAAACATCGTGTCAAAGTATTTTGTATGTTGTTTTTAGAATATGATTGAGTAAATATCTAAAAAATAAATGACTTTTCATAAAAAAAAAAAAGAAGAAAAAAAAATATTAAAAAGAAAAGAACAAATATAAAAAAATGAAGAGTAAGTATTGTTAAATGGACTATGTAATTGATAATAATTAAGAAAACGCTAAGATTATTTGTAAAAAAAAAAATAGATTTGAAAATTTCCCTTGTAAAAAAATTTGTCTTTTTTCGTATAGCGGGATATAATTAATGAACGCACAATTTTTTTTTTGTAGCAATAGCAAAGTATTAATTTATAAGATTAATTAATGATCTTTGATGACATTATTACGATCAATGAAAATGATTTTTAACAAGAATATATTAGGTTCTTATAAAGGAGATCGAAGGAATGTGACAGTGCGGTCACAATTCACACACGTGTGTATAGTATATACTGCAAAGTTTGTTTTTTTTTTTTTTCGTCACAGACAGTATTTTTTTTAAAATAATTTCTCGCTCTCTTTCTCTCATCACACTTTCACAAACAGTCTTAGCGCGTGTATATATATATATTTATATATAAATGCTCGAAAATAAGTGTAAATGCACTTGTACACTCGGCGATTGAAAAGCTATTTTTTTTTCCTCACAATTCATATGGAAAGAAGAGCTTCATTGTATTTTTGTAAATTTGATTACAAAGATATTCCTCTTCCTCATCTCTGACACTCGCCAATATTTCTAAAATTTGTCTGCAATTAAATAAAAAATATGCGTTAATGCGATTGATTCTATGTAAAAAAGAAAAATATTGTTATAAAAATGGTTTATTGGAATTATTGGAAACAAATATATATATATATATTACACTATGGTGCAAGGCTCGTTTCGTCCTTTGACCATTTTATCTGGTTGCCATTTTTCCTTTTTCACCGATGGAAAACGTGTCACAACATCTTTGAATGATGCATGAGTTGGCCTAATTTCACACCATGGACAATCAGTTTCTATCACTAGACGATCGGATGGAATTGTTGTAACTGCACACAGATTTTCCTCTGTTTTCAACGAACTTGAAACAAATTTTAAATTGTTAAATTTAAAAAAAAATCCTTAATTTACAAAATTTTGAATTTAAAAAATTAATATTTAAAAATTAATTTCTAATTCAATGATATAGAAGCTAAAAATTTAATTACCATCCATTAATACCAATATAAAGTCCTAATTGAAGTAAACTGTATGCTTCCTCTGTATTACCATCGAATGAATGAACAACACCAGCTGTTAATTTATCTTTATTTTTTCTTAGTATTCGAACAAAATCTTCGGCAGCATTACGACAATGAAGAAACATTGGTAATTTCAATGTGGAGCAAAGAGAAAGTTGCATTTCAAAATATTTTTTTTGTATATCTTTAGAGCAAAATTGAAGTCTATCATAATCAAGTCCCATTTCTCCAATTGCAACTATTTTATCTTTATTATTAATTGCAATTTCAGAAAGTGAACTGAGATACGCTTCAGGATCTCCGGATTCTTCAAATTCATTGCAACGCGTTGGATGACAACCAACAGTCGAAAATAATCTCTCTATTAAAAAAAAAAAAAAAAAAAAATTTATTTTTAATTCATTTAAAAAAAATAAATATTTTCAAATAATTAAATTCACAATATTTGAAAAAAAAAAACAACAAACTTTTATAAACCTATTAAATTTTAAAACACTTTCTAATATTATTATAAAATATTCAATAAATAAGTAGAACACGAATTTGATAAAAATCTATATTTTAAAAAATTCAAATAAAAACAAAAATATTCGATTTGTTTACATACCATCTGTCCTGGCAATTTCTAAAGCTTTTCTACTTTCCTCAACACTGCCCGCTGTAATTATAATTTTTGACAGATTATTATCCCAACTTCTCTCTAATACTTTATCTAAATCCGGTTGATGTTTTTGAGATTCGTGATAAATTCCCTGATACATAGGATCCGTTAAATTTGCACCAATATCTGTAACAATGGATAAGTAATAACAAAAATGTTAAAAAAAAAAATACTTGCCTTTTTTGACATTTCCGTAACCTCAATATTTGGAAAAAAAAAATATTTCACATTTCTCACTTATTAATTTTATATTTTTACAAATATACAAATTACTTTTTTTTTGGGGGGGGGGGGGGTTTACCTATAAACTTTCGTAAATTTATCATTTTTTTCAGCATATAACGGTGTTTTAATTATATACGATAAAAGTATATTATTATATGTATTGCCGAGTGAAAGAGAGAGGTTAGCCTACAGTGTACGTTTTGTTTAAACCGGCAGGACCGGCGGTATCCGCGTCCTCTATGGTAAAGTAAAAAATTATGCTTTGGAAAAATTTTAAAAAGGGAAAGAACAAATTTAAATTTCTCATAATTAATTTAGTTCTTTTGTAAAATTATTTCAATTTTTTTTTTTTAAATTAAATATTTGCAAATACTTTTTTTTTTATAAATCGATAATTTAATTTTAAATTATGTTTATTTAGGTAAGAATTTTTAAAATATTTTTTCATTTTCATATTGATAGTTTATTAATATTTCATTTATTAACAAAAAAAAAAACAAATATTAAATACAAAATATTTGTTTATAATGCTCAAAAATTAAATTTTTTTTGAAATTGTAATTTTATACATTAAGGTATTTATTTACAAATCGTTAACAATTTAATATTTATATTTAAGTTTTTTTTTTTTTTTATTTGGAATTTTATCAAATTTTTTTCTATCAAATAACTTTTCTTTATTTAAAGGTGTTCATTTCGTGCATTTCAGACTTTTCAAAACGAAGCGTATGCAACGTTTATGATAAACGATTTTTAAAGAAAAATTTTTTAAAATGAAAAATTCTATAATTTTTTGCCTAAAAAAAAAAAATTTCTTGAAGTTTTCATTAATCAACAAATTATAAAAAAATATTTATTAGGCAAAAAATTATGTCTTAAAAAATCGTTTATCATAAACGTTGCGTACTTCAGCTTCGTCTTTTCAAAAAAAAAAAAAAATAATAATAATTTGTTTACAGCTTTTCTTAAAGCTTGCTCATATTTCGTCTTCCTCATCTTCTTCTTCAAATTCCTCTTCGTTTACTTCCTCGAGTTCTTCTTCTTCCTCTTCTTCTTCTTCTTCTTCTATTTTAATTTCCTCAAATGTAATATCATCCATTATTTTAGTAATTCCTTTAGGCCGTGATTGATCTTCCTCCGAATTACTACTATCGCTATTATTTTCTTTTGTTACATCAATTTTGTGCTCCTTAAATACATGATTAACGAAAATTAATTCTGACGTTACTAATTTACCACAAACTTCACATTGCAATGTTGAACCATCATCAGCTTGTAGGCAATGTGTAAATTTTTTATGTCGTTTATAATTTGTCACATTAAGTTTATGTTCATCGTAGACATGTGAAACAAAACTTGTATCTGTTTGTAATAATTTACCACAAACTTCACATTTTAATGTTGATTCATCCTCTGCTTGCATGCATAACATTAATTTGTCATATTGTTTAAATTTTTTTTTATGAAGTTCCAAATGCCTATCATGATCGACACGAAGACTAAATTCATATTTACAAATTTTACAATAGAGATAATGTTTTTCAAAACGTGTATGCGATCGTAAAGTTGGAAAACTAGAGTAAATTTTCAAACACACTGGACATTGTAAACAAACATGAATTTCAAGTTGTTCAACTGTATCAAATAATGCTGAACAAGAATCACATTGATAGGTTTTATTCTCAAAACAAGTATGTTTAAACCAATGTTTTTGTAATTGATGTACAAAATCAAATGATAAATTACAAGAAATGCAAATTAAATTTTTAAAATGATCTCTTTTTACACTAAATGAATTTTTTGCTATTAACATATGACTTTCGAATACTTTTTTTTTACTAAAACATTGATTACAAACTTCACATTGATTTTCATGACATTTCAAATGAGAACTAAATACATCTAAATCGTCTGTTGAAAAATTACAATAATTACAAATTAATTGTTTATCATTATTCTCTTCAAATGCATGTGTTAATAAATGACTTTTTAATTTACATCGTGTCAAAAATAGAGCATTGCAAGCAGGACATTTAATAAATTGCTTTTTAGGAATATTAAATGAAACTTGATTTGTAAAATTATTTTGATTAACAAATTCATTAAGGCGAAATTGAATTGGTTCGAGATTATCAGATAGTGAATTATTATCATCTTCTATTGTTATTATTTGAACGGCCTCTGTATTTTCTTCAAGTTTCAATGGATTTTCCGAATCGGAAAAACCAGGATCATCAGGATCCCCGGTAATAACTTCTTCTTCATGATCCAATTCTAGCATAGTGGTAGCGACGAATTTAAAATCTTGATCCTGAATGTTTTCTTCATTTTCATCTAATTGATTCTTTCTTTTTTTTGACGAATTTTCCGTTTTATATTTCGTTGTACGATTTTTAGTGCCAGAAAAAGACATCTTTTTATGTTTTTAGTTTAACGAATCTGAAATAGAAAATAAAAAACTTAATTTATCTTTGTAGGTTTTTGTTAGATCAAAAAAAAAAAAAAAAAAAATTTTAAACATTTTGAACTATGACCTAATTAAATATAAAAAATATAAATTATCTACTTACGAGATGTTTTTTTTAAAGAAAAATCCGTATATGAAAAATATCTTTTCCAGTAATTCACATTCTCTCACATTTTTGATATTCTGTTTTTCCTTATTATTTTTTCATTCGTATTTTAAATTCTCAATTTTTTATAAACAAAACACAAATTTAGTTTCGTTCCTTCGCTAAATAAATATATTGTGTATACAACAAAATTAAAAAAAAACTTTTATTAGCGTGTCACTTTATATTTTCTTTTAAAAAAAATTTTTTTGTCCTTTTTTTTAGGTTAGGTTAAAGAAATTATTTTTATACTCTATTCACTTCAATTTTAGATAAATTTTCACATTAACAAATTATAATAAATTAATTTATTATTATGTGCGTTTATTATTAACGCAAAAATGCAGAAAACAAATAATAATTATTTAAAACAATAATAGATTGCAATATGACGTTTTGACAAAACGGACAAAACTTTCTCAATAACGTATCAATATTATTAAGGTTCCCGATGCAAAAAGAATTTCTCTTTTCACTGATGTAACTAAGAAGGGTTCCTATATATAATTAATATTATTATTTATTTGTTTATAAAAGTGTTTATAAACATAAGTGTTTTACAATTTAATCTTTGTATAACAAGAATTAATATTAAATAACGACTTAAAATTAAAATATAATATCATATACACAAGTTGGCAACGCATTCACATATTTGATTTCTACAAATTTTGCTTAAAAAAATAATTATATTTTTAATTTACTTTTTACAATATTAGTGTTGACTATTTACAATAAGAAAATTTTTATAATAATTTCTTTAATATAAATAGAATTTATTTTCTTTTTTAAAAGATAATAATTATTATAAAAATTTTCTTGGAACCAATATGAAATATTGTCTCTCTATTAAAAAAAAAAAAATAATAATAATAATAATAATAACACGCAGTAATGAATTAATCTTTACTTCGTTTCTTTTTGTGTTGATGACCATGATGATGATTGTAATGACCATGATCAAAACCAATTCCATAAGGACCGTGAGCACTATGTCCAAGATTAATTCCAGCACCATGGGCAATTCCATGACCTAAACCTGCACCATAAATACCATGACCTATGCCATGACCTAAACCTGCACCATAAATACCATGACCTATGCCATGTCCAATTCCATGTCCTAAACCTGCGCCATAAAGACCTAAACCTCCACTGAGTCCAGGGATTCCCAGACCATAATGATCATGAACAGGAACCGGAACTGGAATTGGAATTGGTACCGGAACAGCATGTTTCACCGGAATTGGAAATGGATGATGAACTGGAATTGCAATTGGCGTTTTCACTGGAATTGGAATTGCTTGTTCCACTGCAACTGGAATTGTCTGTAAATAAAATTAAACAATTAAATAATTAAATAAAAAAATTAAATAATTAAATAAAAAAATTAAATAATTAAATAAATAACAAAATTAAATAATTAAATAAATTTAAATAATTAAGCAACAATTTAAATTACATAATTTGTAATAATAATAATAATAATAATTTATTTCATTGTATGTCCTTTTCAAGGACCTTTACAATTTCCTTTTCACTACATATTTGAACTTTTTTCATGATTTGTAATAAAATAAAAATTAAAAAAAAAATAAATAAAAATAAATAATAATAAAATAAAATAGTAAAATAATTAAATAAAATAATAATAAAAATAATAAAATAAATTTTAAAAAAAATTTTTTTGCAAATTTAAATAATTAACAAAATTAAATATTAAATAACAAAATTAAATAATTAAATAAATTTAAATAATTAAGTAACAATTTAAATTACATAATTTGTTAATTAAAAAACAGTTTTTTAACTAAATAATATAATTTGTTAATTAATTAAGCTACTTGAAAATCGCTAATTTTTTTTTTTTGTGAACCAGAATTAAAAATTGTTTTGATCAGCGAAAAATTAGAATGTCTGATCGAAACTCACTTTTACTACTGATTAAACTTACACCTCGAGTTACGGGAATTTATAAAAAATTCCGTCTGACAGAAATTGATTTCTACTACTTAAGTATATATTTTATATTTAAAGTACAAGAATTCGAAAAATTTTTTTGACTGAGAAAATGTGACCTTCACTATTTATATGAAAAATAGAGAAAATTTCGAAAATTATAAATTGGAAAAAAATTATATTTGATTCAAATAATTCGTTAACTATTTTCAAATAAATATTTAATTTAATCAATTAAATGCTTTATTTTTTTTTAAATATAAATTATTTGGTTCACATAAAAATTATTTGGTTCAAATAAAAATTATTTGGTTCAAATAAAAATTATTTGGTTCAAGTAAATATTTATTAGATAATAAATAATCGATTATTTGAATAAAATAAATGATTTTTCCATATGGGAATTTATTTTGGACAAAAAATAAATTATTTGGTTCAAATAAAAATTATTTGGTCAAAATAAAAATTATTTGGTTCAAGTAAATAATTCTCAGAAAATAAATAATCGATTATTTGAATAAAATAAATTATTTTTCCATATGGAAATATATTTTGGACCAAATATAAATTATTTGGTTCAAATAAAAATTTTTTGGTCGAAATATAAATTATTTGGTTGAAGAAAATATTTATTAGATAATAAATAATCGATTATTTGAATAAAATAAATTATTTTTCCATATCGGAATTTATTTTGGACAAAATATAAATTATTTGGTTCAAGTAAATATTCATTAGATAATAAATAATTGATTATTTGAATAAAATAATTTTTCCGCAGTGTATGAAAATTTATTAATATCGAATAAATTAAAAATAAAATTAATTAACAGTTAATAAATTTACCTGTGGTATTGGAACTGGAACTGGATATGGTTTATGAACGATCCTTTCAACAGGTATTGGAATAAGTTTTTCCACAGCTTTTTCCACGACTATTGGCTCGGGGGCATGTTTTTCAATTGGTACAGGTTTATTAATTATATAACCCGGAAATTCCTTTTCCGGTGATGCATCTACATCAATACCCGAACCAGTTTTCCATCTACGGTAAAATAAAAAAAAAAAAAAAATTATAAATGTACACGTTTAACTAGACGAGCTAAAAATATAAATTTCTTTCTTATTTCAAAATTAGAATCGAAAGTGAATGATTAATTAAGGTGATGATAAAATAATGTCATTATATAATATTGTATACCAAAGAAAGATAATATTTTTAGTTTTTTTTTTAAAAAATTTTGATTCTTAATTTTTTAATTATTAAAATTAATTATATAGAAATTGTGTATTTTTGTCTTACCCTTCTAAATTTGGACCACTTAGTGGAAGTTCGGGTCCAGATTGAAGAGTCGGTAACACATGATGTTGATGAGCATGTTGATGATGATTTAAATCATGAACTTCTAAATTTTGAAGACCAATCCATCCGGAACTTGAAATTCCACGTTTCTGTTGCATTTGCTCATTATTTGTTTCCGCATGTGCGGAAGTACACAAAAGAGGAATCAGCAACTAAAAATTAATTCAAATTTAGTTAAAATTATTCAAAATTATTCAAAATCAGTTAAAATCCGTTAAAATTAATTCAAATTTATTTAAAATTATTCAAAATTATTCAAAATTATTTAAAATCAGTTAAAATCCGTTAAAATTAATTCAAATTTATTTAAAATTATTCAAAATTATTTAAAATCAGTTAAAATCCGTTAAAATTATTTAAAATCAGTTAAAATCCGTTAAAATTATTCAAAATCAGTTAAAATCCATTCAAATTATTTAAAATCAGTTAAAATTATTTGAAAATTAATTAAATTACTAGAAAATTAAAAAATTAATTAATAAATTAATTAATTTTGCCTTAAGAAAAAAAAAAAAAAAAAAATGGAACCAACTTCTCACCAAGAATATCGACATTGCTGAGCTATGCTGATGGACTGTTGTGAGTTGTTGACAGAATACGCTTTTATATTTGCTCAGGGAGTGGTCCAGATCGTGTTCCCATCTTTGATCAGATCGGAAACTCGGCCTTGCCTATCGTGTCTCATTTCCGGGGAGGAAAAGTATAAAGAAAATCCCGTCTTTGATCGTGAACTTTCGACGTAATCAATTTTTATATAAAAAAAGTATTTTACACACAATTGTTTTCCCAATATTTATATAAGATCAATTACAAACTTAATCTATAACGGCGCGAATTTTAAAATTGACCAATCATAATATTATAATTGGACAATTTTTAAAAATCGCGCCCTATTCGGTCATTTCCAATTTCGGTCAAATCGTCAGTTTTTAGAAATTCTGTAAAATAATAATTTTAATTAAATTAAAAAATTAAAATAGAATTATTATAACAAAAAAATAAAAAAAAAAAAAAACATTTACAAAATGGTAATGTAAAAAGAAAATGTTTACATTTGATTTGGAGATAATCTCATCTTTAGTGGATGTTGGGAGCTTTTCTCCCATTTTTGCTTTTGGAATAAAAGCATATATCATCGTTCACATATTTTATAGTTATATACCTTCATGCCACTGACCTACTTCAAAGTTTATTATTCTTTCTTCGTACCTCTCACATATAAACATACTTCCGGTGAAATCAAAATTTCCATCCCTCGAATATGGAGCTAATATATTACATTCTGGACCTGAAAATAGTTTTCCATATATCTTGATCGATAATCACAATCAGTGACTTGAGTTTTTAATTTTTTTTTTATCTCGAATCTAAAACGGAAGTGAAAATTGCAAATTATATTATTAAAAATTTTAAATATAATCAGATAAAATATCAATATTTTTGGTTTGAAACAAATTTCTTTACATAATTAAATTTTTTTATCATTAAAATATAATAAAAAAAAAGATAGTTTAATAAATAATTGGCTTACAAATAAAATATTTATAATAATGAAGTTAAAATTATATATAAATAAAAAGAAAAGTGACTTTAGTTTTATAAAAGAAGGTTGAAATAAAAATAAATTTTTCTTGAAATATATTTTATTGACAGTGGAATATAATTTTAAAGTTGTAACTTTCAACTTGACTTCCATTGGATATATATTTACGTCAACAAGTGTTTGCTTCTTATGTAATCGATATATTTAATATAAGAAAAAGTGTTTATTACTACTTTTTCTAATCCACAAAATATTTAATCACAGAAAATTAAAATAAGCTGCAACGCTTATTATTTTAATCCAATTTTGCATATTTTAATACCAAAATGAATTAAAATAAGCAAAATTTGATTAAAATAATAAACTTATTTTAATGCCTTTTAATTTTCTGTAAAATTATTAATTTAATTAAAAAAAAAAATTATGTTTTTAAAATATTTCTATTAAAACAAACTATTTTTTTTACCAATTATTATATATATATACAATGGTTTCTTTTTTTTCAATAAACATTTATAATTGTTCTCTTTAAAAGTTTAAAAGTTAAATATTATTAAATTATAATATTAAAAATGAACTTGATATCTTGATGTAAAATTAAATTTTTTCCTTGAAACTTCAATAATGTAACATTGATAAAATAATAATGAAAATAATTTTCATAAAATATTTCAATTCGTAAATTAATTGCCTTATTAATATCTTAGTTTACTAATTCCCTTGAAACAATTTTTATTTTGGTTCAAGTTCTTCCAGGATTTTTTTTTTTTCATAATTAGCATATTATTATTATTATTCTTTTTTATTAAAAAAATAATATAATTTAAAAATTTGTTTATTTCATAAATTGGTAATAAATAAAAAAATTAAAAAAAAAAAAAAAAAAAAAGGAATAGAGGAAACTTGAAATTAAAAGAGAAATTACACGTAAACGTATATAAAAATAAGAAAATTCGTCGAAATGAGATTAGTTATTGTTAGAAATGTGTATATTACATGTGTGACTTGAAATTGCTTAGCTTTTTTTTCTGTATCACAAAACTAAAACCTTCCGCATTGGAATTACATTGAAGACTTTCTTGAGACTTTCATTTTCTAACGCGAACCATTTCTTTTGATACCATCCATTCATTATTCATTACAGATGTATTGTAAAACAATTTTCTTTCCACTCATAATGATATTATAAATTTTCATAAAATTATAATAATTAAAATATACCTTTCTATTAGTTTTGTATTTCTTTTATGAATATTCAAAAAATTATATCTAACAATTAGAAAAATTATAAGAAAATTATAATTAATTATAATTATTTATAATTATTTATAATTAAAAAAAAAAATTATATCAATATAAAAAACTTTATCGAAAAAAATATATTTTTTTGAAAAATTAAAAATATTATTAAATTATAGTAATAATTTAATCAATGGTATTTATTTCATCAAGATTAAATTATAACAATTTTTCACGTGCCACTTTCGTTAACAAACGTGAGTTAAGTTACGCATTTAAATTGCATTACGAGAATTTTAATTAAAATCTACTTCCACGTGTGTCTCTAGATCATTATAAAATTTTCGGTAATGTGCCAAGTCAAGTTCAATGATTGCCGTAATTATTATTATATAAAAAATCCAATAAATTTTCGTCCTCTCAATATTTTTTTTTATAATATTTATTTATAAAAATAATTATTTATAAACAAAAATTAAAATAATTTTATATTTATTTAATATTTAAAAAAAAGTTTACTTACAAATAAATTTTTTAATAAACACCGATTGAAATTAATAATAATTAATTAATTAATTAAATTAATTAATTAATATTAATAAATTTTTAAACAATAATTTGTCAACTTTTTCCAAAGTCAATAAAAAAAAAAAAAAAAAAAACTGCAACAAATTTGGCTACCACCCAAAAGGATTAGAAACAGCGAAAGTTAAATATCGAATCGACAATCAATGAGTTCTCCAAACTGATATACACATATGGTATACGATGAGTCCTATAAATACTTATAGGGGTCACAAATTAGAGAGCAAACGCAGTTTTTCTTCAACCTCGATGCTACCAGGAACATAATTATAAAATGAATTTCATTTTGGTATTTATCGATTTTATAATTAAAGAAAATTTAATTTTTAAACAATTTTTTTTTTTTAAAGACCTCGATATATAGTGAATTGTGAATTATTTTTATCTTATATATAAAAGTGATGATGGATTAAATCGACTAATGGATTTTTGCAGAAAATCAACATATTTAATATATACAGTGAACTTGCGAGAGTGTTACTAATTCATTAATTACTCGTATAATTAGTGCGAACAAAAATTAAAAATCGATAAAACGGACTTATTAATTTCATTATTATTGATTTAATAAATAAAAGACATTTTTTTTTTTTTATAAATATTCAAGGTTTTTAAATTGGTATTAATTTTTTGTTACAGCCAAGTGATTTATTTTTAAACAAGTGTGTGAAATTTGAAAAAAAAAAATGGAGGGAGAATAATAATTTAAATATAAATAAAAAAAAATTTTTAAACAAATAATTGAAGAAAAATAATAATTTTTAAAAATATTATTAATTATTAAATTAAATTATTAATTAATAATAAAAGTAATTATTAATTTAATAATTAATAATTAAATTAATTTATTTATTAATAATCAAAGTAATTATTAAATAATTAACTAATAATTAATTAAATTATTTAAATTATTTATTAAATTATTTAAAAAAATAATAAGAAATTTATTGTATTTTTGCAGACAGTGATGCTGATTGCTGCAAGCGCATCAGCAATAACAGTTGAGAAACGGGAGAAAATAAGTTCAATTTATTCAAAGAAACACGGAAAGAGAGGAGCTTTTAGTGTTGAATACGGTTATCCCTCACAAGAGCCAGCACCAATTTATGAGGCACCAAATCAACAAATTCCAGTTGGATATGATTATTCACATCCTTCTCCAATTTTACCACAGCATCCTGAACCAATACAACCACCAGTTGCAGTTCAACCAGTCGGTTAGTTTTTTTTTTTTTTTTTTTTTTTTTTTTTTTTTTTTAATTTTTTTCAAAAAAAACACAAAGATATTTTAACGATTTTAATAGAATAATAATATTTTATAATAATAAATTACTATAAAATAATAATATTTTATAATAATAAATTACAATAAAATAATAATAATACAAAAAATAGAATTAAAAGAAAATAAATAAAAATAAAATAAATAGGTACTAGGATTCGTAGAGTAGTGGTCAGCGTTCTCGACTTGCGTTGCGTAGTCCGAGGGTTCGAGCCCCAGCAGAGTTGGGTTTTTTTCCGCGATAGAAATTAATTTAAATAGGCATAGGTAGACTATAAAAAGCGAAATGGGTGAACCAAAAAATAATTTGGTTGAGAAAACAAATAAAAATTGATTTAAAAATAAACAAAAAAAATAAATAAATAAAAAAAAATTAAAATAAATAAAAATAAAATAATAATAATTACAGGAGTGCCAGTAGCTCATCCAGTTCCGGTACCTCAACCAGTGCCAGTACCGCAACCAGTAGCAGTGCCTCATCCAGTACCACATCCATTTGCAGTGCCAGTAATTCATACAGTAATAAAACATGTACCAGTTGATCGACCAATATCAGTGCCAGTAGACAGGCCAGTACCATTTCCTGTTGATAGGCCAGTAGCGGTGCCAGTTGATAGACCAGTACCTGTGCCAGTGGATCGTCCAATTCCAGTGCCAGTTCCAAAACCATATCCAGTACATATTGAAAAAATTGTTCACGTACCAATTGAAAAAACTGTCCACGTCGATAGACCCTATGCTGTTCCAGTTGCTGTTCCTAAACCATATCCAGTTGAAAAATATGTCCATGTCGATAGACCATATCCAGTTCATGTGGCTGTGCCAGTACACGTGCCAAAACCATATCCAGTGCCAGTGGCAATACACACTCAATATAAACCATTTCATGGATGGTAAAAAAAAAAAAAAAAAAAAAAAAAAAAAAAATTAGAGAATCCTGCACTTTTAATAAAATTTTTAAAAGGACGAAATTTCATTTGACCGAAATTATAAATCATTTTGGCGCGATTTTTAAAATTATCCAATTATTGTCAATTTAAAAAAAAAACGTCCCAAAATCTTTTGTCTCATTATTTTTTCAATCAAATAAAATTCGAAGAAACAAAATGGAAATTCTATTACCAAATTTCGAATCGCTTCAAATTCTTTTGAATGAAAATTCGGCTAAATTGAAAAGTTAATTAAATTAGTTAATTGAATTAGTTAAATTAGTGTATTGAGTTAATTATTTTTTTTGTTTAAATTTGAATGAAGAGAAATTCTGAAAAATGAAAATTCTAACATATGTAATGAATTTTAATGAAATATAAAAAAATTGGAATCACACATATCACACGTGTAGTGATAATATATATATTATTTTATGCTTTAAAAGTTGTAGCACCTTCGCATTGATTTAATTCTTGGTATAGTCCTTGGTGAATACTTCATAATATAATTCTTAAATTGCACATACAATAGCATTGACACTGAGAGTTCGAATTTACAAATATATTAGCGCGAAAGATGAATCATGGAATTTGACAATAGTTTGCTCTTCTTTCATTACAATATTTTTTTTTCCTAAACTTTTATATAAACTCTTTATTATTCTTTGACAATTATAATTATTTTTGCAAGTTTTTTTTTTATAATTATGATTCATAAATAATAATTATATTTTTAATAATTACAATTTCTAATTGTTTTTTTACACTGAAAAAAAATTTATTTGATTCAAATATACCGGTATTTGAATCAAATAAATTTTTCCAGTGTACTATTTGGCAATTATAATTATTATGGCAATTTTTTTTTTATTATATTATTTATAATTTATAATTTACAAATAATAATTACAATTTATAATTACAGTTGTTTTACAATTAAATTACAAAAATAATGAATAATTTTCAATTTTCTTTCAATTATATAATAAAATATTTGTTCAATAAAATTAAAAAGGTACTTTAACGCAAGGTTAATAAAATTTATTTTAAAAACTTTCGTATTATGTATGTTTAATGACTGATGGATAATAATTAGTTCACAAATATTTAATTTACATAGAAAATAAGGAGAAAATTTCCATATATATAATAGGATCATTAACAGAGTGTTTATATATAGATTTTAGTAAATGTTGCAAAAGATTTAAAAAATTATTCATTATATAATTAAGAAAACTAGGTTAATGGAATATTTACAATAAAAAAAAAAGACGAAGACAATTTAAATGTTGTAATTTTTTAATTGCACTACTTCAAACCGCGGGAATATTGTATTAAAATTCGAATATTCAAAGTTCATGTGCCATATAACAAAATAAATATTTTTATATTTTAATTTAAAAAAAAATGTATCTAAATAAACGTTATTTATTTCTTAGATATTTTATTAATTTTATTAATAATTTTTTTACAATTATTTTTAAAAAAATTTTCTTATATATTTTATTAGATAAAAATTTTTTAATTATTTTTTTTTTACTTTTATTTTTTATCATAATAGCAATAATTTTTACTCGAAATAATTATTCCTAAAAATTATATAAAGAATACAAATCCAAAATCACAAAATGCAATAAATTGTCATAAACGTTTTGGAAAAAAAAGTGCGAAAACAATTATTGCTTTATATACATATATAAAAAAAGGAACTTGTTAAAAGTAAAATCTACATTATCTGCAAGAAATATTTAATAAGGTGGATAAAAAAAGTTGACACAAACTAATTGGTACTTTGTAAAGTCTGTCAATAAACTATAAACCAATGGGACTTGAATGCGTGTCTTAAAAAAAGAGCTTGGCACAAGTCGTGGGAAAGAAAATTACTTTATACATATGTGTCATGAAAGAAAGAAAAGAAAAACAAGAGGAAAAGGTCAAATAGCGTTGGTGTTATAAATTTTTAAATAATTAGAATAGTCTTGCCTGGCGAAGGCCTTTCTTTTTTTCTTTCCTGTATGTCACAATAATCAAAACTTGCAGAAAAAAAGAAATTTCTTCGCAAATCCCAAACATAATCATGAATGAAAGACAGACACACCGGCTTTATAAAGATCTATAGAATCTCATTATTAATTAATGTTTCTTTTGCCACCTTCACACTCTACAGCAAGGTGTTGCTCTTGACACTAGTCGCTATATTTATTTATTGTCAATATTCACCTATAAGAAGTGCCACTTCAATAATGTTTTTGTATAATTTTATGCAGAAACAAATAAAAAAAAAAAAAAAATTTTTTTTGCCAATTTTTATTTTCAACTATTTGTCATTAAAAAAAAAATCTTTTTTGATATTGAAGAAATTATTTCTGTACAGGAAAATAATTATAAACATTTATAAATATTTTTTGTTAAATATTTACAAATATTTATTAAACAGAGAATTTTCTCTTCTAAAATTTTTATTTAGAAACAAAAAAAAGGTTTTTCAAACTTATTTTTTAATTAGAATTTTAATATTTAATTGTTGCACTAAAATTATAATAATTATTTTCTAATTTTCTTAAAAACTAATTTCTGTTCAAATTTAAAGAAAAAATGAAAATAAAATAAAAATACTTTTTCAGAATTTAAAGAAACAATTTTTTTTAATCTCTTCAAAAATTATTATAATTTAAATAATTTTAATTTAAAAAATTATAATTTATAATAAATTATTTAATAATTTAAATAATTTAAATAATTTAAAATATTGAAAATTATATTAATAATTAAAAAAATAAAAATATAATAATTAATAAAAAAAATAATAAAAAAAAAATAATTTTCAATTGTTTTCATTGTTGCTTGATGCAAACAAAAGTCAAACAATTTTATTACAAAAGAAACAGAAATCTTTGAAAAGTAAAAAAAAAAATGATAAAAAATTATATAAATTAATTGAAATGACTGTAATATATACAATGATCCTTTGAAATATCATATTTTGTTCAATTGGTAATAAAAAAAAAAAAGGATTGTCAACTGCGCAACTCAACAATTTTATTATATGCCAATGAGATTTTACAGGTAATCCAAGAAGTCACAGGGGGGGAAGTGTATTAGTGTAATGTAACAACAAATTATTATCGTCAGTCAACTATCATTCCTTTAAGAAGTACAATAAAATTATAAAAGAAATGACTTTAAAAAATTATGAATTCGAACAAGAATTCTTTTAATGCAAGGGAAACTTTTAATAAATTTTCCTTTGCAAAATCATCGAATTCATTATTAAAAACTCATTTTTATTTTTACAAAATGAAAAAATGTCTATAATGAAAAATTGAAAAAAAAAAAAAAAAAAAAAAAATTACTAGTGTGAGTTTAGTGTGAAAAACTACGAAAAAAAATTTTCAAGTGCAATTAAAATAATTTTTTTCGTTTTACATTACGTGATTTGAGAGAAGTTAAAGTTTTTTTTTGTGGTGAAAAAAAAATTGTTATTAAAAATGCAGCTTCCAATGAAACTGGGAATTGCTGGTGGGGTGATGTTCTCTCTTTCTGTCTTCTTCTTTATGATAGCATTTCCAAAAATTTTAAAATCAGTTATTCATAAGGTGAGATTAATTTAATTTCTCATTAAGAATTATAAATTAATTATAATTATAATTAATTATAATTATTATTTTTTTTTGTAATAAATTAACAATATTGCAGATTTAAAAATATTTTTTTATTTTGTAATTAAAGAACAATTTCCATTTATCAAAGAAATGTTTTTTTTAATTTACGAATATCCTTTCTCAGTTTATTTACAATTTTAGAATTTTTTTTTTTTTTAATAATATTAAAATAACTTTAAAATAATTTTAAAATTATATATTTAAAATAATAAATAAAAATAATTTTTAATTTCAAAAAAAAAATTCAGTTAAATATTTATTTCAAATGTAAAAAAAAACGAAGGTTTTGAAAATATCACAATTTAAATATAGCAAACGATGACTTATTTGTCTATGAAAAAAAAAATGAAATTCATTTTGACTCATTGCAATAAAAACATATGATTAATATACAATTTAAAAAATCGTGAAAAAAATTGTTGTATCAATTTTTAATTAATATAATTTATATTAATTTATTTATTTAAACGTTGATTTTGAAAAAAAATAAACAAAATTAAATTAATTTTTACTCTTGAGAAAAAATAAAACGTCCAAAAAAGTTTTTTTTAATAAAAAAAGTTTTTAGCATGAGGAAATAACATTTGTTTTTTTTTTTTTTATTTTTAATACGTGGAAATTATAAATAATAACAAAAGTTTATTAGTTTCACAGAATAAGTAAATATTAAAAAGTTTAAGTTATATTAATTTCAATCCAAAAGAAATATCCTTGCTATGAATATATAAAAAATTCAATATTTTACAAACTTTGATAAATTAAATATCAACAAAACTTACAATTATAAAGAGACTGTTGAACTTGACAAACAAATAAGCAAAAAAAAAGTAAATCCTTGAGAGTTGGTATATTATAAGTTCTTGGATGAAAAAAAAAAAATTATAACCGTTAGGAAGAACTCTTTAATTACAAGAAGTTCATATAACGTTTTATTACGAAATTAGCAACATTATATAATCAAAATTGTTTTTTTTACATAAAAAAAAGAGAGAAACATACTTTATATGAAAAAAAAAATTTTTATTTTTAAATCATCAGGAATAGTAAACTAATAAAAATTATTTCAAATAAATTAAGAAACTTAAAAATACTGAGGGTATTTTTATACAAAAAAAAAATATATAGAAACAAATTTTTTTTATTTTAATCTAATTTTCTAAATTTTATTTATTATATTATTATTTTATTTATTTATTATTTTATTTATTTATCATTTTATTTATTATTTTATTTATTTTATTAAAACTTATGTTAATTAATATAAATATTTTATAAAAATTTTTTACTAAACTTTTTTTTTTATAAACAGAAAAGTGCCTTATATCCCGGAAGTGAAATCCGTGAATTATGGTCGGATTTACCAATTCCTATAGATTTCAAAATTTACATTTTTAACATAACAAATGCCGAAGAAATTGAGAAAGGTGCATATCCAAATGTCAAGGAAGTTGGTCCATTCTTTTACGAGTAAGTTAAAAAAAAAAGTTTAACTTTTATAAAAAAAAAAAAAATGAAAAAACTTAAATTTTTATATAACAAATACAGTAACAAATTATAATAATAGATAACAAATGTAATAACAAATAAAAAAAAATAAAAATAAATTTAATAACAAATAAAAAATGTAGTAACAAATAACAAATATAATGAAAATAAAAAAATTAATAACAAATATATTAAGAAACAAAAAATATAAAATTAATAACAAATGTAATAACAAATAAAAAATGTAGTAACAAATAACAAATATAATGAAAATTAAAAAAATTAATAACAAATAACAAATATAATAAAAAATAAAAAAATTAATAACAAATATATTAAGAAACAAAAAATATAAAATTAATAACAAATGTAATAACAAATAAAAAATGTAGTAACAAATAACAAATATAATGAAAATTAAAAAAATTAATAACAAATAACAAATATAATAAAAAATAAAAAAATTAATAACAAATATATTAAGAAACAAAAAATATAAAATTAATAACAAATGTAATAACAAATAAAAAAAATAAAAATAAATAAAAAATGTAGTAACAAATAACAAATATAATGAAAATTAAAAAAACTAATAACAAATAACAAATATAATAAAAAATAAAAAAATTAATAACAAATGTAATAACAAATAAAAAAAATAAAAATAAATTTAATAATAAATAAAAAATGTAGTAACAAATAACAAATATAATGAAAAATAAAAAAATAATAACAAATGTAATAACAATTAAAAAAAATAGTAACAAATAACAAAAATAATAAAAAGAAAATTAATAACAAATATATTGAAAAATAAAAAAAAATTTTAATATAAGAATTTGAAATTTTTAGCGAATGGAAGAAGAAAGTTAATTTAATCGATCATGAAGAAGATGACACAGTGGAGTACAATATGAAAAATTGGTTTGTTTTTAATCCGTCAAAAAGTAATGGATTAACTGGTGAAGAAGAAGTAGTTTTTCCACATTTACTAATTTTGGGAATGGTTATGGGAACACTTAGAGAAAAACCAAATGCTATTGGTTTAGTTGGTTGGTATTTTGGGGGGATTTTTATGGCGAATATTATTTATTTATTTTTTGAGGCATAAAACATATTTAAAAAAAAAAATTTTTTTTTTTCTACTTTAGGTAAGGCAATTAACAGCATTTTCCACAATCCAAAATCGGTATTTGTTAAAGTTAAAGTAAAGGACCTTCTATTTACTGGATTACCTATTGATTGTACTGTGACTGACTTTGCTGGAGCTGCCGTATGTGGTATTTTGAAGGAGCAAGGTGAAGATGACTTAATAAAAGAAGGCGAAGGCCGATATAGATTTTCCTTCTTCGGTGCCGTAAGTTTCAGAAATTTTTATATTATTATTTTAGCAATAATTAATTTATAATTATTTTTTAAATATTTTTTAATTACTTTTAAAAAATTTTTTTATTATTTTTTAAATTATTTTTTAATTATTTTATAATCATTTTACAATAATTTTTTTAAATAATATTTTCAAAAACTAATTTCCAAACATACAGTGAAAACAAAATTTATTTGATTCAAATAATCTAATTGACTATTATCAAATAAATATTTATTTTTATCAAATAATTATTATTTGAGATGAATCAAATAAACTTTTTTTATTCAGTGTAATATTATAAAAATTGTTTCATTATCAATGACCTGACAAATTATATCTAAAAATAATTATGGATAATTTATCCTTTTTTTTTTGATGACTAATAAAAAATAATGAAAAAAATCCTAATAACTCAATTAACAAAAAAAAAACTGCCAATACAATGTTGAAATTTTTGGTTTCATAATTTTTTTTTTTTTATTTTGATTTTAGAAAAATTATTCAACCTATAAAGATAGTTTACGTGTTTATCGTGGAATAAAAGATCCAGATACTGTTGGAGTTGTGACACATTATGGTGGAAAGCCAGCAATGGACATTTGGCGTGGACCAGAATGTAATAAATATGAAGGAACAGATTCAACCATTTTTCATTCATATTTTTATGCCGATGAAGATTTAGTTTCATTTGCACCTGATCTTTGTCGTAGTTTGGGAATAAAATCAGTGGCAAAAACAAAATACGAAGGAATAAAAACAAATCGCTATGTTGGCGGTCTTGGCGATACAAGTTCAGATCCAAAATTAAAATGTTTTTGTGAAACTGACGACACATGTCTTAAACAAGGACTTTATGATTTAACAAGATGCGTTGGAGCACCAATTGTTGCATCTCTTCCTCATCTTTATGATACACATGAAATGTATCTCAAAAATGTCACTGGAATAACTCCAAATAAGGTGAATAATTTTTTTTGTTTTTTAAATAAAGAAACAAAAAAATTAAAAATAAAAAGAATTTTTTTTGTTTTTTAAATAAAGAAACAAAAAAATTAGAAATAAAAAGAATTTTTTTTTTTTTGTTAGAACGAACATGAGCTGTTTGTTGATTTTGAGCCAATTACTGGAACACCAGTCTCTGGAAGGAAACGACTACAATTCAATATGTTTATTCAACCAGTGGAGAAGCTTAAATTAATGAAAAATTTTCCATATTCTTTGTTACCACTTATGTGGGTTGAGGAAGGTCTTTCTCTTGAAGGAGATTTTCTCAAACAATTCAAAGCAGTTTTTCGAGTTTTCAAAATCATCGCGTAAGAAAATTTCATTTCTTTAATATTTTTTAATGTTTTTAAATATTATTTAATATTTTTTAATGTTTTTAAATATTTTTAAATATTTTTTAATGTTTTTAAATATTTTTAAATACGTTTAAATATATTTAAATACATTCTTTTTAATATGTTTTAATATTTTTAAATATGTTTTAATATTTTTTGATATTTTTAAATATTTTTAAATACGTTTAAGTATATTTAAATACATTCTTTTTAATATGTTTTAATATTTTTAAATATTTTTTAATGTTTTTAAATATTTTTAAATATTTTTTAATATTTTATAATGTTTTTAAATATTTTTAAATATTTTTTAATATTTTTAAATATTTTAAAATATTTTTAAATATTTTTAAATACGTTTAAATATATTTAAATACATTTTTTTAAATATGTTTTAATATTTTTAAATATTTTTTAATGTTTTTAAATATTTTTTAATATTTTTAAATATTTTTAAATATTTTTAAATATTTTTAAATACGTTTAAATATATTTAAATACATTTTTTTAAATATGTTTTAATATTTTTAAATATTTTTTAATGTTTTTAAATATTTTTAAATATTTTTTACTATTTTTTAATATTTTTAAATATGTTTTAATATTTTTTGATATTTTTAAATATTTTTTTAATGTTTTTAAATATTTTTTAATATTTTTTACTATTTTTTACTATTTTTTACTATTTTTTACTATTTTTTAATATGTTTTAATATTACTAAATATTTTTAAATATTTCTAAATATGTTTAAATATTTTTTAATTGTTTCAAATAAATTTTATTTGGTTTAAATAAATTTTATTTTAGTTTAAATAAAAATTTTATTAAATAAAATTTTTTATTTGAAACAAATAAAAAAATTTACAAAACTCTGAAATAAATATATTTTTATTTGATTCAAAGAAAATATTTATTTATTAAAATATTAATAAAAAAAAAAAATTTTTTTTTTTATTTTCAGTGCTATTAAATGGATTTTATTTTTCGGTGGATTGGGCCTTGGTGGAACGGCGGGTTATTTACAATATAAACAAAGAAAGGCAAATTCAATGGATGTTACAAAAGTAACAAAAAGTGCCGGAAGTAAAGGTAGCACCACGGTATCGGCAATGGGCGGCGAAGGGGGAGAGGAAAAAAAACAATGGCCTCTTAATGTTCAAACACTTCAATCAGTTAATTCACCACCAAATGTGGAAAGATAAATTAAATAGTGTTTATTTTCTTTTCCTAAGAAAAAAAAAGATTTTTTTTTTTAATTAAGGATTTTGATTACCAAAAAAATGCGATATAATTCTACTTTTCGTTGTGAAATTTTCCAAATTATAAAAATTACTTATTTTTTTTTTAAATTAAATTTTTTTTTATATCTGTTTATTTAATAATTTAACGAAAAATTGAAATTATAAATTCCACTTGGAAGAGTTGAGTATATCGATTTTTTTTTATTTCTAAAAATTTACGCAATAGTTCAGTAATTCTTCAGTTTTTATTAAAGAAAAAACAATTTTATTTTCTGAAGAAAAAAAAGTGAGGATAATTAAATAAAACCTCGCAATAACAGAAAAACTTAAAAAAAATTAATATTTTCATTAACTTTTATATGATTTTGTATGATTTAAAATTTATGAAAATTATTTTTTTTAAAGTATATTTTTAGTTTTTTTTTAAATTTTTCTTGAGAAAGAAGGACTTTTCACTTTATTATTTTTTATTTAGTCAACAATAAATTATTTTTTTTCTTTTTTTTTTTTTACTTCAATCTATACGTTCTATAATTTACGTTTTATTAAGTTGAATTAATAATTCTTACTTCTTTTTAATTTTTAGAATTACTTTTTTTTCTCTATAATAATAATAATGTACATATAATATGCTTGTTATAAATTATTTTGAAAAAAATATTATTTTGTTTAAAATATTAAAAAATTTAATTATTTACTCTTAAGTAAAAAAATCTATATATTCTCAGAATTTTGCTTAATTTTAATTTATTGTCTTCTATCAAAAGGGATTCCTCAAAATTGAATTTTTAAAAAAAAATTTTGAAAAAATTAAATTATAATTCATTTTTAATATGAATGATATAATTAATTAAAAGTTAATCATTATTTAAATTACTTTCTTTTTATTTTTTTCTATTTACTAATTAGTCGAAAAGTTAATAAATTATTTAATTACACAATCAGTAATATTAATTAATATTTTCTTTGAAAAAAATTAGATAATTAATATTGTTTCATAAATTTTGAATAAAAATTCATTAATTAATGATAAATATAAACAATTAAAATAATAAATTTGTTTTTATTTAAAAATTAAAACAAAATTTTTGTAATTCTGAAAAAAAACACTTTCAATCAATATAAGAGTAGAATTTCTACGACTTTGTTTGGTCTGAACCCTTTTGTGAAAATAACTTTCACTCAGGTTCGTTAGTTGGTATACGAATATAGAACACTGTATGTGACAGAATTTCCGAGAGTAACAGGAAGTTAATAATATATTACATATATAGATATCAAATAAAATTCTTCAATTTTATTTATAATAAAAAAAAAATCAGCTGCCGCACATTTATATAATATATCTAATATCACAATTGAATCTTTTACTATTACAATCACTATATATATAAAAAAATAATATTTACCAAAAAAAAAAATTGTTAATAAAACCATAACATTAATCTCTGCCATGTAAATGCATTTTACTTATAATTATTAGTTTATATTCGAAATATAATAAATTACTCGTTTTCTTTTTTTCTTATAAATTTTTTATAAATACATTTACTAATATTTTAAAAAGAAACATAAAAAATATATTTAAAAAGTTTTGAAATTTCTTATTATTTTGAATTTTAAATTTGAAAATTGAATTTAAAAAATATTTTTTACAGATTTTATTAAGAATTTTTATTCTACTTTTATTCACTTATATAGAATATTTTTATTTAGTTTTTATTTATGTTTAGCTTTTTGTTTTTTATTAAAAATCAAGTCAATATTTTAATTCAGTAGTGAAGTTAAAAAAATATATAATAATTGTAATATAATATATTGTAAAAAAGAAATTTTACTTATAATAATAAAATGTAGTATATCAAATTTTTAGTAATAAAAAATAAATTGAATTTTTAACAAAATTTTAAAAATGTTGAAACACACATATTTTAATTAAACTAATGTTAAAATTTATTAATTCTCTCAAAAAAATTTAATTGAATTTTTTTTCTATTATAAGTAAATTTTCTTTGGCATAAAACTTCCTTTTATTAATAAATAAAAAAAAAACATTTGCGGATAATTTTAGATTAAATCGATAAATGATAAATAGTCATTACGATTGAACAAATTAAATTGGTTTATAAAAATAATAATTATATAAAAATAATTTCTTATTATCTAAAATCATGTTCAATTAAATAAAAATAATTTTTTTTTTTTTTTTTGAGTGCAAAGTTAATAGTTTTTTGCAACTTATGTATTCGCAATAATTTTCCATGCAATATTTACGAAACAACGAAGCACTATAAAACGCTATATTTGTTATTAGAATAATTTTATTTATTTATTTATTTTTTTTTTTGAATAAAATTTAAATAAGAAACGAGAGAACAAATGTACTGCTATAATATTGGAATAAAATTACAATTCTAAAAATTAAATATATTTGTTTTAATATTTATTAACCCTTTTTTATTATTTTGTAACAAATTATAAAATATTATTTTCATGTAAAATTAAAAAAAATAAATAATATTGTCAGTATAATAGTTTATAATAATTAATTATAGAAATTAATCAAACTTAGTTCACTGCTTTTTTATTTATTTTCCTGGTCCCGGGGAACTAAATTTATTTTCGTAAATAAATATTGACTCACTTAATTTTAAATATTTTTAGAAAATTTAAATTTTGTTATTAAAACCAAAATGAATTTATTAATATTATAAAAATGAATTTTTATTATTTTTTATTATTAAAAAAAAATGGTTTTTGAAAAAAATCCAAATGATTCTATTTATTTCTGAAATTTTTCTTCTTCTTATGAGAATTTTTTCCCGATTGCGATGATGAATTTTCATTTCTGCAAAGTAAAACATTTTTATAAGCACTTCTATATTCTGAACTCATTATAACATAAATCACAGGATTAATGCAAGTTGTTAAATAAATTAAAATATAACCAACAATATTAAATCCCCGCCAATCAATGACATCCTTAAATGTTTTTGTTATTGTTATTGGAAGATAACAAACAAGAAATGAGATGAAAATTACTAAAATCATTTTTAACAATTTTTTATCTTTTGTCGATAATTTTTCCACATCAACAACAACATTATCTCTAATACTTCGAAATCTTGATTCCCTTCTAAAAATACTGACTTTTCTTTCACTACGTCTTTCTAATGATGGTGATTCTGATCTTGAACTTGTAAAATCCTCAGAAATATCATCATATTTTTTTACACGAGGACTCAATAAATTTTCTGATGAATGTTGATTAACATTTTTTGGCTTTCGAAGATTATTATGTACGTTGGAAAATTTTAAATTAATTTCACAATTTTTATCAATATCTTTGTCAAAAATTTCTCTTGTTAAAAAATTTGAATCTGATTTTGAATTTTGTCCAAATGCAATTTTTGATTTTAAAATTTCATTTTTGGAAAAATTTTTTTCAACATTTTTTGAATTATCAATTATTGTTGTATAATGAGTTATATCGTCATAATTTTGTCCACTATCGATAAATTGAATATTTTCAATGTCAATTGGAGTAATCGATTTTCCTTCATTAATTGATATTGAATTTTGATATTGTATTCTTAATTCAGGAACTGTGAATCGTCTTGCTCGAAAATGATTATTTAAATTTAATATTGGACTTTCTTCAATATTTTTTAGACTACTACAAGAAAATTGTGCCGATTCTTGATCAGAAATTTTGGAAATGCTCAAAGTTTCGGAATATTTTTGATTTGATGAATTTAATTTATAATTTTTTTCACTACTTTTTAGTGATGAATCACCATTGCCAGTTGTGCATGTTGGTCCAAAACTTGAGCCAATTGCAGAATCCTCAAATGTTTTTGTACATTTTATCTGAAAATTGAATAAAAAAAAAAAAAGGTTAATTTAAATTTTCAATAATAATTTCATATGAATTATTTAAATATTGGAAAAATTATGTATATACATTAACATCCAAACTTGCTTTGACGAGATCAATGGCAGCTTTATCTCTTCTTCTGCTTTTAATGGCAGTGTTTCTGACGATATAAAAAATTCTCGCATAACAAACAACAATTGCAACGCAAGGTGCAAGAAATGCAAGAATAAAAAGAAATTCCTTAGGACTACGACCATTGACGTCGGGAAGAATTGAGCAGGATCCAATTTCTGGATCGAGTCCAAATCGACCCCATCTTTCAAACCATGTTGCAATTAATGCACCAAAACCCGAGGTCCAGGTTGCCAGTACCATTAATGTAAGATATTTTGATTTATACAGTCTACAACAGAAAACAAATTTTTTACAATTAAATATTTACATTTTTTTGTAGAAAATATAAAAAAATTATTGACCTAGAAATCTACCTTACCGACTGATGGTAAAACAGTTTTTTTTTTGAAAAATGAAAATATAAAAATTACCGACACAGAAATCTACTTTACCGACTGAAGGTAAATTTTTTAAAAGTTAAAATATAAAAATTACCGACAGAGAAATATACCTTACCGACTGATAGTAAAACAGTTTTTTGAAAAATGAAAATATAAAAATTACCGACACATAAATCTACTTTACCGACTGAAGGTAAATTTTTAAAAGTTAAAATATAAAAATCACCGACAGAGAAATCTACCTTACCGACTGATAGTAAAACAGTTCTTTTGAAAAATGAAAATATAAAAATTACCAGCACAGAAATCTACTTTACCGACTGATGGTAAGGAAATGAAAATATAAAAATTACCGACAAAAAATTTCTTTATCATCAGTCGGTAAAGTAGAGTTCTATGCCGGTAATTTTTTATATTTTCATTCTACAAAAATTTTCTTAACCATCAGTCGGTAAGGTAGATTCCTGTATCGGTAATTTTTATTTTTCCAAAAAAACTGTTTTACTAACGGTCGGTAAGGTAGATTTCTATGTCGGTAATTTTTGTATTTTCATTCTTCGAAAAAAACTGTTTTACCATCAGTCGGTAGGGTAGATTTCTGTGTCGGTAATTTTTTAAATATTTTTTATTTATTTTTAATACTTTTTTATTTTTTATTAATTTAAAACAACAAATGAGAATTGAAATAAAAAAATCAGCTCTAGAGGGAAAAGAAAATTTTTTTTTATAGAAGAAAAAGGTAAAAATAAATGAAAATTTTGTCTAGTCAACAAGAACTTTTTTTTTATTATATATTTTTTTTTTTGCTTACTTGGGGTAGAGTCTCGGATGACCGATCATCACGTATCTGTTGATTGTGATTGCGAGAACAGTGAAGAGACTGACAGCGACTAATCCATATCTCAATAATGGAAATAGTCGACAGAGTAAAGGACCATGTAACCAGGCACTGTGCCAAAATGTCGATGTAGCTAAAGGTAAATTAAAGCAGCAGAACATGAGATCCGACACTGATAAGTTCATTATAAAAACTGCTGTTGCATTTCTTAACTGTAATGAAAAAATTATTATTATTAATTTTTATTTATTTAATTATTTCCTTTCTTTTTAAAATTTTTATATTATTTATTCTATTATTTACCATTTTTAGTATCATTAAAAATTTATTTACAAATAAAATTAAATATTTAATATTGTACAATGAATTAAAATGAAAAAAAAAGAAAAAAATTCGCCTCTATTAAAAAAATGACAAAAATATATAGTAGAAAAGCTTTTAATATAAAAAGGAAAAAGAAAAAAGATTACAAATGCGTAAAAAAAATTTGAAAAACGTGTCTTGATGAAAAAAATTGCCTGAAGGGTTAATCCAATCATTTATACGAAATCTTTTCGATTCTGCTTACAACTCGCGTGTTAAACTTGTATATCACTCAATGAAGATTAAAGTTTAGAAATTTTTTTTTAAAAAAAAATTTCTATTAAACAAATAAAATCAATTTCTGTAATAAATTACAAATCTAGTTTGAAAAAAGATTGTTTTTATCTATAACAAAAAAAAAAAAGGAAGAGAGCAAACCACGAGCTATAAAAATTTGATAAAAATCTATATAACGTTACAATGCAATCCCGTTTAGCAAAAACAAACAAAAACATAACTTTTTATTTTTTTTTTCTTTTTAAGTTATTTTTCTAATTAATTTTATTTCTAATTTTCAATTTTCTAAAAATTCAAATTGTTTACTAAAAAAAAAAAATAAATAAAATTTACTATGAAAATAATTTTTAATAAAATTTTTTTATTTTATGAGACCGCACTTATAAAAATTAGAAAAAAAACTTGAATTTTTTTTTTTTGAGAGGATTCTCAGACAGACAGATTTAGATATTGCCGCACAGACAGCTGGTCTTTCAATTTTTGAAAATGTTTCCCTGAAGGAATATTTTGCCTGGGCTCTAAAATAAATTTTATCAGATATTGCCGTGAGAAATATTCTTTGATATGATATTTTTTTTTCTTTTTATATATATATATATAAAAGAAAAGCAAACTTTAAGTCAGTTTCGTCAAAATTTTAATATAATCAATCAAATTCAGTTTTCTGAAAACAATATACAGTTTGCGATCAAAGAGATTCGATTATTTATTTTCTTTTCACTGTATAAATCTTTCATAATCAAAATGCGGACATTTTTTTTGAAAGATATTCAAAATTTTTTTTTTGCTTATTTATTCTATAAATCTCATAGTTAGAATTTATTTTCTATTTAGAGATTTATTTCTTTTTTTATAATACAAGGACTTTTTTTTTTTTTTTTTTTTTTTGAAAAAACAAAGATATTTTTATAAATTGAAGTTTTGCTGAGCAGATATAATGTGACAATAAATTTGTTTTGCAGTTTATTGGAGCTTTTTTATTGTTATAATAAAAATACACTGCGAAATGAACATTTTTATTGTTATTTGAGAGTTTTCTAATTTGCTCGAATTTTTATTGTTGATTTTTCGGAAAACATTTAAATATACGAGTTGGCAATAAACTTATGTAAGAGATGACAAATCACTATATAAGAGGACCAGTAAACATATTCATCAATCTGAAACGTATTTTGAGAGCTTGCAATGGGTAGTAAAAAGAAAACCCACCCTCTAATGATTCTGTGATGGAGATTATTCTATACTATAATAAACTAGTAAAAAGTAACTAATTTTATATTAAAAATAAATTTTAACAAAGATTTTTTCTAGTAAAAATTTTTAAAAATTATTTTCTTTTTTATATTTTTTCTAATAAAATTTTTTTTTTAAATTATTTTCTTTTTTATATTATTTTTAATAAAAATTTTTTTAAAAAATTATTTTCTTTTTTATATTTTTTTTTCTAATAAATTAAAAAATTTTCTTTTCTATATTTTTTGAATAATTAAAAATATAAAAAATAATTTTTATTCTACTTTTTAGAAACAGTTTTTCTTCAAAAAAAAAAGTTTTCCCCAATTTAAGAAAAAGATTATTAAGGATTCTTTTCTTTTATAATAAGGATTAGCGAATTTAAAGTTTCACTATATCAGCTCGAGTTTTTAGTTTTAATGGAATAAGCTTATCAAAGCAATGAAAGAAGGTTAAAAGTTCATTTTGAAAATTTTATTGTGCTTCTCATCAAACTTCTCGCACAGAATTGCCCTTTCTTTTTTGCAACGATTTCTTATTACTGAAAACTTCTCCTCTTTCAAAAACTTATATATTTCCTCTTATATTCTTTTGAAATTATAAATTAGCCAATAAAAACGTATAAGTAGAGAAATTCCTCTTTTTTAATATTTTGAATTTTTTTTTAATAATTAATATTTAAATAAATAATTATTTTAACATTTATAATTTTTTTGTTACAAAATTTTTTAATAAAAATAATTTTAGAAAAAAAATTTTTAAATGATAGTTAAATAAAATCAAATATAATGGAAAAAAAATGGGATGAAAAAAATGTCACGATTGGGTGAATATAGGCCGAGGAATATATATTTTTTTTTTTTTTTTTTTTTTTTGCGGAAGATTGCCCTTTGGCAACAAAACTTTGTTCGCGATCAATTCAACTTCCTTTGTCGGCATTTTTTCTCATGTGATCTTGAAAGCTTAGAAAAAAGGAAAAGAAAAGTAATGGATATCGGGAAGGCGACCTTTCTCGTTTTCTAATGGCCACTGAACACTTATATACCAAAAAAAAGTTTTTAACGATAACACTATTTTTTTTTTATAGATTTCTCCTCGAAAATATTTATTTGCGTTCATAATGTTTATTGTATTTAATAATTAATTTTGTTAAATTTAATTATTTTCTACTTATTAATTTAATTATTAATTATTAATTAATAATTAAATTAATAATATAAAACAATTTTTTTCCATTATTATAAAACTAATAATAATAATAAAAAATATTATTATTATTATACTTAATTTTTTCATTAATTTCAATAATAATTTTAATATTACCCCAATTTTTTTTCAAAAGATAAATGTTCAATTTGTTTAATTGTTATGAAAACTTTGAAAATTCAGTCAGAATTTAAATGAATTATTTTTTTTTTCAACTTTTTCTGAAGCTAATATTTTTTATTACGTATAAAAGAAAAAGTAATATCGCATATCATGGTTACAACACGGGCATAAGCAGGAAAATAGTTATTCAATTTATTTCCCGAAAATGTGATTTCAAAAACCAAAAATATTACTCTTATATTAGTAGAAATAATCCACCAGGCGAATGGAACACGGCCAAAGTTTGCTTATCGTTTCCTGAATATGAGTAAATCTTTCTTTCTTAATAAAAAAAATGAGAAGAGAAAAAATTAAATTTTTTTTCTTTTTTTAATTTTCATAAAATAAAAATTTTTAATATATAAAAAATTACTTTTTATATATTACAAATTTTGATACAAATTTTTTTTTTAAAAAAAAAGAATTTGCTGACCTTTTTTGTACGAAAAAGTGCTGCCACTGTGATCAAATTTCCAGGGATACCAATTAACATAAATAACATACAGCAACTCGCTGCAAAATATAAAAGCCAAGGGGGATAACCACCAAATAAAATGGCAGAACCCGGATCTTCGATGACTTCTTTGATTTTAAATTCACTGTAATTGAATTCAGTGTCATTGTTCCTCATCCAATAATCCAGCATCTAAAAGAAAAATCTTTTAACAAAGTATTTTTTAAATAAAAATTTATTTAAAATTTATAAATAAAATAAATAAAAAATAAATAAATAAAATAAATAAATAAAATAAAATAAATAAAATAAATAAAATAAATAAAAAAAATAGATAAAATAAAAGTAAAAAAAAATTAAATGAAATTAGTTTAAAAAAATCAATAAAACAAATAAATAATTACCCATTAAACGAATTTTTTTTTTCTTTTTAGTATACACTGACACAATTTCATGATTTTTTTTTTTAAATAACGAGAATCATAAATTGTAATTGAAAAACTAAAAAAAAAATTACAAGTTATTAATGATTTTTCGCGGACGACAATAAACATGCAAAAAAAAGGTATTATCAAATAAATCAAAAAGTTTCCCTCATATTTATTGTATTTTTTTTTCTATTATTTTTTTTTTTGCATACAACATTTATCTCGGACGAAAGTAAACCACCCCCATATGTGAATATATGTGCGAACGTCCCACATATACTTTTTGTCACTCTCTTTCTCCATATTCGCAACTTGAATCCCCCCAAAAAATATATATATCAGAACATCAGTCTTTCATATAAAAAAAAAAATAGTATTTTATATCTCTGCGTGAACTGATATTATGATTATTGCAAAAAGTAATAAACAATATATATTTCTAAATCTTAATCTCTTTCTCTCTCTCTCTCTCTCTCTCTTGTAAATATAATATATAGACTCGATAAAATCGTCAATAAAAAGTAAAAGACCTCAATATTAAACGGAGCGTGGGTATAATAAAATATTATTACCCTTTATGAAAATGTAGTTTTAATATTCGAAAAATGTAGTGTATAAAAAATATTTTTTCTAAAAATTTAATATTTTTTTTATAATAAAGAGCATTCCTAAGAAGCATTATATAAATAATTATTTCCGTAAATCTTTTTTGTTCAAAAATTAGGGAGGACTTTTTTAAAAACATTTATTTATTTATTTATTTTTATTTTAATATAATTAATTAATTATATTTAATATAAATAAATAGTAAATTTAATTAATTTATTAATTAACATTTTTTGTGATTAGCAAAAAAATTTTTTTTTTTTTTAAATAATTATCAAAAATAAAATAATTTTTCTTTTCGTATATTTGAATACAATTTTTTTTCATGAAAAAAATTTCGTTTTATCAGAGGGTCATTTAGGTAAAAGAATAATAAAATAATAAAAATAAAGAAAAATGTACGTTTCTTTTAAATGAATTCAATTTACGGACTTAACTTGCGGCAAAGATTTTGTCGGGCACCAACTCGCAATTTACATTTTAAACAAATATACTCCTTTATTGTATTGAGGATCTCGAATCACAGTATATATATACATTATTTACATAAAACTTCGTAATTTTTCAATTCAAAAATATGTTTTTGTTTTATGGAAAAAAAAAATGGAAAAATAAATAAAAATACCGAATGAGAGTTAAAAAGAAATATAAAAATGTTAGAGAAAAATTATGCAAAATAAAATAAAAATATTTTTCAAAAAACCGGGGTTTTTTTTTTTCTAATTTACATAATGAAAAGAAACGATACGTAAAAATTATATTTTTAATTTAGAATTATTTTTTGTTTTTTAAAATAATTTTTTTTTTTTAAATAATTTAAAAATAATATCAAAAGTTACCTTATGATTTGAGACTATAGTTTCTTGTTATATATCTGTATTTAGAAGTAATCCATAATTTTCGAAATTCCAACTATAAACCGTCGATTAAAACTAAAATTAAAGGATAAATAAACTAATTATTTATAATTATAAACATAAAATTGAATTCTAAAATTCTGTTCTCTTGAAAAATTTTAATTATATTAATTTTCATCTTTTATAATAATTATAAAAAATTTTCAAAAGAAAAAATTGAAATATAAGAAAAGAAAAATTACTTTTTTAATCTCCAAACAGAGAAGTGACTTTTTTTAATAATTATTTTTTTTCATCAAACAAAATTTATGATACATTTTCTTGTATAATCGAATTTTTTTTAAATATTTCAAATAAAATATTAAAATATAAATTTTTAAATTTATAAATTATTCAATTATTAAATTTTAAAATTTAAAAATTTAAAAATTTTTAAATTTATAAATTATTAAATTATTAAATTTTGAAAATATTAAATAAAAAAAAATTGTTAAAATATTAAAATAAAAATCACGTGTTAAGGATAATTGTTGAAAAAAAATACATGATCTTTGTTTCGCAAACTCCGCGAACAAACTAAACTTGAATTTCTTTCTCTCTCTCTCTCTCGCTCTCTCTTTTTCTCTTTGATATTTTCGTGAGACAATTTCCGGAGCAGAAAATTTGCGCTTGCGCGACTAGAAAGAACTTTTCTTGCTGAAAAATTGCTATTTTATCAGTAAACGCTTTCGCGTCGTCTATTTACAGTAAAAGAACTTGAAAACATCCCCTCCCCCCCCTAACTATTTAATTTTCTAATTAAACCCGACTCGCTTTTAGATCAGGAATTTTGATAGCATAGACGCGGGAAAAGTCCTAAAAAGATATAATAGTATATATTATTGTAATTAAAGAAAAAAAAGTGTTAGTTTTTTAATTGGATATAATCTTATAATAATTAACAGTCAAAATATTTAAATAAAAAAAATTTCAAAAAAAAAAAAAAAATGAAAGAAATTTTTTTTTTTTTTTTTTTAAAGATAATTTTTGAATTTATCTGGAAAACTAAATTTCTATTTGAATATTTTTTTAAAAAATGCTAAAAAAAATACTAAAACATAAAAAAATATATATTTAAAAAAAAAATAAAAATATTCCATTGATTATTTTTTTAAAAAATTTTAAAAAATACTAAGAAATGAAAAAAATAATACTATTATGAATAAAAACTAATACTAATAAATAAAATAAATAAATAATAATAATAAATAATAAATAATAATAAATAATAATAAATAATAATAATAAATAATAAATAATAATAATGAATAATAATAAACAATAAAATAAATAATAAAATACTACTACTAATAAATATATAAAAAATCAAAAATAGAATTAAAAAAAATTTTTTTTTTAAATAGAAAAAGGTGTTAATAAATGTTACACTAGGAAATGCATATAATCACAACTGGTACTCTAAGTGCAGGGGCTTTCAAAGTATATATACAAAGTATAAAAGAAAAATAATTTTTAACACTTTAAAAAAAAAAAAAAAAGTTACGAAAGTGCATATTTTTAACTTTAGCAATAATAAACTACTTTCATATAAAGGAAATGTTTTTTTCGAGACTTAAAGAAGAGAAAAATATACTTAATTCTTCTTTTTTTTTTTTTTTTGCAAAATCTTTTCTGTTGCGAATGAAGTTTACGAAAACTTTCAGGGAATTGGCAAAATATATACATAGTTTGTTGAACTGCAAATTGCAAAGAGTGTGTGTGTAATTCAACAAGTCATTATTTTCACAAGGGTCAATGACGCGTGTCGAATACACATTTGAGAAAAACTTTTTCCACTTTTGTCGAAATTCACGCGAAATAAAAAGATATCAATTTTATTACCTACTCAAATAAAAAAGCCCAAAAGAAAAAATTGATTTCACATTTTCATAAAAAATAGAAGAAAATTTAATCATTCATAAAAAAAAATAAATTTTTTTCATAAAAAAATAATTTAATTTAAAAATTAAAAATAAATTAAATAAATTGTAAATGTAAATTTTCATATATTTATAAAGATTGCATTTTTTTTTTTTTTTTTTTGATAAATTTTAAATTTTCTAGGTATATATACATTTTAAAAAAGTTTCAGAATCTTTTAAAAGTCACGTTTCTTTGAAGAGACACAAAGATTAATTTACACGGTCAATTTAAATTCATTATTATGGTAAGCTCAAAAGTGCTCTTTCGATTCATTGAGTTGATTTCTGAGAAAAAAGAGGAATTGCAATAATGTAATTGTCTTTTTTTTTTTAAGGGGCTTATTCATCAGTCTTCAAAATATAAAAAAGACAAAGTAAACAAAAGTATATAAATAAAATAAAAAAAGAGAATTTCATTATTATTTAATAATTTGAATATTTTATAAAAAAAAAATGTCTCAGAGAAATTTTTAAAAATTTATTAATTAATAATTAATAATAATTTATTATTATTATTATTATTATTTTTATTATTATTATTTGTTAATTAAATTTATTTTGAATACTGTAAAAAAAAATTTTTTGTAAATAAAAATTATTTTATATTATAATATTAATATTAAAATAATTAGAAGCAATGAAATATTTCAAGTTCAAATTGAAAGGAAGTGGTATATATAATATTATTTAAATTGAAGAGTCGTATTTAGAATCGCAATGGATTAAAAATGGACATATGTATATATATATACGTATAAAACGAATTTAAATTACTGGGTGGGTGTCTGACGTCAAAAATATTGAGGATCATGACAGACATAAACAAATTTCATTGATAAAAAAGACGTCGTACACGTGACAAACTATAAAGGAAGTATAATTTTTTAAATCATCTTTTTATGTCTTTGAGACAATTTTAATTTCCTGATGCGGCAAAATTGAGATTCAATTGTAATAAAGAATGAATCATTTAAAAAATTATTCCAAAAAATACAAAATTAATAATACAAAAAAATTACAAAATTATAAATACCAAAAAATACAAAAAAAATATAAAATTAAAGATAAAAAAAAAGTACAAAATTATAAATACAAAAAAATACAAAAAAAAAATTAAATTAAAAATAAAAAAAAAGTACAAAATTTATAAATACAAAAAAATATAAAATTAAAAATAAAAAAAAGTACAAAATTGTAAATATAAAAAAATACAAAAAAAAGTACAAAATTAAAAATACAAAAAAAAACAAAAAATTAAAAAAAAAAAAAATAAAAGAAATCAAAATTTTTAATATAAAATTCAATTAACGAAATATTAAGTCCTTTTAGTTTGATTAATTTTATTATAACGAATTTTCTTTCATTTTTTTTTCACCTTTCCATTAAATTATTAAGAATTCGAGTAAAAAAAAAAAAGGAACGTGTCAAAGTTCAAAAAGAATTTATCTCTCCTTATGTTAACACAAGAGCGATAAAGGGAACAAATATCAAGTTCAAAATAAATATATAGGAATTTTATTTATTTCACTAAATTCAATAAAACTTCTAAAGATAGAAAAAAATTTCTTTAATTCATTTTTTTTTAAAATCTTTTCAAACTATTGAACATATTTAAAAGAAATAAAATTTATTAACAAAATAAAAATAATAATTATAAATTTTTTTTAAAAATAATAACAATAATGAAAATAATAATAATTATTATAATAATATAACAATTAAAATGTAATAAATAAATACCAAATTTTCATAAAAATCTCTTTTGTGTTTTTTTTTCTTTTTTTTTTTCATAATTTCATGTAAAATCTGTGAAACTTTTGAGAGTCATTAAAATGTATAGGCGCGTGTAGACAACATTTCTAAGCCCTTTAAGTGATTCTTTCAATTATATATGAAATTCACTCTCAGTGAAATATATTTCATTTCTTCACTCGTGAAATTTTATTATAATAAAAAAAGATTTTATATATATATATATATGATTCGTAACAACAGGCTCATAAAGAAGAATTTCACACCCAATAAATGTATTACCAACTATATTGAAAGTAAACATAATATATGAGGAACGATTTTGATCTCGTGTGTGCGGGCTGAAAGCTGTCCCTACATCCTTTTTAAAAATAATTAGATTTTGTTACTGGGACGCATATACATAGGGGAGAATTATTCATTAAGGTTAAAAATCACCGAAGCTTGAACTAGTTTTTCTTTTAGAAAATAATCATGCCGTGATATATATAAAAAAAAAAAAAAAAATTTATTGTCCCGTCGAGCCATCATAAATGCATCCGCGAACTCCATGTTATATATGTATATATAATCCTCTCATGTCCTATTGGGTTGAATTCACACCCACACAAGATAAGAAATACAAGAAAAAAAAATCTCAAAAAAAAGGATTTATATCATCAAATATTAGATAAAAGTATTGAAAATAAATATCGATTAATCGAAAAAAGATGAAAAAACAACAACAATAACCCTTTAAATAGAAACTGAGAAAAAATTTTATTTTTTTTTCCGAAAATTCAGAAAAATATTTAGTTATTGGGATAAAATTTTTTGTTAAATCAACCAAATTTTTATAGAATAAATTATTTAGAAAATAAATCATAAATTGTACAAAAAAAAAAAAAATTGATACTTGACATCGCAAATAAATATTTACTTGAACCAAATATACAGTTTATTTGAATTAAATAAACTGTATATTTGAACCAATAATTTTTGTATATTTGCGGAACAAATATATACCACTTGAAATAATTATCAATTAAATAATTAATAAATTACCAATAAATATAATTTAATTAATTAATAAATTATTTAATAAAAATAATTATAATTATTACATTAATTGAAATAATTACTAATTAAATAATTAATAATTACCAATAAATATAATTTAATTAATTATGAGCCAAAAGTTTTGAACGTTCAAATGAACAAAATTTTTTTTGCAACTTCTTTAAGTACGAATTTTATTACAAAATATTATTTCAAATATATCTAAAAAGAAATTAATAATTTAATAATTGTTTAATTCACTGTTTTTTACATTGACATAATAATTTTTAATAATTTATAGATTGAAAAAAATATTTCGTTCATTTGAACGTTCAGAACTTTTGGCTCATAATAATTAATAAATGATAAATAAATTATTAATAAATTATTAATAAATTATTAATAATTAATAAATTAATAATGATTAATAAATTATTTAATAAAAATAATTATATAAATATTACACTAATTGAAATAATTACCAAATTAAATAATAATTAATTACCATAATAATAAATATAATTACCATTATATTATATTAATTGAAATAATTACCAATTAAATAATTAATAATTACAATTTTAATTATATATAATTAATTAATTATTTAATAAAAATAATTATAAATATTATACCAATGGGAAATAATTACCAATTAAATAATTAATTATTACTATATTTATAATTAATTAATAAATCATTTAATAAAAATATTTATATTATTTGACAATAGTCAATGTAATTGTTTATTTAAATCAAATAAATTTTTTTTCACTGTAAGTTATAATTATCTATAAAATTATGTGTATCATAATTACCAAATTAGGAAAATTTTTCTTTGTAATTTAACAGAAATTTCATGGCCATTTTTTTTTTTTGTATAAAAACTCTCTTTGTAAATTACTATACATATACCTGCATAAAGGAAAAATTTCACCTGCTGAGACGTGATTCATTTTCAAATACTATTCTAAACGATTTTAAATACCAATGATTCAGTTTGAGTCACGTATTATAAAAAAAAAAAAAAATTCTTATTTATCGCTATAAATAATTTAAAAGATTTACATTAAACAATTTTATAATTATAAAAATAAAATTAATTATTAATTCATTTTAAAAACTAAGAAAAAAATTTAAGACAAAAATTTACATTTATTGAATTAATTATAATTTTCCCTAATTTAGAGAAATATTTAGCTAATTTAGATAAATAATTTTTGTGTCTTCAATTAAAAATAAAAAAAAAATAAAAATATTAAAAATAAAATAAAATAAATTACAATAAATAAAAAATAAATAAATAATAATAATTATTATTATTTATTTATTTATTGAATAATAAAAATAATAATAATAATATTAATAATAATAAAAGAAAAATAAATAAATAAAACAATGCAAAAAATAATAAAAGAAATAAATTTTTGGAAAGAAGTAATTTAAAAATTACAAATTATGGAAAGGAAATTTTTTTTTTTGAAATTTAAAAAAAAACTATACAAATGGTATAAAATATAAAAAATAAATTTTTAATGAGAATTTTTAGGCAAAATTTTAAGAATTCGAGAAAAAATGAAGAAAAGAAAATTGTAAATCCTATATATTTTTGTTTGGTCCAAAATGGACCCTATTGTATATGGTGATACAATGCTAAATTTCCCATGTGAATACACCTGAATACAACCCACAGTGCTTCTTGGTACACAAACATGTATTATGTGTAAATTTGTCATCGCATAGATCCCCCCCCACCCCCTTCACTATTCAGTAACATTATACTCTGAACGGAGAGCGATTTGACAGTTCTGCTTTGCTAAGCAGTCTTATAGTGTCACTTGCAACGAACGGCCCAAAGTATTTTCGAAATGACAACTAATTTTTATAAACATTAAATATTTTTTTTTCTCCTAGTGAAAATAAGTGCAAATATTTAAAAAAAAAAATTAAATTTTTTATATTAACTAAAATATAAAAAAAAATATATAAAATATATTTTTATATTAACTAAAATAAATAAAAAAAAAATTAAATTTTATAAATATCGAATTTTTCTAATTAAAACTTTTATATGCATAAAAAAATTTCTAATTACAAATTTTGTATACAAATAAAAAATTTTCTAATTTAATATTTCATATACATTAAAAAATATGATTTAAAAATTTTATATTAATTAAAAAGTTTTTTAAAGTTTTATAAATTTTTTTTGAAAAAAAGTGAATATGTTTTTATAAAAAAAAAAAAAAACAGGTTTAGTTTTAATTTCTGTGTGTGAGTCAATATCATCCGGATCTCTTTTTATACAAGAGAGGAAAGGATAATTACAATGTGTCATGTGCAGTTTAAAATTCTGTGAAGCGATACTTGTGAGAAAAAAAAAAGAAAAAGAGAAATGTGTGAAGTGAATAATTAAAATATATAATCGAATTTTGAAATAAAAAATAGAATTCATAAAAAATTCGACAATTGGATTTAAAAAGACAGTTCTATTTTTGGTTGATTTAACGTCGAAATTCTATCCGTGGGGTACATAGAAAGAGAAGAAGAACCATGTGGTCCTGAAATCGATCTAGGATCAAACATCTCCTACAAAGAGTGCAGCACATTTATACAAAAAAGGAAAAAAAAAAAAAATAATTTCGGTAAACGACCAATGCAGAGCACACATGTTCATTATATAAGAAATATTAAATAATAAATCCTAATGATTAATTTTTTTTTCTCGAATCTTTTTTAAAAATTAATAATTTTTTTTTTTTTAATCATATTAAATAAAATAAATAATTTAATAATAAAAAATAAATATAATTCGTTTAGATAAAGTAAAAAAATATTAATATAAAAATAATTAAATAAATAATAATAATAATAATTAAATATTCAATATAAAAATATAAATATAATATATAAAAAAAAATTTATATAAATAAAATAGAAATTATTCACTGACTTTTATTTAATCAAACGCGATTTTTACTCATTCTAAAGAAGCCTTGAATTTTAATTGTATGTATCATTTAAAGAGAATTTTTCCAAGAATTATTCATTAAATATTTTTAAATATTTCTTTATCTTATTTAACATTATTATATTCACACGTATTTTTTTTCATGTTTCAAAAAAAAAAAATCATTTTTGTTTTTCTTTCTGATTTGAGGAACTTCATAAAGAAATATTTGCTATTAATATTATAAATATTGTTATTATATTATTATTATTATTATTATATTAATAATTAAAAATAAATTAATTATGAAAAATTAATTAATAATTAATTTTAATTATTAAAATTAATTATTATTATTATTATATTATTATTATATTAATAATTAATAATAAATTAATTTATTAAAAATTAATTATTATTATTATTTTTTTTTTATTAATTAATAATTAATCTTATTTTAATTATCATTATATTATTTTTTCTTATTATAATAGTTGATAATTTAATTATTATAGTTGTAAAATTTAATATAAAAAATTATAAAAATATAATTTATAAAATTAATATAAATTTAGCGATTTATAAATAAAAAAATTTTGGACTTAAAATGAAAACTAGAACAATTAATGGTTTCGTGGGGCAATTAAATATATATATAATAAATAAATAAAAAAAAAAAGAATTATTCACGCTTCGCGTTTGAAAAATGATTTATTTTTTATTTTTTTAAGAGAATTTTTTCAAGAGTTTGTAATTTAAAATTCAATAATCGTGACTACCGTGTGCGCGGCTTGGAAAAACAAACATGACCATGTATGACTTTAAACTATTTTTCTCCTTTGATTCGTGAGAACACGTGAGTTCAAGCTTCTCCTTAGTTGCTTTTGCACGTGTTCTTTCTCTCTCTCTCTCTCTTTCTCTCTCTATTACTAACCACACAATAATGAATCTCGATTTCTACACTTTTAAAAAAAGTTTCCCTCCAGGTGCGTTCTCGTTTGTATATATATATTCATTCAACAAATATTCAGAGAGAAAAAAAAAAAAAGATTAGATTGTCTATATAGAGTCGGTGCAACAAAATCTATTGTGGTTCGCTCGAAGAAATAATAAGTTCCCGAAAAAAAATTCGAATTTATATTTTCCTTACATTACCATAAACTTTCGTAGAATTAAATTATTTTTTTTTTCTAAATCTACATTTTTATAAATACAATATATAAACTAATCTGAAGGATCGGTTCCAAAAGTTGGGTCAAGTTATTTCGTTAAGTAAATAAAAAAGAATTTTTTTTTCATTCTTGATTATTATCTTTTGGAATTATTTATTTATTTTTTTTTTTGAAAATTAATTTATTTATTACTCCTTTTGTAAAAATAATTGAGAAAAATTTGTATATATATATATATTTATTGAAAAGAATTTATTTGAATGGAAATAAATAGTAAAAAAATTAATTATAATTTATTAAAAAGAAATTAAATAATAGTATAAAAATTAATTTATTTATTAAAAGATAATTTTTTCCTATTAATTAATTTCCTTTCAATAAATTATAATTAATTTTTACTATTATTAAGTAATAATAGTAAAATTTTATTATAATTTATTGAAAAGAAATTAATTAATAGGAAAAAATTATCTTTTAATAAATAAATTAATTATAATTAATTAAAATTAGTTATAATTTATTGAAAGGAAATTAATTATAATTTATTAAAAGGGAATTAATTAATAGTAAAAAAATTTATTTATTAAAAAAAAAATTAATTAATAGTGAAAATAAATTAATTTCTTTTCAAATAAATTAATTAATAATTAAAAAAAAATAGTAAAATTAATTCTTACTATTCAATATTGTAGTTGTAAATAAAGAAAAAGAAATATTTACAAATTTCTTATCAAAAAATTTTCTCATCGTATTCTAATGTTTTTTTTTTTTATTTGTAATATCGCATATATTCGCGTTCACGCAATTATATTGAGTTATCAGAATATCCGCGTAGGAGTAATAAACCATTGTTCAAATTACAAAGAGTTAAAGTGCGTTTTGAAAATCGATATTCACACACAGGATGTAGTGTGGTCGGCGAAAATATATTTAAAATATGCAAAAATCTCGCAATCCCCGCGAGGATCAATTTCCAATAAATATGGAGGACAATCAATCAGAAAATGGATATACTCTTGTGTAATGATAGTTTCACATCAAAGAAAATGTTGCTAAATTCATTGAAAAAAAATATTATTAAAAGATTGCAAATTCAATTAATTATTTTAAAAAATTAAAAATATTTTTAAAAAATATTAAAATTTTATAAAATAAAATTTTCAATTTCGAAAAAAAGGCTATATAATAATTTAACTATTACTATAATTATTATTATTATTTAATTATTTAATTTTAAAATAATTATAATTTATTATAATTTATTAAATAATTATTATATTAATTTTATAAATATTATATATTATTATATATTATTATTATTATTATTATTATTATTTTATTAATTTATATTAATTATTATTTATTTCTTTTCAAATAATCCATTTTTCTTTCAAGTATTTTTTTTTTTTTTTTAAATAATATAGAAAATTATATATGAAAAAAAATTGTGGTTTTCAACTGCGAGTGTAAAAACATTAGTAGGAAATTATTTCAGAATAATTTACACATACAACAATTGGAGACGCGACCTGTATGTTCACTATTCTGGGTGTTAATGCAGGTCAATTGCATTTTTCCACTTCTGCAGTTGACACCATTTATATAGATCTATTGCTTGAAACACGCATGCCTAATAAATCACATAGGCCCCCCCAAACGGTTGACAATATAAAAATCAGAAATTTCGTACAATTATCATTATTATATAATAAAAACCAAAGATAATAAAAAAAAATAATTTACAATTATTAAAAATTTTTTTTTTTTATTAGAATTATATAAAAAATTTATATAATAATAATAATAATAATAATAAGAAATAAAAAATAATAATTAAATAATAACAATAATATTTATTATAATATATTAATTATATATTAATTACTTTGGTACGAAAGAGCAAATTTTTTATTTTTTTTTGAAGAACCGTTTATAAATAAATAAACATAATATAATTTATAATGAAAATTATGTAGCATTAATGAAATAAATCTTATCTACTGTCTAATTTATAATAATAATATTATATAATTATAATAATAAATATAATAATTTAATATAGTAATAATTATTATTATTAAAAAAAATTATTATTATTATTACATATTATTATAAAAACAAGAAAAAAAATAGTAATACAAATATTATATAATTATAATAATAAATAATAATAAACATAATAATTTAATAACAATGAAAATAGTAACAATTATTATAAATTATAAATATTTATTATTATTAATAAAAATAATAATAATAATAATTTTTTTTTATTAAAAAAAAGAAATAAAATAATTATATAATTATTATTTTTTTTATTAAAAAAAGAAATAAAATAATAATAAAAATAATAGTAACAAAATTATTTATAAAATAAAAAAAAATTAAATTTAAAAAATATTGAAAACAAATTAACAGGTGAAAAATGATATGTTCTTTGGATATGTATAACAAAAGCTTCTTGTGAAATTTTCCTTAGTGTATATTTGTAATAGGCACAATATATATACTTGTAATAGATAAAAGGTAAATGAAATGGCTCATATAAAAAGTATCAAAAATCTTATATTGTTAAGAGGCATTTAAGTCGATAGCAAATGATATAATAATACAGATATACTTTCACTGTGAGTCAAGTTGACTCATTCATTGCCATTCATATGATTAAGTCGGAAATCATTCGATGACGTCCTCATACACAGCGAGGAATTCTTTTCGTTTTATATATATATATATATATATATAGTAATAATTTTACGGATGTATTACCGGTGTGTATAATACTGCTCGTTGACCGAGAAATATAATTGCTAACCGTGAAAGATCTCTTCTTTGGGCCAGGGGCGAACATTGTTTATTGTTTCTTTATGCAATACTATTTCCCTTTTTTTTTTTTTTTTTAAATATTTAATCACGGGAAATCATTGTTCTATACAATTGTAATAATTAATAGTTATTAATTTTTTTTATTAATTAATAATTATTAAAAAAATTAATTATTAAAGAAACTATTAATTGCTACATTAATTGTTAATAAAAAAATTAATTAATTAATTATTAATTTATTAATAACAAAAATTAATTATTAATAACAAAAATTAATTATTACTTATTAATAAAAAAAAATTAATTATAATTATTAATTTATTAGTAACAAAAATTAATTATGAATAAAAAAATTAATTAATTATTAATTTATTAATAACAAAAATTTAATAATTAATACCTTAATTATTATTGTTTAAATGTTATAAAATAGTTAATTAATTAATTTTTCGATTAATATTTTTTTATTTATTTTTTATTTCGTTTTTTTATGGATTAGTAAAATTGCGTAATGACTATTTTTAATAACATAATATATTGAATGAAATTGTGAAAATGAGCTTGATTCTAAAAAGGCATTTTGTATATAAAATATAGAAATGAAATTGTTCCCATGATGTGGAGGTTTTTATGCTGTTTTTTGTAAGGGGAACAGAGTACACCGGGTGTTCGTTAATTTTTCTTAATTAAGCTCAATCGAGGTTAACGCTTGACTGTTTAACCCTAGTTTAGTAAATCCAACACCCCCATATATAATTCACTCTATACACTGCCTTCGATATACTTTGGCATATGAGGGCATGAAAACGACACTTTTTTTTTTTTCTCTCTCTTTCTTCTATTGTCAAACCAGACAGGATGAGCGGAAATGTCATTCTTCTCGGAAACTTTTTATCCTAAAAGATCCTCTTACATCCCGCATCTTCTTCTCTCAAAACGTGTCTTTTACATTAATCATTCAATCCTTTCTTTGTGTGTATAAGCGCCTATTGTTTTTCTTTTTTTTCATTTAGATAATTGAATCGAAAAAATCTCAAATTTTTTTTTTTTTAGAATCTGTGAGACAATTGCAAATTAAAAATAAATATTTATTTTCAATTATTGTCAACTTATTTTAATTCAGTTTGGTGTTAAAATTAATTACAATTTTTTTTTTATTTTATTATTTTTTATTTTTATTTATTTTATTATTTTTTTATAATTTTTATATTTTTAATTTTGTATTAAACCAAGCCCACTTCTGGGCCGAAAGGCTGAAGCTTAATTAATAAATATATAAATATAATTTTTATTTTATTTAAAAAATTGATTTACTATTTTATTATTTTATATAAATTTAAATTATTTTCTTGATTAAAAATATATATTAAATTAGTTTTTTTTTTTGGTATTATTATTTTTATGAAATTATATTCTGCGTTAGTAAATTAATTGTTTTATTTAATTATTTATTAATTATTTATTAATTAAATAATTATTTAAATAATAATTAATTAAATTACTTTTTTTTATTTTAAAGGCTAAAATGGAGGAATCATTTATAAATATGGATACAGCTGCAACGTGGCTACCACAAATTGCCGAAAGTTTAAATCCAGGTGAAATATCAAGGTGCGTTGAAAAAAAAAATAATATAAAAAAAAGTAAAATAAATAAAAAGAACCCTAAAATTATATCAATAAATTTGTAAAAATATCTCACACTATATTAAAATTTTTTGTTTTTATAAGTTTTTATTTTAATTTATTGCTGAAAAAATTAATTTTGTAATTAAAAATTTATTTATTAAATCAAAAAAAAAATTTTTGGAAAAAATTATAAAAGAAAATAAAATAATAAATAAATAATAATTGATTTATATTAAATAAAAAAAAAAAAATTATTGTTTATTTTATTTCAGGTTTTCAAAGCCTCTGCGAACTTTTGCAGCTGTAGCCTCAATTTTGATTATGTTAGTGGGTTTACTAGGAAATTTATTGACTATCATAGCACTCAGCAAATATCCCAAAGTACGTAATGTCGCAGCTGCATTTATCATAAGGTTAGTTCAAAAATGATTTTTATCTAAAAAAAAATTTTTATTTTCAAATTTTTATTTTCAAATTTATATTTTATTTTAATTATATATCTATTTTATTTAATAATTTAACCGCAGAGAAAATAATATTTACTAACAAATTAACGATGTATAATATATCCGTTTATATGATTTAAATAAATAAAAAATAATTTAATTAAATAATAATAATAATAATAATAATTAATAAATAATTTAATTGCAAGTAATTAAAATTAAATGTTATGCGTTTGTAATAATGTAAAAAAAATTTTTATCTTATTCGTATTAAATTAAACAATTACGATAATGTTACTTAAAAGTTTATCATAAATTCTTTAGTATATTCACATGTAAAAGCAAATGTCACACACATTCAATACACGTTTTCCCATTACTTGCTCATTATCTTAATTAGCCTAGTTAAGTTTCCTCTAGAATCTAAAGTGTTTATCGTACCAAAAAAAAAAAAAAAAATAGTCACATAATTTGTTTTTATTTTTTCACTCGTTGGAATAATTATAATGTTTGTAAATTGTATAATAATTAATTTTTCATATTTTATTTTAGAAAAAAATTTAAACTTTTATTTTTTAAGTTTATTATTATTATTATTATTATTATTATTATTATTAGTATATTATATTATATATATTATAATAATATTATAATAATAATATTAATATTATTATATATATTATATTATTATTATAATTATTTATTTATTTTTATTATTGTTTTATTATTATGTTCCAAATAAATAAATTATTTTATTATTATTATTATTATTATTATGATTATTTTTTTTAATTTATTAAATAATTTAATAATTTTTTAATGTTAAATTAATTATTTATATTCTTAATTAATTACTAATTATTTTTAAATTCCCTTGTGAAATTTTTTTTTCGCGGAAAAATTATTTGTCAAAAAAAATTTAATTTTCATTTTATTGTACGAATTTTTTTTTTTCCAAAAATGTAATTCAATTTTTTTTTCCAGTTTATGATCATTTTCTTCTTGTTCAAGTGACAGTGTATATGTGTATAGCAAAATACTTGCTTCAAAAGACACTTTAGGATTAGTGTATATACCAGTTTTCTTTTTCTCGGTTCATATATTTTCAGGTTTTAAAAAAGCTTTTTTGTTTTTTCTCTCTCTCTCTCTCTCTCTCGCAATAGAAAATCGAAATTTATAGTCTCTGATGGTTTCCAGGGTTGACTGCACTTTATTGTATTATATTAAAAAAATTCCTTTAAAAAATATATAAAAATATAAATTTTAAAAAATAATTTTTTTTTATTTTATATTATTATTTATATTTATATTTTTATTTTCAGTTTATGTGTAGCAGATTTTATTTTCTGCCTTCTCGTACTGCCATTCGATTCAATTCGATTTATCGACGCAAGTTGGGTTGAGATAAGATTCCTTTGCGTTCTTGTACCATTTCTTCGTTATGGAAATGTTGGTGTCAGTCTTCTTCTTGTGGGAGCAATCACTGTCAATAGGTATATAATTATTTCCATTTTTTTTCCATATATTTTAATAGAAAAAAAAATTTTTTTTCCTTTAAAATTTTGTTTTTTTTTTTGAGAAAAAAATTCCTTAAAATTTTCGAATATATTCAAACAGGTATATCATGATTACTCATCACAATATATACAACAGAGTGTACAAAAAACACTGGATAGCCTTGATGATATTGTCCTGTTGGCTTTTTTCTTATGGAATGCAAATCCCCACTTTGGTCGGAGCTTGGGGTAAGAATTTTATTTTCAATTAAAATTTTTTAATTCTACAATTTAAATTTGTTAACTGTAGTACTAAATTTATTTATTTTTTTTTAATTAGAAATTATCAAAAAAAACTTTTTTTATTATTAACAAAAATTTACTAAAATAATTTTAGTAATAATAATAATTACTAATTTTAGTAATAATAATAATTAATAATTTTATTAATAATTAGTTAATATTAATATTAATTTTAATATTAATAATTAATTATTAATGAAAAATATGATAAATCAAAAATATTTGGAAAAAAAAAATGATTAACATTTAAAAAATTTAAATATATTAATTTCGATAATATTTTTTAGGTAAATTTGCATACGACCCCAATCTCGAAACTTGCTCAATTATCAGAGATGAAAGAGGATACACATCTAAAACTTTCCTCTTCATCACAGGATTTGTCATACCATGCATAGTAATCGTAAAATGTTACGCGAAAATTTTTTGGGTTGTTCACAGGTAAAATATATATTTTAGTATTTTTAAAAATTCTTTTTTATAAATTTTTATTTTTATATTTTTTTTAAATCAAAATAAAATAAAATTTTTTATACTCCTCAATCAATTTATAATTATTATTATTTATTAAAATTTATAAAAAAATTTTTAAAAAATAATTATTTATTTTTTATTAAAATTTATATTAAAAAAATTTTTAATAAAATAATTATTTATTTAAAAAATAAAAAAAAATTGCTTGCAGCTCTGAGGCGAGAATGAGAAAACATGCAGCTCCGACTGTAAAGTCACCTCACACAGTTGGACGAGACACTCGAGAGATTAAACAAAAGCGAAGTGAGTGGCGAATAACAAAAATGGTACTAGCCATTTTCTTGAGCTTTGTAGCTTGTTACCTTCCCATTACGATCGTAAAAGTCGCTGACGCAGAGGTCAGATATCCCGGTAAGTATTATCTTAAGAACATCATTTTTTTTTCACCTACTAATTATTAAATCAATTAAAAATAAAAAATAAAAATTGTCAAAATTTTTCCCCAAAAAAAAATTTGTATAGAAATTTTTTCAGTCTTCGAATAATTAAATTTAATTTCTTTCGTATTACAAAAAAAAAAATTTCAAATCATTTACAAATGCAACAGTACAGAATTTATTATTTTATTTATTTAATTTTAATTTTAATTAATTTATTTAATTTTTATTTTTATTTTAATAATAAATTAAATTTTCCTTATTATTTTTTTTGCAAAAAAGATTTTTTTTTTCGTTTTTTGAAATCGAAAATGTATTTTACAGGATTCCACGTGATGGGCTATTTGCTGTTGTACTTTGCCTCCTGTGTAAATCCGATAATCTACGTAATAATGAACAAGCAGTATCGACAGGCCTACGCCGGTGTGATCAGTTGTTCGAGAATCAGAGCGACCCTCTCACCCCATGGAAGCAGTGCTCCAGGGCAAAATAACTACGGCCAAGGTAACCATCAGTTCGTTACGGTCACCAAACTTTGATCACAAAAAAATAAAACGAAGCGAGAATACTTTATTTTGTAAGTGGAAAGGGTATTTTCTTTGGTTTTTCTTTTTCTTTTAAAAAGATTTTCCGGAAACTGGGCATGAATCGTAGATAGATTCTTGTATAGGTATTATTTTTTTTTCCTTCAACAAAAAAATCCTCATTTCACCAAACTGAAGAAAATTAAATAATTATTATGATAATTACGGGGGAAAAAAATCACAGAAAAATACGAATTTTAAAATTAATGAAAATTAATTTCAAAATTAATGAAAATTAATTTCAAAATTTAGAAAATTCAATTTCTATGAAAAAAAAATTCTATAGAAAATAATTATTGTGATAATTACGGGAAAAAAAATCACAGAGAAAAATACGGATTTTAAATTAATTTCGAAATTATAAAATTCAAAAAAATCTTGTGAAAATAGCTTTTAATACAGAAAAGCTTCTCTTCTATTCTAAAGAACGGGGAAAGAATTCTCTATAAGATCTAGCTTTGGCTACACAATCAATCTTCCTCGGAACTTTCATTAGTCTCCTTTCTTTTTTTTTTTTTTCCTCTTTACTACCCATCGAACGTTTAAAATAAATTGTTTGCCTTCTTCTTTTTTAACAAATCGGAATTTCACTTCCTGATACAATTTACAATTTAAAATTTTTTTTACAAAATAAATTAATGATAAATAATAATAATAAATAATAAAATAATAATAAATTATAATCAATAATAATAAATATTAAAAAAATTTTTTTTACAAAATAAATAAATAATAAAAAATAATAATAAATAATAAAATAATAATAAATTATAATCAATAATAATAAATATTAAAAAAATTTTTTTTACAAAATAAATAAATAATAAAAAATAATAATAAATAATAAAATAATAATAAATTATAATCAATAATAATAAATAATAATAAATAATAAAAAATAATAATTTGAATTTTGCAAACGAAAAAAATGAAATCAAATAATAGCAAAATAGAAGCTATTCTGTTACTCTTAAATCCTATTTTTTCAGGAGTAGCCGATCCAAGTTAAAATAGTACATTTTTCCACTAACGCAGAACGAGCGGGTAGCATGTATAAGAACATGGCAAATGAACTAGGTACTAATTGACTCTTAAGTACGAAGAAAACCCTAAAAAAAAAAACCTGACATCCAACTAATTAACACTTTAGATTTTTCCATCGGCTTCATTAACGTAGAATTTAAGTGCAATTTTGTATATAAATTTTTTTTTCTATTTTATCTGTCTCTGTCTTTCGATGTTGACTAACGCTTTCCAGCAATTCTGAAATTATTGGCGAGCTTATAAGGAAATCCTGTGGTATACGCTTAATTAAACGATCGTCGTATCGGAATCTGATTTATAAGAAATCTCAATTGCCTTTTTAAAAAAAAAACGCTTTCATCTCTATTTCAAAATTTTATTAAAAAAAAAAAAAAATTCAAAAAATCGGAACTAAATAGAAAATATTATAAATATTGTTCCTTTTTTTGTAATTAAAATTTTTTTCATATTTTATATCGTATCGATCGATGACCGTATTTTATTAGCAAAAAAAAAAAAATTTCTAAAAAGAAACTATTTTCACAAAAAAAAAAATTCTCTTTTTGATTACAGATTATTCAAAAGACTTCAGTAACACAATGGTGTCAACTGTATCAATTGCCATGAATGCTGTGAAAAATTCTCAAGAAGATGAACTCTGAGAATAAAAAGCAAAAGCAGAATCAAAATAATTAAATTCAGCCATGATTTTGTTGCGATGAAAAATTAAATTTAAATTTTTCTATACAAGAATTTTCGAATTTTATTTACTGGAAAAATAATTTTAATAAAAAAAAAAAAAAAAAATTATTTGAATCGCCTATAGACAATTCATGAACAATAGTACAATCGTAAAATATTATTTATTATGGTTAAATCGTTAGCTATATTAATTATGAAAGAAATCAATTATTGAAATTGAATCCCTCAATTATTAGAAATGCAAAAAACGATTAATTAAAAAAAATTTTTTTTGCAAAATATATGAGATCCAAAGACTTTAAAACACAATTACGAAATTCATTGCATGCAATGTAATCTTGTAAAAGATATAGAAAAATAGAAAAAAATAAAAAAAAAATTGTACAATATAAAAAAGGACACACACCTTATGTGTATTTGTAAAATATAAAATCATAAATGTATATTACTCAAGATTTTTGTACAAAAAAAAAAAAATCTTACGAATTCTAGAATTATACTCTGTACAGTGAAATATGTTAATATAACAGATAATTCACAAAAATTGTTAATTATTTTTCCCAATATAAAAAGTTCAAACACAATTTTGGCGAAAGTTTTTTCAGAAAAAATTAAAATTTACAACACGATGCCTTTTTTTGAATTAATGGTGAATTTTTTAATTTTATCGAATCTCGAATTTCGTCTTGAACTTTGGCTTTTAGTGTATTTTCCACAAGATACTGCATCGCTTCATCTAATATTTATTAAAAAAAAAATTTTATTAACAATTTAAAAAAATTTTTTTTTTTCTTAACTATAATTAAAAATGAAAATAATTTTTTTCCTACCAACGTTTAGATTCTCTTTGGCGGAAGTCACGTACCAACATCCAATACCATTTTCCTTGCAAAATTTCACAATTTGCTCATTAGAAACGGCAACTTCTTTAATGTCACATTTATTAGCCAACAATACTATTGGAATATTGGAACCATCTGGCAATGTAATTTTTTCCCGAAGATCACTAAGCCATTTTCTCACTGATTGAAATGTTGCTGCTCGCGATACATCAAAAACTAATGCTGCAGCAACTCTGTCGAAAAAAAATTATTTAAATAAATAATCATATACTCGAGATAAATATTAAAAATAAAAAAATTATTTACGCATATTTATAATAAACACGGGTCATGTATCCGTGTCTCTCGTTTCCGGCAATATCCCTAAAAATTAAATAGAATAAATTATTTTTTTCAATATAACAAATTGAAATTAAAAAATTATACCATAGTTGTAAATTTATTTTTGTATGACGATCCCATTCAAGTGTTTTAATTGCAAAATCAGCTCCTATTGTAATTTTATAATTTGAGGAAAACTTTCCTGAAAATAGAAAAAAAAAAATATTTAAATTTTAATTTCACTATTTATTTTTGAAAAAAAAAAATCTCTTATGTGGAAAATAAATTTTTTTAATTGAAAACTAAACAGCTTTTTTAAACATTTGAAAATAATTTAGAATTGAAAATTAAAAAAAAAAATTAATTAAAATAAATTCTAACAATGAAATATTTTGAGAAATGCTACGTACGTCTGCTTTTGTTGAATGAAAATACTTCAAGGACTTAATGCTTTCTTATTTCTCGTATCACATTAAAGATTACGGATTACGGTGCAAAACAATATTACCAGACTTCTATTATTATATTTTCTACCGACGAAATAACAGCTAATATTTATTCAATTTTCAAAAAAAAAATTTATTATAAATTATATATTTAATTTTTAAATTGTAATAATAAAAAATATTATTTTAAAATTTACCTTCCGTGTATCTTCTAACAATTGCTGTTTTGCCTAAAAAAAAAAATACAAATAATTATAGACAATTTATTACAATTTTTATTTTTACACATTGAAATTATTATTTTATTGTCAAAATTTTCTTAGATAAATAAATAATTTGTTTACAATTTACAGGATTTACTAACCAACGCCATAATCACCGATAACAAGAATTTTGAAAAGTAATTCACTTTGATTAGAATTTGATAGAGAAATATCAGAATCTCTTCTGGATTTCATTTTTAAAAAAAGAAACAAAATTATTAATTGTATGGTTTAGAAATTTTTATTTCACGATGATGTCAATAGGATGACAATTTCATTACTGAATGATAAGCGGTAGTTGCATCTTGTTTATAGTCAAATATTAAAAGCGTTTTGTAAACTATTCCATTTAAAAATGTTTTTTTTAAACACGATTCGTCTTAGAAAAGTTTAACAATAAAATAATAATTTCAATTTAATTATTTTTAAATTTCCAATTATTTACCTCTTTTATCAAAAAAAGATTTACGGAATTTTTATTATCACATACACGTGGATTTTGACGTTTAAGTTTTATTGAATATACTGGCGTCATCTTCATTAGATTTGTGTAACTTTATTATTGTAAATATTTTACCTAAAAAAAACAAAAAGAAAATTAAAAAAAATACTTACCTTCTAAATATATACTTACCTTTTATTTAATTCTTCATTTATTAGTAAAAATGTAACACTATCACTATAATTAATAAAAACAATTGAAGAAAAACGAGTTAAACCGAATACTTTATTACAATAAAAAAGATTATAATAAATATTAAAATTTGACAAAATACTCGTAATTCCGATTTTCAATTGTCAATTTTATCGTCCCGTTATTTAATTATTAAAATGTGAGGGTTTAAGACTCACCGGTTTCCCACGTTGCAGCTTGCAGCTACTCTCAGCAATACCTTTTTTGCGATCACCTAATTTAAATATTCACAATAAATAAATATATTCCATATAAAAAACATTTTGGGTAAAAAAAGAAATGTTTTTTAAAATAATTATATCTTACAATTAACTCTGATCGGCTGTGCAAGATCTCCCCCTAGAGCTGCTTCATAACGCCTAATCCTTGTGTCAAATTAAAATCACATACACAACACCCACTTTTTTTTTTATCACAATTACTTCGTGCACTGATGTAAATATTAATTTTCCAAAATTTAACACACTTTAAATATTAATTTTCCAAAATTTAACACACTTTTTTTTAACGAATAATAAGCCGAACACAAACAAAACACTCGCGGAACAAAGCTTGGCGAATTACACAAATTTTAATTTTCTTTCTAAAAATCCCGTTCACTAATATAGAGATCCACATTAAATGAGTGACACTTAAAAATGCAATTAATTATGCAATTAATTATGCCCACTTCAAATGAAAAAAATCTGATTTCATTGTGGCAATCGCATTGTCGAAATTTCAAGGTCATGGTCCAAATTAGGTTAGAAAGGAGATTAGTAAATTTTTTCCTCGATTTTAACTCAATTCACTTAATATTCACTAAATATTATATTCTTATACGTTAAACAAATGTTTTGCTGATTATTGAAGGGAAAAATATTTTAGAGGAAATCATTTTTACGAATTGCCGACACTTGTTAATTCTCCACACGGAAACTATTTCACTGACTCAAAAGCATTCGATATTAAAACACAGAGTTTAATAGACGATTATTAATTACTTTAATTCATAAAAATAGATTGAAATAATTCAATTTATTGTACTGACTGTATAAAATTTACTTCAAAAGAATGGAAATTATGTCCCGCGCAAATCGAGAACCAGAAATATACTAAAGAGCAACGCGTACTTTGACCGCCATCTTGAAAACATGAAATGCTCGGCATTGGCTGATGAGAACCAATCAAATTTAGTAGCGTCCACCAAACAGAAACCTCCAAAATGTGACACTTTACAATAAATGGACAAATAATACTTTTTAATTGAAAAAATATGATTATTTTGATATAAAAATAAATTATAGTTAAAATATAAAGTAAATTTAAAACAATTTAGTGAATTTACTTATAGAAACATTTTTTTATTTGTATTTGAGACCCGATGGTAGTGTGAATGTACCTTTAAACAGGCTGGCCAATTGGGACAAACTTTTAGTTTTCAAGATGGCGGTTGTAGTACGCGTTGCTCGTTAGTATGTTTCTGGTTCTCGGTTTGCGCGGGACTTGATCTCAGTTCTTTGAAGTAAATTACATTCAATCGCTATAAAAATTGTATTATTTCAACGTTTATTACTAAAAATTGTGTTATTTAACCGTGTAGTAACAGTTTTATTATTGAAAAACTGAGTAAATCTCTTTCCGTGTGCAGAACTTAACAAGTGTTCCCAATTCGTAAGAATAACTTCCTCTTTACGAAATATTTATTTCCAATAATCAATCTTAAAAAATTGTTTTACTTTTTCCTAAACTAAAACATGTGAATATTTACAAAAATTGAGTGCAAATATTTTACTACTTTAGTTTCTAACCTAGTTTTGACCATGACCTTGAACAATCGCCATTGCGATTTTGGAAACAAAAATCGTTAAGTAAATTTTAGTAATTGTTTTCATCAGTGTAAGCCATTTTTAGATTAGTGAACGGGATTTTTAGAAAGAAAATTAAAATTTGTGTAATTCGCCAAACTTTGTTTGTGTTCGGTTTATTATTCGTTAAAAAAAAAGTGTGTTAAATTTTGAAAAATTAATATTTACATCAGTGCTGAAAGTAATTGTGATAAAAAAAAAAAAGTGGGTGTTGTGTATGTGATTTTAATTTGACACAAGGATTAGGCGTTATGAAGCAGCTCTAGGGGGAGATCTTGCACAGTCGAACAGAGTTAATTGTAAGATATAATTATTTTAAAAAACATTTCTTTTTTTACCCAAAATGTTTTTTATATGGAATATATTTATTTATTGTTAATATTTAAATTAGGTGATCGCAAAAAAAGTATTGCTGAGAGTAGCTGCAAGCTGCAACGTGGGAAACCGGTGAGTCTTTTAAACCCTCACATTTTAATAATTAAATAACGAGACGATAAAATTGACAATTGAAAATCGGAATTTCGAGTATTTTGACTTTAATATTTATTATTATCTTTTTATTTGTAATAAAGTATTCGGTTTTCTTCAATTGTTTATATTAATTATAGTGATAGTGTTACATTTTTACTAATAAATGAAGAATTGTATAAAAAGTAAGTATATATTTTTAAGGTAAGTATTTTTTTTAAATTTTTCATTCGTTTTTTTTTTTTTTAGAATGGAGGTTGGACTTAACCGACATTTTACATTTCAGATATTCTATACAGAATCCTATACGCGCCGCTTGAATGTTTACCTTCTTGTTTAGTGTTGATTTAAACCTTGGTCCAAATATGTGTTTTGATAATACAAGTGCAAGTAAAATTAGAAAATGAATATAATTATTTGATTAGAGAAATATGTAATAAATGACAAGAATGTCACATTTGAGAGGCCGAACATTAACTATTATTATAGTTGTTGTATTTATATTATTATTTGCTATTTATCATCTTCTCAGTAATGAGACACATGATGCATTATCATCGGGAAATAAAATTCGCTGGTATTTAAAATCAAATGATATGGATGAATTTATTGGAAATAAAAAAGAATTTGCATCATTTGAAAAATTAAAAGATAATTCAAAAAATATTTATGAAGATTCACCACTATTTACAGGACATAAAATTGTACATCTCGATCTTAAAGGAGCACCACCAAAAGTTAGCTATTATGATTATCTATTTCGTTTATTAAAAAATCTTGGTGCAACCGGTGTATTAATTGAATATGAAGATATGTTTCCATTTTATGGAAATTTAATTGACATTACAGCTGGCAATCATTATAATAGAAATGAAATAATAAATATACAAAATTTAGCCAAAAAATATGAATTAATAACAATTCCTTTGATTCAAACATTTGGTCATTTAGAATTTGTTTTAAAATTAGAAAAATATAAAGAACTTAGAGAAGTCAATCGATATCCACAGTCTATTTGTCCAACGCATAATAAAACGGAGACTATTTTATTTGAAATGATTGATCAAATAATTGCCGCTCATCATGATTCAAAATATATTCATATTGGAGCTGATGAAGTTTATCAAATTGGAGAATGTAATCGATGTATAGAAACAATGGCTAAAGAAAAATGGAATAAAAAAGAACTTTTTTTAAATCATTTGATAAAAATTTCAAAATATATTAAAAAAAATTATCCTCATTTGACAATTCTCACGTGGGATGATGAATTTAGAGAAATTGATTCACAGGTTTGTATTTTATTTATTTTTGTATTTTATAGTAAAAAATTTGAAATTAATTATTTTTTTTTCAATAGGATCTTATTGATAGCGGTCTACATGCATTAATTGAACCAGTTGTTTGGAAATACACAACAGATCCAGCTTCATCTCTTACGAATCAATTGTGGGATAATTATGCACTTGTATGGCCTAATATTTGGATAGCAACGGCTTTTAAAGGAGCAACTGCACCAGATAGATATTATACTGATATAGCATATCATGTGGAAAATCATCGACGTTGGTTGGAAATTATTGAAAAATATTCTACACGTATAAAATTTAAAGGTGCATTTCTCACTGGATGGCAGAGATATGATCATTTTAGTGTACTTTGCGAATTATTACCATCAGCATTACCATCATTGGCTGTTAATTTAGCTGTTCTTCAATCGAGTAATTCAAATAATTTTCCCATGGATGTTCCAACGAAAGTAATTGAAGCTCTTTCATGTGACAGTGGTATTTCATTAAATATTCCCGAACCACAATATAGTTGGACAAATTGCGCTTATCATGGTGGATTAATTTATGCAGCAATATTAAAATTATTTTCCATTCAACAAGAATTAAATAAACTTAAAGAGGACAGTACATTTAAAGGATGGTTCACATCATATAATATAAAATATTCATTTTCAAATCCTAGTCATGTAGATCGTGCTGTTGCTGATATAGATAGAATAAAAATGGAATTGATCTATTTAGAAAAAGAAATAAGAATAGCGATGGATAGTATTTATGATGATTATACAATTAATGAATGGATTGAAACTTATCTTTTACCATTGAATGATGATATTGAAAAAATGGCAAAGGATAAAGAAAAAATTTTAGAAAAAAATGTTTGGCCAAGAAGGCCACTCACAAAATCGGAGTTATAAAAAAAAAAAAAAAAAAAAAAAAAAAAATTGGTAAATATTTTTTTTTTAATTTCAAATTTACCATTTTTTTTTTTATTTATAAAAAAAGATTTCTTCCCTAAATAGAAAAATAATACTTCCAATTTTTTTTTAGACAAATAGAAAATATAATTAAATTTTCTATCCTACATATCAAATTAAAAATAATTACAAGTTAAATTTTTTTTTTCATTTTAGCGATTTTTAAATATTGACAGTGAAATTTTTATATAATTGCAAAACATCTAAAAGATGTTAATTTTAGTTTTTTTTTTAATTTACACAAGTTTTTGACTTGTACAATAAAAATTAGAAAATAATTTATCATTTTTTAAATATAAGGAAGCAGGTCATTGCTGTGATTTAAAATATATTATTGATATTCACAATTTCTTGCACGAGTATAAAGTAAAAATAAAATATAATAAAACTTATGTAAGAAATTGTACTATGAACAAGTAAATATATAAAATATTGATAACATTAGTCAATAGTAATAATAATAATAATATTGAGGATATAAATAATTATTGTTATAACAATTATATTGTGTGTATGCTATAATAAAATTTTTAATTAAAATAATATTTGTAATTTATTATTTATTTCTTTTTTAAATTACACCGCCACAATGCGTTACGCTCGGTATAATTCGGTAACTTTACAAGTGGATCTTACCCACCCCTGATTATCATTGTGCTCAGTGCTATTACAAAAAACATACAAAAACAAGCAAATATTTTTTGTATTTTGTTGTGATTATTAATTAAGTGACAATAATATAATAATATGGGAACCAGTACTGAATTTGGTCCTGATTCCGGAGGAAGAATAAAGGTTTGTAAACAAAAGATGATTTATAACCTCAAAAAAAAAACAACTACTAGGTTAAAGTATATATATTATTTTAATTAATGTAATTATTGTTTTGTATTTCTATTTATATTATAATATTCTTTATATTCAGGGTCTAACTATTATAAAACCAATAATTTATGGAAATATTGCTCGTTATTTTGGCAAAAAACGTGAAGAAGATGGTCATACACATCAATGGACTGTTTATGTAAAACCATACAATAATGAAGATATGTCGACATATGTAAAGAAAGTACATTTTAAATTACATGAAAGTTATAATAATCCAAATCGAATTGTCACAAAGCCACCATATGAATTAACAGAAACAGGTTGGGGTGAATTTGAAATTGTTATTAAAATCTACTTTCACGATGCAAATGAACGTCCAGTAAGTTTTTAACAAAATATATATGTTTATAAATAAAAAATTATAATAATAATAATAAATTAATTATTAATTTTAGGTGACAATATATCATATTTTAAAATTATTTCAATCAACACCTGAAATTCAATTGGGAAAAAAGAGTTTAGTTTCGGAATTTTATGAAGAAATAATATTTCAAGATCCAACAGCACTTATGCAACAATTATTAAGTTCAACAAAACCATTAACTTTAGGTGCTTGGCGTCATGAAACCGATTGTGAGTATAAAATAAAATTATAAATATTTTGAAAAAAAAAGAATATTAATGATAATTTTTTTTGCAGTTGAAGCTAAAAAAGAATACACTTTAAAAGCAATAATGGAAGCAAGAAATAAAGTTAGAGGAGAAGTTGGTGAATTAAAAGAAAAATTGACACTTGCCAGAGAAACAATTGCAAAATTTAAAGAAGAAATTTCCAAAGTATCAAAAACAAGTGGAGCTCTTTCGGTCTCTTAATATACTTTTTTTTAAAAAAAGTATTTATCATAAATTGACTAAGTATTAAACCATTTTTTTTTTACTTTTATATTAAAAGTAATAAAAAAAAAATTATTTTTACATCTAAATAGTTTTTAAATCAAAATATTTAATCAAAATGTACATAAACCTGCAACAGTCTTTATTATGATTCACCATTAGTGATCTTACATCCATAAACATATTTTTACATAAATAAAAATAATTATTAACTCGAATATTTAATGTACAGATTCCCGTTAATTATTTATCAATAAGTATATAGGTTTATCCTTTTTGTACAGATGGACTTTGACTTTAATATTTAAAAAAAAAAACAAATCACAATTCTCTTTGTTCAAATGAATTTTTTGTTAATATGTTAATGACAACTGATAAGTAAATTGTATAAAAAAAAAGTATGCAAGTTTCATATTCTTATCCACATTGTTTACAGAGAAATTAAAAAAAAGAAATAATAATTTTTAAGAGACTAAAGAACATTTTAAAAAAATAATGCAAAAATATTTTCTAATTCTCTCTGGATTAAAATGGTTTCACTTAATAGTGTCATAAAGAATATATATATATATATATATATATATATATATATATTATAATTAAATCATTATAATCTGCGAGAATTTGAATGTATTAGAATGTAATTGGCTTGTTTTCACATTGCTCCTTACAGAAACTTGTAAAGCGTTTAAGAAATTTGGGATATTCCCTTTTATAAAGAGCACGTAACACTGATGATGGTGCCCAGCCACCGGGGTTAACTAAAACAAATAAATTAATTAATAACAAATAAATTTTACAAAATAATTATATGAAAAAAATACTAACCAACGGAGCAATACGTTATTTTACATGTAATATCTTCCCTTCTGATTTCTCTATCTTTTGGTGGATCAATTACAGTTTGACAAACCAAACAAACGGTTAGATAAATTCTAACACATTTATTGACATTGGGCTAAAAAGAATTATTTTTAAATTTCAATTTTTTGAAAATTTATATATTTTTCTTTTTATTATTAAAAATAAAATTATTTACCGGATGATCTGGATATTCTGTACTGTGATTACAAACAATCCAAACATCTTGATTGTCTGGATCTTGATCATCTGGTACTTTACGCATATGCGACCAAAATAAAGCATCTCTTTGACTTGCTGGCCAAATTCTTTTATGTGTTTGTAAAAACACTAAAGTATCCTTTGATATTGTTTCAATAATCGACATATCCTCTAATGTTGATTCCCATCCACTTCTATATTCTGGACTGAAAAATATTTTGCACACCTCGTATCCAGTAACTCCTTTAACTACGTGGCAAGCTTTTAAAGGATCTACAACTAAGCCATCAGCTTCTTCTTCTCGTCTATACATACGCATATCACCATCTTCAGCAAATAACATCCAACTTCCTGCTCCCATTCCAAGTCTCGCATAATGTAATTGTTCCATTGTTATTTTTTCTATCTATAAAATTAATTAATTTTCGTGAGAAAAATTTTTTGTCTCTTTAAATTTATTTTTTTAAATTAATTACCTCAGACCAAAGTCGATGCTTAATTGCAGGAGTTGTGGAAGCTGTGGGAAGTACAACTGATTTTTGTTTTAAACGATCTTTTAATAAATTTTCCTCTTCAATTCTGTCTAATCCTGTTTCGACAGCATCGTAAAATTCCTCGTCACAAAGTGCACTATGTGGACCCTCCTAATAAATTAAAAACACATTGTAGTAATTTTATATCAGTGATTACACAATTGCAATTTTTTGCATAAACTTACATTTACAATAATGGAAAGAGTTTTAAACATATTTTAACAAAAGTTTTTTTTCTAAATTAAAAATAATTTAATTTTTTTTAAAATTTAAACTAAAACAATTGACACAGAATAAAAATAACGTCACTATCGCGCAACTGTCATCGTAATTCTACTTTCTCCACGTGGATTATTTTTTCATTAGTATTCACAACATGATATTCATGAAATAACTGAAAATACACACACACACACATACATGCACAAAGGAATTACTACAAAAAAATATAATTAGAAAAGTGTTAATGTTCCAATTATAGAGACATTATTTGCAAGTCAAAATTAAAAACTACGAATTTATTATATTGAAAAATTTCTTACATCATAATTGCAAATAAATTAAATATTATTAATAATTGGAAATAATTTATGAGGTAAATAATTATCATTTTTTTTTTTCGCAGAAAATAAATAAAAATTTTCTATTTACCTCATAATCTGGACCACCATGAATAAGAACTCGTGGTCTTGGCGATTCGCCACTTTGTAATGTGACTTGATCCTTTAAATTTTTATACAAATCATGCATTCTACGTTTTTTTTCAACTTCTTTCTCCCATCTTCGTCGCCATGCATCTTCTCTTTGTCCCATTAATTCAACGCAATGTTGTAATGTTGCAAGTACACCTTCACTTGTTGCTTTAAATGTAATTGCTTCACCTTTAAAATCCACTGATAATTCAGCAGGATTAAAATTTTTTTCACCTTTATCGCCTGTAAAATTATTTTTACTAACATTTTTTGAATTCTCTGCACAATTATCAAAATATTTTTGCAATGTATCTATTTGTTGAATTAATATATCCTTAAAGGTTTCAATTTCGGCAAGTTTTTCTTTTAAACTTCTAACACCACGTTTACTAAAACTACCAGCACTTGTTGTTGATTGGGTATTTGATATTAAAGAAATTGCACTTCCATGACGTTTTAAACTATTTTCACTACCGTATCCCGACTCTGACTGTTGAAAAGAGAAAAAAAATTAATTATTAATTAATTAAAAAATTAAATTTTTTTAAAAAAGATAGAAATTATTACCTTGTAAGATTTTAAAACATCAACCCAACGTTGTTTATCCTCAGGTGTACCTGCTCTTAAATACCAAACTAAACAATCATTCACAGACACATCAAATCTGCATTCGTCAAATTCATGAGCCTAAAAGAATTTTTAATTATTAATTTTGTTTTCCAATTGAATTATAGATAATTATTTACCTTTATATCTGCTTTAAAAAGACTTATGGATCCTCTACAACCAAAACCACTGTCTTGCTCCGATCTATAGTAAGACAATGTACCATTTTTTAAAACAATAAATCTACTTTGCCATCCATGTATATAATTTGTCCATTTTGATAAATTTCCTTGAAGTTCGGGAATTACAACTCCATCTGATCCTTCTTCATCAATATCATCTGCATCTCCTTCAGTCTCCTCAATTTCATTCGTATGTCTGAATGTTTCTGTTTCATTAGCCATTTTTTTTTTCTTTTTGTTTGTTTCTTAATAATCAAATAACCAAATCCGTTTAAAATTTGACGTCTTTTTTTTAATTATTTTGATTTCATGTCACTTTTAAATTCCTTATAATTGAGAACGCAATAGACGTAAATGAATAATAAAAACGTCACAAGGTATATTAACCTTAATCATAAATGTAAAAAAAAAAATCTTCAGTGTCCTTCATAAACTGAAAATAATATATCAACATTGATAAAAGAACGTAATACACTAATTTTTAATAATGACAATGCTCCACCCACTTGTTATAGTCATTCAAATTAATTTTCATTTCCATATTGTCATTGACAATATTTTGTTGAACAAAACTTTCTTGAGAATCTTTAAAAATGAAAATATTAATTTTTTTTTAATTATTAAAACAATTTTTGACTATATATTATATTAAATTAAAGAAAAATTAAAGAAATAAATTAAAAACAATAAACATAGGTTTACTGCACTTGTCAGCTTCCATTGCATTTGGCGTCTGCGTTCTTAGTAAAATTTTAAATATGTATTTAAAATTTGTAATATATATTTACTTACACAAGAAATAAACTCATCACTTTAAATAAATTAATTAATTATAAACGAAAACAACACTGGAGTTATTGAATTTATATTTTTCTAATGTTAGTTACGTCATCACTTTCTATATAATTTATTATTATATTTTAATAAAATTTAATTACACTAAATATGCAAACTTAAATATTACGTATATAAACGCGATTCTATGTCTCTAAATAATAAGATAAATTAGATAAAGCTTTATTAGGCATTAATGACAGGTGTAAAAACTTGGGAAATGTTTTAAGAGAAATATCCAATTAAAATTCAATTTCAAAAGTAATATAATCGGTTACTTTCACACCAATTCTAAATTTTCAATTTTTTTTTTTAGGTTAAGTTCACAATAATTAGGCTGCTATCACAAATTTTTAGGTTGGGTCTATGGGAAAAACCAATCAAAACGTGAAAGCCCAAATTGCTAGAGGTATGGAAGCACCTTAAAGAACAAAAAATTGGGATCTGAAGAGAAGTCTTCACATTCGTGTTTTAAATAATCAAGTGATTATTTAATTAAAGATTAAATTTTGTTATAAATTATAAACAGTAGTTCTAAATTGTTCAATTTTTTTTCAAAATGTTGCAAGCAGCCAGACATGTTATTCGAAAAGTATCTCAAAATGGTAATTGATATTTATTTGCTAATATTGATTAAATAAATTTCTTTCAGTTTTATCAAAAATTAACATTATTTTAGAAACTCTATGATTAGAATTTTAATTAAAAACACTGAAAATTTTTTTTCCTAACCTCAAATCAAAGTTATGTAATAGGTTTCGGAAACGAATTTTTGCTGTCGTTATTTCTTAATGGAACTTAAATTATTATTTTAAATTTGTATTTATTTATTTAAAGGAGTTCGCTATTCATCTCATGGAAAAATAGATCCTAGACGACCTCATATGAATGAGCTTCCAATTCCTCAAGGATGCTGGCAACAAAATTATAATGAAAAACAAAAAACATATAATATGCAATTAGTAGCAGGCCTAGCAGTTTTGTCTGCTACTATTGGATATGTATGTATTTAAACTAACGAATGTTTACATTAATTTTTTTCTATTCATTTAAATTAAAAAAAAAAATATTAAACAATTTTTTATCTCTTTACAGATAGTACAATCAGATCAATTTTTCTTCAATGCATTTCCACCAAAACTACCAAAAGAATAAATGGAGGATTACAATTTTTTCTTTTTTTCACAGTAATAATAGTTGTGTACTTTCTATATAAATATAATGAAAATAATGTTCTACAATTGTTGTCAATAAATTAAAATTACTAGATTATATTTAATTGTTGATTTATTTTTTATTTTAGACAAAATTTTGAATACAATTTAATTTTAATTCTCATATATTTCAGTAAGTTGGGGATTTACAAAAATAAATAGTATATGTAAATAAAATACATAAATAAATGCAAGTGAAAAAAATTGAAAAATTAATCGGAGTCTGATGTATCGGAAGATATTTGTTGTTTAGAAAGATTATTTTGTAATTCAAGAACATGTTCTATAGCTACTGGTTTTCCATCTTCACCAATTCGACAAGGTTGCACTATTCCCTCTCTAGAAAGAGAAAAAACAAAATTTTTAAATCTTAATTTTTTATAATTAACAATTTATTAAAAATTACGTGTACCTTGTTAATTTATCAACAAGTCCTATTAATTGCATAACTTCATATTCTTTTTGCTCTTCGCTCATTCCTTCAAGTGGATTTGGTTTTGGTTTTTCATAACATCCCGTAACTGGATTAATTCTGGCAATTGATTTAGAAAATTAAATAAAAATCTACATTTAAGGAAATTTAGAGAAAAAAAAACCTACTGTTCTTTGTACTTTGAATACTCTTCAGTTTCACTGTCTTCAGATTCTGAAGAGTAATTAGTCTTTGGTTGCTGATTACCTAGCAAACCTTTATTTGCAAACATTCCTGCTGCATTTCCATAACCCGTATACTTTATCATTCGATCAACTGTTTAAGGAAAATTAAATATTTAATGTTATAAAATTAAAATTTATAAAAATTAATTTTTTTTTTTATAAATACCATTTTCTTTGCAAAGGATAAATAAAAATTCTGCAACTAAATCTCGTATTTCGGTTATTGGTGATGTTAAAAGTTGACATAATTTTGCTTTTATGGTATTACCTTCCTCGGGTCTTTTCATTACATCTTTTAAAGGTGGTAAAATCTACAAAAAAAATAATAATAATAAGTAAAATTTGAAAAATAAAAAACTTTCGAAAAATTATAATTACCTCTAGACGCATAAATTTCCTTATTAATCTTTCTTTTTCTGCTAATTTGATTAAACAGGACAAAATTGGCGTGAGATTTTCTATTAAATCTATTTTATATTCTAGTTTAATATCTAAAAGTTGGAGTAAAACTTTTATTACCGACATGTCCATATTTTCATAGACATTCGTACAATTATCTTTTTCTGCTGATTCCATGAGATATGAATAACTTTCTGGTGGAACCTCTGTCAATAAATTAATGATATTACTGGAAAAAAAAGAATATTTTAACCTATCAATTATTAAACAGCAAATATTAAATAAATTCAAAATATCAAACCTGTATAGTTCTTCTCTTTTCATTTCACATTCACAAAGAATTAATTTCCGTAAAATTGATACTAAATTATTATATTTATTTTTAATTTCATCATTAAGATCTTCAACGTGAATATATAAATTAAAAAGTGTTTTTAAAATTTCACAAGCAAAATTTATGTCATCTTCCTGTAAAACAATTTTATATTTAGTATTAAATATAGTTACAATTATGAAAAATAAAATAATTACCTTTATTGGACTTGAATGAGATGATATTTCTTGTAATATTTTTATAAGACATTCATCGCCATTAAATTGATTTTTAACTATACTTCTCGATGAAATATTTAAAGCAGTTACCAAAAATAAAATTCGAACATCAAATAATCGCATTTCTTGTGTAAAACATTCAATTGGATTATTGATACGTTCAATAAGTGATGTTAAATATCTAGTATTTACTATCATTTTTTGTACCTTTACACTGTTAAATAACAGATTACAAAGTAATTTTTGTCCCTCGAAAATAACTATAGAAGAAAATTTTTACAATTATGATTTGAAAGAATATAATAAATATAAATTAAATTAAATTACCTGGTTGAGGTGGTTGTTCCTTATTTATTTCTAAAAGGCTTGCATTTTTTAATACAGTATTAAGATTTTCTTTGGTAATAATATTATCCAAGTCTGTTTTATCGCGACTAAAAAAAATATTTTAAAACACTTTAAATTATAATTAACTATTTAATAAAATAGAAACCTACTTAAAAATTTGAAAATTAAATTATTATTACTCACCTGAGTATACGAAGTGTTGTTAAACATTGACTATGAACTATTGAATAACTATCATTTAAAAGATGACAAAATAATGCTTGCCAAACATCCAGGCGTATATTTTCTTTATTTAATTCCTCAAATTTTGACTTATTTCCATACTGTCAATATATATTTTTAATTATTATTTTTATGGAATTATTCATAAAAAATTATTATTTAAAATTTTACAGGCAAAATATTTATTCGAAAGAAAATATATTTATTTATAATTGTCAAAAATATTTATTTAGATTTATAGTGATATAAAAATATTTCTGCCAATTATAAATAAATTAAAAATATTTTCTTTTGGATAAAATTTCTAATCGAAATTATTATTTTTTTTTTTTAATTAACTTACATTAATATAAAATTGTTCTAAACTTTGTTGTACTTCTTCTGGAGTTCCAGCGATAATTTTATTAAATATATTATCCATTTAAATGTGATAAAAATTCAATTTTATTGTAATTGTTTTTCTAATTGTATATAATAGAAACGAGATGAGAGGCAACAATTATAAACAATAATTTAAAATTTACTTATTGTTGACTGAAAATGACAGAAAACTAACCAAAATTAATAGAAACAATGGCAATGTTGCCAAATTTCAAGCTTTATAAAATTCATAAGATGTCAGTCACTAGCCAATAGTAAATAGTGGCGGGAATATGTAATTTTTTTTGAAATTAGATTAAAAAAATTTTTTTATTATATGTTTTCATAATGATTATTTTGTTTTGTTAATTAAAAAATTAATTTTTTTTATTTATTTACACATAAAGGCTTTAAGTTTACAGGAATATTAGTATTTATTAAAAAATTATTGATTTATAACCTAAAAATCGAATAATTCCTTTGGAACAATTTTTATTAATTTTAATAATAAAATATCAATTAATCTAAATAAAAAACATTTAATTTTTATTTATTTTTTGAAAATATTCACTTTTTGGTTACAATATTTTGTAACCAAAAAGTAAATATACGTCGGGAGTTTGATGATCTATTAAAATTATTATTCGCGGACAAAGAAAAATATGTTTGCTCGAATTTTTTTTGATAACTTGGCCAAATTTTTTTCGTTTTATTATAAAATTAAAAGTTCATTGTACCTATACCAATATGTATAGAACAGATAACTGCGCAAGACCGACCCTATACTCATTTGCTCAGCAAGAGCAATGTTTCTTTCGTTAAATGTGTGACCTCTCAACCCTCGAGGAAAATTCTCCCCTTTACTGTGTTCAGTGTTACAATCAATATAGAAAAAAAATTTTTGCGACTGGCAAACAAAGTGATTGAATTAAAATGATGACAAGTTCATCGGATATTAAAATAAGAAACAAAGAAAAGAACAATTGAATTTCGAAAATTCATTGGCTATTTAAATTCTGCAACTATATAATAATAATTTTAACTGATTCGTGAAAGATCGATTACTGGTGGTTGGTGCTGGTGCTGCTGCTCCTGCTGATGTTACTGTTATCGACCGCCATGAGAAAGTGTAATTTTTTTTTTTTTTTTTTTTAAATAATCATAATTTTTTTTGATTATTTTCTAATTCTTTGAGAAATATCGATTAGTAAGTTGTTGTTATTATTGAATTTTGATTATGAAATTGATTCAACTATTTTTTTTTTTAGTTTAAATATTTAATATACTATTTTTAAGTGTCTATATTTATATAAATTTGCTAATTAAAAAATTCTGCATATTCTTTTAAAATAATTTTTCTTTTAATAAAATTCAGATATTAAAAATAAAACATTTTTTTTTTTCATCAAAAAATACTTGACTAACGTTTTAATTTTTAATTTCAGAATTGAACTTCAAGGGTATTTGTGTGTCTTATTAATTTTAGAACAAAATTATCAATGACAATTCTAAAATGAAAATGATGATCCAAAATTAGATAAATAAATTTTGGAATTGAGAAAAAAAATGAAATTTTTTCTAAATGAATTTGATGATGACATTTCTTTGGATTTATAATATTGGAAAACTTGAATGAATCTGAAAATTTTTTATAATGTCATGATGATTATTATTATACAATATATATCTATATATATATAATTGAATAAAGTAATTTAATGTTTGATGATGAGAAAACCTAAAAAAATAATCTGATATTTGGAAAAATGGCCAGCAGCAACGTTTCGCTGGGACATCGAAAGCATCGGTTGCTAAATTTATGCATCCAATTTTGTATTGTCACTTTGTGCCTAAATACAATATGCTATGGTCAAAAACCAATAAATCTTGGTGGTGTTAAAAGAAAAGATGTCTATATTGCAGGATTTTTTCCTTATGGAAGACATGTTCCTGAAAGTCATGTTGGTCGTGGTGTTATGCCATCTGTAAAACTTGCTGTTGATCATATCAATGAAAATCCTGCTATTCTTAGAAATTATCGATTGCACATGTGGTGGAATGATACAGAGGTAATTTTATTTTTTTTCTATGTTAATTAATATTTATTATTATTTGTATTATAAAATTATTTTTTTTTCGAAATATTTACAGTGCAATGCAGCTGTTGGAGTTAAAGCATTTTTTGATATGATGCACAGTGGACCTCATAAAGTAATGTTGTTTGGAGCAGCATGTACACAGGTTACTGATCCCATTGCTAAAGCATCAAAACATTGGCGATTAACGCAGGTAAATTTTCTAATTTACAAAAATTAATAATTAATTAATTATCAAATTGAAAAAAAAATTATTTACGTATCAAAAAATTATTCAGTCAGCTATAATTGTTTCAAATTCAGAAATTATTTATTTAAATACAAAAATTATTGTTTTAAATAAAAATTATTTGATCCGAGTAAAAATTGTTTGGCCCAAGTAAATATTTTATTTGATAATAAAAAAATTATTTGAATGATAAAAAATTGTTTGAATAATAAAAAAATTATTTGAATGATAAAAAATTATTTGAATAATAAAAAATTATTTAATGATAAAAAATTGTTTGAATAATAAAAAATTATTTGAATGATAAAAAATTGTTTGAATAATAAAAAATTATTTGAATAGAAATAAATTTATTTTCAATTTAATTAATTAATTTTCTAATTACAGCTAAGTTATGCCGATACGCATCCTATGTTTACTAGTGACAGTTTTCCAAATTTCTTTCGAGTGGTACCATCGGAGAATGCATTTAATGCACCACGTGTTGCTCTATTGATGCAATTCAATTGGACAAAAGTTGGCACCATTTATCAGAATGAACCTCGATATGCATTGGTAAACAACATTTTTCATCAATTTTCATTTTTTTTTAATAAATTTTATAAATAAAATAAATTGCAATAGAAAATTTTTTTTAAATAAATTTTAGGCTCACAATAGACTTGTTGCTGATTTGGATGATACAAAATTAGAAGTAATTGAAACGCAGAGTTTTTCACTGGAAGTTACATCGGCATTGGAAAAATTAAAATACAAGGATGTTAGAATTATATTGGGAAATTTTAATGAAGGATGGGCTCGTCGAATTTTTTGCGAAGTTTACAGGTATTAAAATTAATTCTTTCTTCTTTATTATTTATTTTTCTTTATTTTTTTTATTATTTATTAATTTTTATTATTTATTATTCTTTCTTCTTTATTTTTTTTATTATTTATTAATTTTTATTATTTATTATTTTTTATTTTTACTATTTTTGTATTTTTTTAATTACAATTAAAAATGGATCCCTTTTTCCAGACTTGGAATGTTTGGCAGAAAATATCAATGGGTAATTATGGGAACTTACGCTGAAGAATGGTGGCTACGTCCAGGTGGCGGTTGTGCACCATCAGAATTATCAGAAGCATTGCATGGAACAATTTTGACTGATCTTCTTCCTTTAGCAACAGAAAAACAACTCACAGTTTCTGGAATTGTAAAAAAAAACGAATTATTTATAATTTATTATTGCAGGTAGAAAAAAAATAATTCATTGGTTTTTTTTTTTTTCATTTAGACCCCAGAAGAATACAGACTGGAATATGACTCAAGAAGAGGGACTGAATACTCAAGATTTCATGGCTATACTTACGATGGAATTTGGGCAGTAGCTTTAGCAATTCAACATGTTACAAAAAGAATACGACATTTTCGTAGAAATCAAACAGTAGCTGATTTTCAATACAGAGATGCTCTTTGGGAAAAACTTTTTTTAGAAGCTTTGAGAAATACAAGTTTTGAAGGAGTTACTGTAAGTATAAATACATAAGTGCTTTTTGAACTATTTTATTAATTAATAATTAATTTTATTAATTTTTATTTAACAGGGTCCAGTGCGCTTCTATGATAATGAGAGGAAAGCGTGTATTTTACTAAAACAGTTTCAAAGTGAGTATGATTTATTTATTTATTACAGCCCTTAATCATGGGGCAATACATTATTATAAAATAGTAACAATAATATAAAAAATAAAATATAGAAGGAAAAAGAAAATTAATTTAATAATAATTTTACAGTACAAATACTAATTTATTTATTTATTTTTTTTATTGAAATAAATCCAACAGTCACTTGGACCAATTACAGAATTATCAAATATCAATTAATATAATAATAAAAATAAAAAAATTAATTAAAAATATAATTTAAAAAAATAAAAATTTAATAATAAAAAAAAATAGTAATAAAATATTTTAAAATATGGCAAACAATATTGTTTATATTTGTAAAAATAATTTAATAATTTTTTTTTTTCTAATTATATTGATTATATTTGTAAAAATAATTTAATAATTTTTTTTTTTACAGGCGGAAGTGAGGTGAAAGTTGGAGAATACGATGGTATTATGGATAATTTAGATTTAAGTAAAGGACATCCTTTACTGTGGCGTGGTAGATCACCACCAAAAGATCGTACTGTTCATATTACTGAACATTCAACAGTCAATATTAAAATATATGCTGCTCTTGCTTCAGCGGCAAGTGGAGGAATTGTAATGGCAGTTGTATTTCTTGCTATTAATATTAAGTACCGAAATCAGAGGTATTTATTATAATTAAATAATTCCTGAAAATATACTTATATATATTAATTAATTTTTTTGGGAATATTTTTTACAGATACATAAAAATGTCATCACCCCATTTAAATAATCTAATTATTGTGGGATGCATATTGACTTACAGTAGTGTAATTTTTTTGGGATTAGATTCACAATTATCAAGTGTCACTGCATTTCCTTATATATGTACTGCCCGAGCATGGTTACTGATGGCAGGTTTTTCCTTAGCCTTTGGTTCCATGTTTTCTAAAACTTGGAGAGTTCATTCCATATTCACTGATGTAAAACTTAATAAAAAAGTAAGGGGGAAATATTTAAACTTTAAAAAAAAATAGAAATTGATTTTTAATTTGAAAAAAAGTTTATTTAATTTTTTTAAACAATATTCTATGACTCAATAATAGATATTCAATTGCAATATTAACTGTTGATTTTTATAAAGAAATAACGCATTTTATCTCTCAATAATTATATATTTGCTGTGTAAATTATTAATCAATTTTTTTTTTTTAAAAAACAGGTAATAACAGATTATCAACTTTTCATGGTAGTGGGAATATTACTGTTTATGGACTTGATAATTATGACAACGTGGCAAGTTGCTGATCCTTTTTATAGAGAAACTAAAGAGATGGACGCATATGTAAGTATATTTGCAAATTTTTTTTTTGCAAACAAAAAGAAAATTTTTTTGTTTTCAGCCACATCCAGCAAATGAAGATATTATGATAATACCAGAAAATGAATACTGTCAAAGCAACAGAATGTCCGTCTATTTGGGAATTATTTACGCTTATAAAGGTCTTTTAATGGTGAATAAATTTTTTTGTAATTTTATTTTATTTTTTTCTCAAAAAAAAAGAAAAAAAAAAATTTTTTTTTAATTTTCGAGAAAAATTTAATTTCTCTTTTAATATTTCCAGATCTTTGGTGCATTTTTAGCATGGGAAACACGTCATGTCAGTATACCAGCATTAAATGATAGTAAATATGTAGGTATGAGCGTTTATAATGTTGTTATAATGTGCATCACTGGTGCAGCAATCAGCATTGTTTTAGCTGATAAGCAGGATGCCATGTTTATCATGTTGGCAGTATTTATCATATTTTGCAGCACGGCCACTTTGTGCCTCGTATTTGTTCCAAAGGTACCTGATTTTTTGTATTAAAAATTTTTATATTAAGCATTTTTGTTGCAAGCTTAAAAATTTCCAGTAATATTCAAATTTTCCCATCGTCCGAAAAAAAGGTCCAATTCGGAAATTTAATTTATTCTTTTAGGAGATTAGTTAATTTTTTTGAAAGATTTTCATTTTAATTGGAATTTTTATATGTTTAGATTATAGAATTACGAAGAAACCCACAAGGTGCCATAGATAGAAGATCTAGAACAACTTTAAAACCAATGTCTAAAACAAGAAAAGATTCCACTATTAGCGAATTGGAGGATCGTTTAAAAGAAGTAACGACAACAAATCAAAAATATAGAAAACAACTTCTTGACAGAGAATCGGAATTGCAAGTAAGTTTTAATATTTTGTTTTATTATTTCGATTTTGTTAATTTTGTTTTATTTTTTTTTTCAGATGTATTTGAGAAGGCTCGGTGATGATGAATTAGGAAATACACAAGAAATTATGATTAGTAGGCTTCACATTCCAAGACAAGATGTAGTGATAAAAAAAGAAGGTTAAACAATACTTGTTATTAGTTTATTAATCAGCAATATTTTCTAATTATTTTTCTATACACTAATATTATTTTCTAAACTAATATTTTTCTAAATTTCTATTTTTCTAATTATTTTCTAAATTTATATTTTTCTAAACTAATATTTTTCTATTCTCTAATATTAATTTATTCGCTAAAAAAAAATGTCACTAATTAAGAGAGTATATTTTGTAAAAAAAAAATTAGGTCCATCTGTGAACACTGAGACAACTGATATTTCAGTTTCTATGTGCAGTTTGAATTCAACAACTGTTCTATCTCAAACTGAAGGAGATTACGTTAACGTGAGCTCCATTGAACAACACCTCATTAAGTGCGTCAATGCTTAATTTATCTGTTTCACTTTATAATAGCCAAGTGCACGGAATTAATTCATTTCGTATGGACTATATTTGTAATTGCAACTTCTATTATGATGTTCAATATTAACAGATGCATAAGGAAAATTTTGAAATATTAGAAACACTTTTTTAATAACGGAAATATTCATTTCTACACTGAAAAAAAAAATTATTTGATTAAAATAATTATTTAATTCAAATAAATATTTATTTGATAAAAATAATGATTATTTAATTCAAATAAATATTTGTTTGATAAAAATAATAATTAATTAATTCAAATAAATATATAGTCGAGTAACCGATTATTTCAATCAAATAAATTTTTTTTTCATTGTAAAAATATGAATATTAATTATTACTCAATTAATTATTTTATAGTAGTTAATTTTAATTACTTAATTTTAATTAATTAATATTACACTTCTGGGCCGAAAGGCTGAAGCTTAATTAATAAATAATAATAATTAATTAATATTAATTAAAATAATAATATGAAAATACAAAGTTCAAAATTTTATGCATTTGTTTACAATATTGAACATCAAATATTTTTTGCGCGTGATTTTATATATTTTCAACATCATAAACATCATCATGATCATCATTTATCTCATTCATTTTGGCTTCCGATTAACAAAAAAAAAATAATAGTAAAATAGGAAATTCAAGTCAAGTTTAAATTTTTTGAAAAAAAAAACGTACTTGAGTTGAATTTCCCATGTTTGCAGTCTTTTTGCTTCCAACTAACAATAATAAAAAATAAGGGCATGATAAGGGAATGCTACCGCAGGGAGTTTATATCAGTAGGCTTTTCAAAAGCCTATATATTGTATAAAATTAAATGAACAATAAACGCAACAATAGTGGGGCATGCTAACAATCATATTTCAGATTTTCATCTTTCGTCTATTTTTCATGTGTCTCTAGTATTGTGTACCAAATATTTACTATTTTTGAAAGTTATTTACTGCTTTATTTAATTTTCGCTTCATTTTATTTTTTTACTATTCAAAATTGTTTTATAAAAATTGATTTTTATTTTTAAAAAATTTTTTTTAATTTTTTTAAATTAACATTTTTTTTTATTTTCTTAAATTAACCTTTTTTTTCAATTTTTTACATTAACATTTTTTTTATTTTTTTAAATTAACATTTTTTAAAAATTCAAATAGAAATAAAATTGAAAAAAAGCAGAAGGGATTTTTTAATGAACTTTAAAAATATTAAATATTGTTACGACATGGCCTATTGTTTTTTTTTTTTTTTTTTTTTTTTTTTTTTGAGATGTTTCTCTCATTTTAATTGTCGCTTAAGTGCATCATTAGTTTGACAATTTTTAAGTAGTTCTTACAATGTCATTGTAGATTCTTGTTGTCAAATATTTTTTAATTTAAAACGTTTTTTTAGAAATATACAAAAGTTCCTTTTTTTCATAAAAAAAAAACTAAACTAAACTTTCGCCAAACATTTTTTTTTTAATTTCTCGAAAATTGATTAAAATTTCTTTTTTTAAAATCAGTATTGAGAATTAAATGACATTAAATAGAGAGTAGAGGAGCAATAAACTTGAGTGTAAACAACACGTGTCCATGACACTTTTCAAAGAGAAGTTGTAACAATAAATTTAACTTTCTAAAGGAATGTGGCCTTGTGAAAGCTTACAAAACGGATGTATTTAAGAAAAGAAAAGAAAAAAAAAAAATGTTTGACAATTTGAATTACTATTTATATATGTTTGGATTGAGTATGCATTTACTATAGTTTATTGATCTTTTTTGCAATGTCCTTGTCTGAATCTGAGTCATTAATAATATACAATTAAAGAAACAAACACTGATAAAATATAAAATATTATATATTTTATCAATAAGAAGCGATAAATTAAACAATTGAAATTTTCTATCAAATTCCACATTTCTCTCCTAAACACTTTTTTTTTATCCTTTCCGAAAAGGTATTAATTTCTCAATATTTAATTTTTTTTCATAAATTTTATTTTCTTTTTTTTTTTTTATACAATTTCCAAGCTTACTGAAATAAACCATCTGGAGGTAATTTTCATTCCTTTTTCCTTTCCTCTCTTATACTTGTTGCTTTGTGCATTTCGCATTTTAGCAAAAAAAAAGCGATTTGTGACGAATTAACTACAGACAAAATCATTCATCAATCCTGAGATAGTCCAGTGGTGGGTTTTCCAGGAAGAAGACGATGCCCAACATCAATATGAATGGAGTTACAGAGATAAAAACTGGTATCAACGATCAATTATCAAATGAATCTTCAAATCAAATTTATTCCGAGGATGAGAATTGTCGTTCAAAATATAAAGAAAAATTAGAAACTGAAATTAATGGCGATATGAAAGAACAACAAATTGGAGAGAAAAATAAATTAAAATTCACAATTGGCAATAATAAATTAATGGAGGATCAAAAAAGGAAGAAGAAGCAGATTAAACATCAAGAATTATTAGAAACTAATGACAATTCAATTATTTCAATGTTAAACAATAAAGTTGATAATTGTAATAATGGTATTGTTGAAAAAACAAATGAATATAAAAATAAAACTGATATTATTAAAAGAGCAAAAATGCCAACGCCAGTGATGTCGAAAAATGTTTCATTTAATGCATTCACCGATGAAGAATTGTGGGAGAAAATTAATACGAAACAAAATACTTTATTCCCACCATCTGGAATGCAACAAAAACATCGATGTTTAATAACTGGTAAATTATTTTTTATAAAATAGAAATTTTTTTATTTTCGAATTTTATTATATATATTTTCTTTCTTTTTTTTCAGATGGTTCACGAACAATGACTATACCTTCGGCTTCCGCGGCGACACAACAAATATTTTTAAATAAAAGAAGATGTTCAGCAAAGGACAATGAATTGGTGCATTCACATCACGAATTGTTTGATAATAAAAAAAGAAGAACAAGCGTTCCAACAACAAATACAATTAGCTATATATCAAGCGATAATATATCGACAAAAATTGATGACGATGAGGAAACGTTCAATAAACATTATGAATGTGGACATAAAAAAACAGCAATTGCTGGTTATCGATGCGAGAAACATGGTGGACGTGGTTATAATACTTCTAAAGAATCAACAGTAGCAATATTCAGGAAACCTAATGATGCTTATAATAGTATTAGTTCAACAAGTGTCAATGCCAGTTATTCAGATACAGGTATTTTTATATGCGATGCGCTTTAAAGAATTTCATTCTTCATGCATGTCACATATTTTTTGGAATTATTATTTAAATTTTTATTAATATCAAAATAATTATTTGTCGCGCTCCAAAAAAAGGAAAACAATTTTTTTTCTAAAATTAATTACTTTTAATATTAATTCTTTACAAATTCAATTATTTTAAATTATTTTTCAATTATAAATTTTATGAAATTTAAAAAATTAAAAAATAAATAAAAAATCAAATAATAAAATTACCGAAAATTTAAAAAATTTTGAAATTAAATTATTTTAAAAATTTTTGCATTTGAAACTTTTTTGGAATTTAATAATTTCAGTTATAATTCATTTGAATGTCAATTATTTTTAATGATTTTTTTATAATATTTAAAAATATTTAATTATCTGAAAACATTTTTGAATTATTATAAAAATTTTAAAGTTCAATTTTTCTTTTTAATTTTTAATCAAATTCTTCAGCAATAGAAATTACCAAAAAAAGAATTGCAATTCAAAATCACTTGAATTAAATTATTTTCAAAAATTTTTTAAAAACTTCTAAAATTTAATTATTTCTAAAAAAAAAATTTCAACTGTAATTCTTTGAAAATTTAATGATTTTAAATGATTTTTATAATAGTCTTGAAATATTCAATTATTTGGATTTTTCAATTAAAAACTTTTGAAATTCAATTTTTGTCTGTAATTTCTGATAAATTCTTTTAATTAAAAATCACTTGAAGTTGAATTAATTTCAAAAATTTGAATTGTAAATCTGAAAATTCAATTACTTTCGAAAAATGTTATCTAAAAATTATTTCCAATTTTTGTAAAATTTATTTATTTTCTGAAATTTAACTTTTGAAATTTAATTATTTCTGAAAATTTCAACAATAACTCTTCGAAAGTTCAATTATAATTGATTAAATAATATTAATAATAATAATATTAAAAATAATTATTTTTAATATTTCTTTGAAAATTCAATTATTTAAAAAAAATATTATGAAATATTGGAAATAAATTTTCTTGATAATATTCTTATTGAATTATTATTAATAAGAAATTAATAAAATTGATTTAATATCTAATAACATTAATAATAATTATTAATAATTATATACATATATTATTATAATATTATATAATTATTATAATTATTAATAACATTAATAACATTTAAAGTAAAGTATTAACTAATTAAATTTAATCAAAATAAAAATCGACTTTTTCGTCTTTTTTTTTTTGGTACCTTTCTTCAGACAGAGAAAAAATATCAAAAATTGTTTTTAATTTGTATAATAGATGATTGTAATTATAATGAAACTAATTTTGTTTTTTTTTTTATATAGAAAAATATGATGATTCATCGTTTATACAGCGCTCTGTATCGGAGAGATCAAGGGAAAAATTTATAAAATGCAAACATCACGGTGGTGGACCAATTTCTACCATGGTGACAAATACTGCACGCAAATGTAGACACAATGAATCAAAACTGAATAGACACGTACAGAGCACACCTAATGTTTATAGTAAATTTAATAATCCACGTGGAAGAGTAGGAATTGCATCAGTAAGCGGTGGTGGTGGACGTGCAAGATACAATAATATTAATGAATCTCAAATTTTGCACAGTGCATTGTCAGATGGTGAACTTTTAGATTTGACAATTTTGCCAATTTTTCAAAAACTTTTAACTCAACGATATAAAACAGCTCGAAATAATTATGGGGCCAATGTCGCTAGTTGTCCGAATATATCAATCAAATGCGACATTGTGGAATATCTTTAATAGTCAATCTTCAAATTTCACTCACATTAATTATTAATGCAGAAAAAAAAGAGACTTCAAAAAAAAAAAAAAAAAAAAAAAAAAAAATAAAATAGTTGATGGTTATTATTGTAAACGGCATTTTGGTGAAAAAAAAATATTAATATTCCTTTTTTTTATAACTGTATAAAAGAATTCAATTTGATTATTTTTTTTTTCATGCCGTATTTATAATTTCATTGCGACTTTCAAATTCTAAATTTTTAATAAAAGAAAACAAAGGCTTTAAAAATGAAAATTCTTGAAAAAGTTTTACTATTTCACAGTCAGTTTGCACAAACCTCTCTTATTAAAAAAAAAATGGAAAAAAAAAAGAAATCTTTCTAGAAATTATAATAATAAGACTCGAAATGATTTACTTACTTGTTATAAGCACTTATATATCTTACAGTTGCAATTTTTCTGTACAATTATTATACACATGTTTTTTCAATGAACCAATAAATAATTTTTTTTAATATTGTCTTTTTATTATGCGATATTTCTGCATTAATTTTTAATTAAAAATTTTAATATATGATTCTAGGAAATATTAAAAATACATATTGTTGGGGAAAAAAAAACTTTTAATTAAGTAAAGAAAAAGTTATTGAAAGATAGATTCGTCATCTATGTATATATATTAAAAAATTAAAAGTATGTTGGGAAATTCCCAATTGACGTAGGTGTTTCTTTTATATTAATAATTCAAAATTATTTTGCAAATTTGCTATTTCATTTATTTTTGTTTGACGAAATGAAAAATTTGTGTTTTTTTAAAGGATAAAAACCTTTATTTATTGCATTGGTGACTAATGTAAAGATTGGTTTATATTATGCTAAAACCTTGACGATGAACGCATTCATACAATTTACCTTCATATATGTATATATATATACTATACAGATTCTCTCAATGTAAAAGATACTAACAAGAGAGAGAAAAAGAGAAAATGAGTAGGGGAGATAGCATCAATGTGAGCAATGGAGGGGCATATCCTCTTGAATATTTGTAGTGATTTGTTAAAATTGTGAGAGTTCACTGAAGATCTTTATAGCTAAAAAAAAACAAAAAACTAATCAGTAAGTACAATCGAATATTTTTGAAAAAAGTTTTTTTCCAATTTATTTTCACAATTTAAAAAATAAATTCAATTTTATTTCCGCGAGACCGTCAAATGTAACCTTGATACTTCAAACACACATGGCTTCTGCGTTCTTTGTGCAACTGTCTATTTAATTTAATAATAATTTAATAATATTTAATAATATTTAATTAATTTTTAATGTGAAATAAAATTAATAACAAAATAAGAGATTTCAAAATTTTTAAATTTAAAAAATATTAAATAACTCTGCGAAAAAAAATTCAACTTCATTTTTATAAACAAAATTATTAAAAAAAAGAAAAATTAATGTCAATGTAATATAATGTAAACATGTTAAAATATTCAATTACGAATTTCTTATTTTGTTACAATTTTTTACTTAACGTGTTTTTAATATAATTAATTTTTTTTCTAATTTTGTTTTTGAAAATCTTAAAAAAAAAAAAAAATTGAGGTTTTCCTAACTTGTACTTATATCATCATATTAGAAAAAATTAATTGAAATCTCTTTGGTGACTATAATTTTTTTAAAACGACAAAATTCTGTCTGAACTTTATAATTTAGCTACAATTTTTTTTTAATAAATTTATTCTATTTTTTTTTCAGATATGAAACAAGTTATTGTTATTTTTTGTGCTATAATTTCCAGTAGAGCTCAGATTTTAATATATCCAGATCAGCAGTATGACAAAATTTCAAAGCCAGGTAAAAAATAAAATTTGAAAAATAGAAAATAATAAAATTGAGAAAAAAATGTGATAATTAATATTTTTTAATTTTTATTAATAGTAGAAAATCTTTTTGGTACTTCGCCTGAAAATAAATCGCCAGCTTTACATGATATTTTTCCTCAATATTGGAGTGATCATGTAAGTTTTAATTTAATTTATTTTTATTTAATTATTTTTAAAATTTTTATTTAATTTTTTTATTTAATTTTAATTACCTAATTATTTTTATTAATTCTATTTATTTAATTTTAATTTAATGAAATTTTTTCTCTAAATTTATTTCAGGTAACGAATATTATATCAAGAGGAATAACAAAATTTGCCTTGGATATGGATGATGCAATTTATAAAAACAGCAATAGTGCAAGCAAAAAAAGAGAAAATATTGTTTTTTCACCACTTAGTTTAGCGGGAACAATGGCAATTGTTCTTTTAGCATCAGGTGGACATACATTTGATGAGGTTGCCAAAATTCTTGGTCTAGAATCAGGTGTCGATGTTTCTGGCCATTCAGAAGTGGTCCACGAGATGTTTGGACTCTTAATTGGTATGGTTGGTAGAAATAAAAACAATCCTGGTCCTCAAGCAACTTATGCAAATGGTATTTTTATTCAGGTAAAAAAAATATTTTTAAATTTCAATTTTTGTTTGTTTTATAAAAAAAAGACGCCACAAACTTATGTACTTTCTGTTCTGTGCTCGTGAAATTATTCCAAATACGTTTCATTTTTTTTCTAATTCCTAATTATTTTATCATTTTGGAAAATAAATTTATTTCTATTAATTTATTTGTTATGAATTTATATTTATTAATTTATTTCTATTAATTTATTTTTATTAATTTATTTCTATTAATTTATTTCTATTAATTTATTTCTATTAATTTATTTCTATTAATTTATTTCTATTAATTTATTTCTATTAATTTATTTCTAAAAACTAATTTTATTCTAATTTAGGAAGGATATCCAATTCGACCTGAATTTAGAGCAATTAATCAGAAAGTATATAAAAGTGAAATAATAAATGTAGATTTTCATAATCATGGTGAGGAAGCTAAAGAAATAGTAAATAACTGGGTTAATAGTAGAACGAAGGGTAAAATAACAAAAATTTTATCATCTATACCAAATCCAGAAACAGATGTTATACTTGCATCAGCTTTATATTTTAATGGAGAATGGGACCAATATTTCATAGACTCTGCTACTATGAGGTTCGTTAAATTTCAAAAAAAAAAAAAAAATTAAAATAAAAAAAATATTTTTAATAAAAATTCATTTTTTTTTAAATTACGAACAAAAAAAGTTTTTATAAAAATTGAGCTATGCTTTAGGTCACATTCTTTATATTTTTATTTAATATAAATAAACTAATTTTAAATTTTCTTTTTTAGAAAACCATTTACCATCGAGCCGGGTGAAACTGTAACAGTTGACATGATGTACAATGGAGCTGATTTTCCATTTTATGAAGACAAAAAATTAGGAGTAAAAATACTCGGTTTGCCATATAAAGGATTGGAGGTAAAAAATTGAAATAAAAATTTTAATATTTATTATTATTATTTTTTAATATTAAAAAATATTTTTAAAACTTTTTCTGATTACATTAATTTTTTTTGTTTTACAGGTGACAATGTACGTTTTGCTTCCAAATAGACCTGGTGCAACAGCATTAAAAGAATTTGAAAGAAATTTAGATCCAAATATTTTGGAGAATTTAATAAACAATGTAAAAAATCAAACATGCATTGTTGGTTTTCCAAAAATGAAACTCTCAAGTAGTTTAAGTTTAAAACGTGCCTTTCAATCATTAGGTTTAATAACATTATTTGATCCAAGAAAAGCTGATTTAAGTCTCCTTTCAGCGGGATTAAATAATTCAATTTCAAAAAAAAATATTGATGACGATCTTAAATCACAATTACCTAAACCACAAGATGGATTTTATTTTCCACCGAGAATTGGTGATACTGATCAAGATAATAAAACAACAGACAATGGAAATTTAAAGAGGAAATATTACTTTAGATATGAAGATATGCTTAGAGGTTATTCTGTTGAACAATGGGATAATGGATTTAATATTAAAAGAAATCGTCGATCGACAAATGATGAATTTAAATCAATCAAGAATATGAATAAACGAAAAAAACGACAAAATAGACCAATTGATCAAGATTTTCTTAATTTTCTTAATTCACAAAATCTACCAAGTTTTGGATTAGATTCATTGAGAAATAGTAAAAATATACAAAATCCTGGATTATATGCTGAGGATATTTTACATAGAGTGGAAATTGATATTAATGAAAAAGGAACAGAAGCTGCGGCAGCAACTGCTGTTGCAATAGAAAGAACTGGTAGTCAAAGACATTTTGTTGCAAATCGACCATTTTTATTTTTTATAAGGCATGATTTTAGTAAATTAATATGGTTTTGGGGTACCGTTAATTCACCAACACCAAATTTTAGATAAAATTCATATTTCATTCAAATAATCGATTATTATCAAATATTTACTACATTAATATTTATTTGAAATTAAATTTTATTTATTTGAAAACAAATATTATTTAATTAACTTAATAATTATTTAAAAATAAAATATTTGATAATAGTCAATTGTTTGAATGAAATAAATTTTTTTTCTATTTTACTGTTTTATTATGACAAAATAAAATATTTATAAATTATAGGTGTAATAGAAATTTTTAAATTAAATTTCTTTTGATATTTACAAAAGAATTTCAAAATAAATACTAAATAAAAAAAATTTTAAATTTTTATAAATATTTTCTTTATTTATATATATAAATTACATTTCATTATATTCATTTGGTCTTGCAATATTAAAATCTAAAATTTCGTCTGATGTTAAAAATCGTACATCACTGTCTTCGGATAATGTTGAACCATTTTTTCCTCTTTTACATGATTTTCGTTTTTTATAAATAAAAAATATAAATATAATTGTCATACTAATACCGGATAAAATTCCAATAATTGCACCAATTATACTAGGTAATTTTGAAGTTTTAGAATCTTTATTTTGAGAAATTTGTGTTGGATAAAGAATATCTGGAAAAAAAGAATTTTCATTTATTTTTTATTTCAATAAATAATTATAATAAAACTTACTTTTTTGTAAATCTGCATTTGAAGAATTTGTTTTATCAATTTTTAACGGTAACATTGTTGTTGATAATTGAATTGTTTTTTTTGTTACAAAAAAAATTGTTTCCATTGTATTTATTTTTTCAGTTGAATATTTTTTTTTCGTTGATTTCGAAATAGTGGGAGTTGGAATTTTAATTGTTTTTATTGAATAATGTAAATTTTCATCTATTTTAATATCGTCTCGTCCCGGTGCATTTGTTGATTCAAATGGTATTAGAGTATTATTTAAATCGACAATATCAACTGTTTCAGTGGTATCTAAAATTATCAAAAAAAAAAAAGAATTTAGAAAATGAAAATTTAATAATTTAATAATTAAAATTATACCTAAAATACAATATTCTGCATAATCTGGACAGCATGTTGAATTTTCTGCACAGTCCAATGTGCAATAACAATAAACTCCAGAATTATTGTTATTAAAATTGTCATATATGCATCTTCCACGACAGCTTTGGGCCGCATTTATAGTTTCAATTTGATCTAAAAAAAAAATTTATTTATTTTACGAAAGGAAATTTTTTTTATGAAAATTTTACTAAATTTTTTATTAACCATCATCAGATGCTGTATTATTTGAACTATTCTTCTGCTGACATTCATTTCCTTGTAAAATTGCAACATCATCCACTGCTATATCGCTCACATAATTACTTCCTCTTATTCCTTCTATTATAATCTGAAAAAAAATTGGAATTAAATAATAATAATTATCACAATATATTATTATTATAAATAAATAAATAATTTTTTTATTTGAAAATTTTATACCTGAAAATTATTATTCGTTTCTGGTAGACGAAAAATTTCATTAATCCATCGATTTCCTTGATTGCCTTCTTTATTAAACATTAGTTTTCCTTTTAATTCCGTTTCTTGTTTAAAATAAACTCGTAAAGCTCCTATTGTATCTCCGTACATGTGATACCTATATATGAAAAAAAAAATTATTTTTCAAAAATTAGTCAACAATTCTCATCGTCATTTACCAAAATGAAAAACATCCAAAACGAGTTAATGATGAATTATAAATAGGTGACATAATTCTAGCTGTATCATTAATTAAACGACCTGATGCTTCAATGTATAAATAGTGACCTAAAAAAAAAAAAAATCATATGAATCAAAAAATTTTTTAATTTATTTTTTTATTTCTTAAATTAATATTAATTAATTTGTAAATATTTTCCGATAATTAATTAATATATTTGCCCTAGCAATTATTACCATCGTTTCCTGGACCTAGTGTATGATCATAAGTTGGACCAGTACCAATATGTGCACTAGGTGTTTCCAAATTATGTCTTCGCCAATCAAAATCATGTTTTGGATCCTGTTCCCACCAACATAGATCAGAGTCTTCAAAATCACATGATATTGGTACAATTGCAGTGGTATCTTATTTTAAAAAACAAACAAAAGAAAAAAAATTATACTTTAAATCTGAAAATTTTTTTCGAAATAAAAAATTAATTTTTTTATATATATACCTCGACAATAAGGTACTGAGCCATTCCATTGTCGACCATCGCAATATATTTCAGTTGTTCCTATTAATTTGTATCCAGGTTCACAAAAATATAAAAGAATTGCACCATCATATCTTGGAAGAACTAAAGAATGTTTTGGTTTTGAAAGTTCAGGGCATTGTGAATCTAAAAAATTAAAAAATTATTATTATACAATTATATTAATTAATAATATAATTATATTAAAAATTATATTTTTATAATTGTAATAATAAAAGAACAATTTTTGTTAATTTTTTTATTATTAATTATTAATTAAATTAATTATTAATTTTTTTTACTCACTAACACATGTAGGTGTTGGCATATCCCATTCTCCGCGTATACAAGTTGCATACGTATTTCCAATAAGTGTAAAACCTGTGTCACAATTAAATCTAATTATCTTTCCTCGGCCTCTTGTTCGAACTCTTCCATTTTTTAAACGAACTGTTGAACATTTATCTATACAAAAAAAAAAATATAAAGATTTTTTTTGTTATGAAAAATCAGTAAAATTTGATTCAAATAATCGAATTATCAAATAAATATTTACTTGAAGCAAATTACTTTTTTTTTTTTAATTAAATAATTATTGAGACAATTGTTTTATTTTTATAATAGTCAAGTAAGAAACTAGTAATTGCGATTTTTATTCAAAAAATTAAATTTTGTAAATAATTCCCAAAACTTTCAAATATAATTTTTTTTTACTCACTCAAATCAACTACATTTATTGAAAACAGCAAGAATGCAATTATAAAAGTAATATTAATATATTTCATTGTTCTTTTTTTTTGAAAAATAAAAATAACACTTTTACACTGAATTTAAAGTGAATTTACACATATCGTATTTTGAAATAAAGGCAAAAGAAATTTTTTAAAAAAAAAAAAACAAACTTATTCCTATTTTAAATACAAATGATGGATATTTGAACTTTTTAGTTTTTGTTGATGACGGCATTAAAGAGGCGGAGACACTGCTTCCGTCCAAAATGTCCACTTCATTGGTTACTATCTAACTTCCTCTTTCTTATCAATCACAAATAATATTAGGCCTTGAAATAATTTTCTTAATGTTACATTATATTTTGATTTTTATAATTTCAAAAAAAGAATAATTGAAAATTATTCAGATATTTTTTAAAACTATTTTAATCCTAATTATTTTACTTGAATTTTGCGAATATAAAATATATTTTCTAATACAAATACTTTTTTAAATTATATTTTTATTCAAGTAATACATTACATAATTATTTCAATAGTTTGCGCTTTTAATTTTTAAATTAATGTATATTTTTAAGGAATTTTCATTATCGAGCAAAAATAGATTTTTTTTTTATATAGAAATTTAAATTTGTCGATTTATGCTTTTTAAAAATATTTTAATGTTATCAAATACATTGAATAATTATAATATATAACTTAATGTGTAAGTTGTAATTAATAATTATCTTCTATCCAGCCTTAGCTGCAGCTCTTTTGGATTTCTGAAAAAATTTATTAATATTTTACTAAAAAATTGAATGCAAAATATTTTGAAAAAAATCCTATAAAAATTACTAACCGACAAAATTCCACTTTCTGTGCGATTTACAATTTTACAAACGGCACGACTATATACACCAAATTGTGTTTTACAAGTGCAATCCTCTTCTAATTCAAGACCAGCAAGTCCTTGTGCTACTCTACGTGCAGCAACTTGAACAAATTGTTTCTTTTGACTTGGTTTTGATTCCAAATAATTTTGAGCACTAAAACTTGCACCTCCAGACTATAACAAAAAAAAAAAAAAAAAATTAAGAAATTAATTTTGTGGAAAATAGAAACGAAAAAATAAATTAAAAAATACATACATTCACGGCAAAATTGGCACAAACATCATTATCAGAAACATGTAAATTATTCTTCAGCTCATTACTGCCTTCCAATGGTTTTTTCTTACTGTCAGTAAAGATGTAAGCATTATTATAATCAAAACCAACAATATTCTTTTGTGGTTTTCCGGAAACTTCAATATTTCCTGTTAAAAATATATGATGATAAGTAAGACCCATATCACGATATGTTTTATGACCCAGCAAAAGTCTAAGTTGTTGAAGCTGTAAATAAAAAAATTAATTAAAAAATCGAAAAATGAAAGGAATAATAACTAAAATAGAAAATACTTGCCGATAATGGTAGAGGACTTTTTTCACAAGATGATGCAAAAACGCCAATTATTGCTTTAGCTGCACCAGGTCTAAATTGATAATCAACAGCTTCTTCATAAGCATCAGTTAATCTAAATGTTCCTAATTCAACATCTAATCGTTGTTCTAAATATGTCATTTTTTTCTCTATGTTACCCTCTTTCGCTTCCTAATAATAATAATAATAATTATTATTATTATTAATGTATCAATATTAAATGAAAAACTATGTTTTTACCTGTAATGTAATTATTGGATCACGTTTTTCAAATTTAATATTCTTAACATCTCCATCAATATTAATATTACCACCGGTTGTGTAATGCTGTGGCCATTTCATTTTATTACTGAATCCAATAAGTCCTATGTGAACATCACTATAATGGAATAATAAAATTAGAAAATAAATTTAAAAAAAAAAAGGATTGTTAATAAACTTACGTCATTCCTTGTTGCTTAAGTTCATTTCTTAATTCTGGTATCATTGATGTAACTAATTCCTTAAAGACTTTTTCATTATCAGCCGCTTGTTCAACAACAAAAATAATATCAGCTTCTTTCTTTGGAATTTTTACACTAAATGAATCACCGACTGTAATACTATTTTGTCCCACTTTACAATTACCTGGCGAAAATAATTATTTTTAACATTTGTTTTATTTTCGATTCTTTTTTTTTTTTTAGTTGTTTTTTGAAATCAGAAAACTTACTGCATGCAGTTGGAACGTTGACCTTGATACGTGAATAATAACAAGCTACATAATATGCACTGGCTACCATACATGCTCCTTTCTTTGAGCCAACTTTCACAGAATAGTCGCAAGCTTCTCGATAATGTTTTGGATTTACGTAATTGAAACAACCACTGAAAAAAAATTAAATTTAGTTAATTTAAAATTTTAAATTAAACAGTATAAAAATTAAAATTATTTCTAATATTCATACCTCATTGGTGAATTACCAGAAAAGTATTCTGTACAAATTGGTGCTCGTGGTGTCTCTTCCTTATGATCAACTGCTGTTGACGCTGGACAATTTGTACCAATTTTATAAGCATTTGCAAATTCTGTTTCACTTTCTGTAATCTGTAAATATTATTTTTGTTAATATTTATTTATTAGTAAATGTAATATTGAAATTTTTATAACAATTTTAATTCAATATAATTATCATCAAATAAATATTTATCTGTATTTATTATTTGAGAAAAAATACAGAAATTATTTTTTACAGAAATTATTGGTTTAATTGATTTCAAAAATTATACTGGATAGAAATTAATAATAATTAAAAAAAAGAAATAAATAATAAATAAAATAATAAAAATAAAAATAAAAATAAATAATTAAATAATAATAATAATAATAATAATAATAATTAAATAATTAATTATTAATTATACTTATTAATTAATACTTATTTGAATGAAATAAATTTTTTTTTTTCACTCTCCAATGAGAAATCTCTCACCTTGCCAGATGGAAGAGTAAAATCATCATAAGGCTCATTATTGCCATCTCCAAATAATCCACGTAATCTTCCAATATAAAATCCAGATACTCGTAAGACACACATCATTGGACTGCCAGTGTTACATTTCAAATGAAGTCCATATTTTGATTTAACATTCAATACCGGAGGTGTTAAAAAGGCTTGTAAATTTTGTGTTTCACTTGGAAATTCAGCTGATTTGTCATTGACCAATATCTAAAGAAAAATAAAAAATTTGAAAATAAATAAAATAAATAAATAAAAAATATTTGAAATAGTAAATTAGTTTTTTTGTATTTTTTTTTACTCACATTTCCATTAGATTTAATAGTAATACTTTCTGTAGGCTCTGTGACAGTGACACTGGCTAAATTTCCATTATTGAAATTTGCAACAACGGAGAAATTTCTATTTAATACGTCCTGTGATAAAATATAATTACAAGTGCCCGTTACAATAACATGACGTCCATCATATGTAAATACATGTCCTCCATCAAGAACCATTCCAAACATACTGAAAGGTGGAACAACATCCTCCCATAATAAAGTTGGTCTGAAAATTTTTTTTTATTAGTACTTTTATACAAAATTAAAAAAAAATTAAAAAAAAAGAAATTGAAACCTGTAAGCATAGTATAAATCCATAGGAGATGGTAATTCATTATTACGCAATAAATTCAAAACAGAAATTCTAAGAGTAGAAATGCCTGGTAATTTTCGTAGAAGATTAAAATCATCAGGAATTCTTGCTTCAAAATAGTTGAATAAATTTTCAAATGTCACTTGAGGTTGCAAAAGTTTCATAATTGATTGAACTGCCACAACCGTATGAGTATAAATATTTTTAATTTCCGAAACATCATCAACCTGTTATTCAAAAAAAAATAAATTAGACTTTCGTATATTTTTTTAATTTCTATTTTTAATTTTTTTTACCTTTTCATGCTTAACGTGTTTAATGATATAATTATAAGTAATATCAAATAAATCCTTAAGCTCTTGTGTTGGTAAAATATTTTTAATAGTAAAACATAATTCTTCAATGGGTGCTAAAATTGTTTGTGGTATTTGATAATCGGCAATATTTTGATATTTTTCTTTAATTATATCATAAATTGGAAGTGCTTTAAGTTGTTGTACAAGAAGTCCAATAAATTCTTTAACATCTTTTTCAATTTGTGTCATGGCTTTAAATAAAATTTTAGCAACATCTTTTGTTAATTCCGACATAACTGTTATTAATTCTTTCATTTCTTTTTGATGTTCATTAATGACATTTAATAATCCTTTGAAATAAATTAATGCTAAATTTGATGCAGCATCAATAATTTCAACAGTAACTTGTAAAACTTTTTGCATTGATTCTTTTAATTGTGGCCAAATTGTTTTTATTGCTTCTGTTAATTTATCAATTATTTCATTATATTTCTTTTGTAATTCCACTAATTGTTCTGTTAAAAGTTTCATTGTTTCAGCCAATGATTCAAATACACCACCAAATAATTTATTTCTAGAAAAAAGAAAAATAAATTATTTATATGAAATAGAAATTATAGAGAAAATTAAATTCTTACAATGTTGCTTGAATTTCTTTCACAGTTTCATCTGCATGAAGTTCTTCAACAAGTTTTGCTAATTCAGTTTGATAATGATCTATCAATGGTTTAAGATTTGGTTGTGCTTTTTTCAAATGTTGAACAAAATCTTTTAATTCTGATACAATTTCTTCGCCTATGTCTTCGATAATATTTTTAATTTGTTTTATAGCTTCAATAGAATGTTTACGAACATATTCCTGTAATTTATAAAAGTTGTAAAATAGTTTTTTTTTCATAAGAAAAGTGATTTATTTGTTTATTACTTACAACTGTATCTACAATGTTTTCTTTACTGTAGCCAAAATCTGGTTTGAGGAAATTGCTTTCATCTAAATGAACTAATGTAAAGAATAAATTCTTCTTTTCACCTTCTTTATAGACATCTAAACGAATTTCAGCAATTTGACCAAGAACAAATTGTCCATTACCAACCATTTTTGTATTAGGTTTATCTAAAAAGGAAAAAAAAAATGTTAATTTTTATCAAAAAAAAAAAATATATATATATTTTCCATTTCTCACCTTTTACATAGTTGGAAAATTTAAAGCTATTCCAATTCTTTCCTTCGAAATTGAAAACAATTGGTTTATTTGTCAGTACACTTAATTCGGAATCAATTTTTTGTTCATTGACAGTAAACATCATTTTTGAATTATAATTAATCAATTCTTTATTTGGTGACGATACTAAAAGATTAACTTCTTTATCATTAGCAGAAAAATCAAAACCAAAACTTTTTGGTTTTTGATGTTCATCTGTATAGAATAACATTGAACCCATTCCAACGGCCATTGTTGAAATTGCCAAATGTTCTTTTAATTGAATTTTCAATTTTTGTCCTTGGCTATTAATTTCCATGTACTTTGTATAATTAAAACCATGAGGAATTGGAACACGTGTCATTTTAGCGATAACATTAATTTTTTGTGATTTTTTAGCAAAAAGATCAATATCCAAATTAGCGTCAACTAAATTATCACCTCCATAGTGAATTCTTCCTTTAACTGTCATGTCCTAATAAAATTTATTTAATATTAGAAAAAAGAAAAACAAAAACAAAAATTATATTTTCCACATACTTTTGGTTGTGATGGATATGTAAATTTAGCGTCACCGCTAAGTGATGCAGAATTTTTTTCAGCATTAAAATGTCCACTAACTGATAATCCAGTTTTATCTGTTGGTTTATTTTTTCTATCTAAATAAAATGCAGCATCCATTTTATAAGCTCCAGTATATTTAGTTTTTGGTATTTCGTATGATGATATCACGGCTAATTCACGATTTGGTAGTGTGAGAATTGCACCTAGTAAAAATATAAAATAAATTAGAAAATGTATTTGAGAAATAAAATATAGTAAATAATTACCTGCTTCTTTTGAATTGGCATATAAATGAGTAGTGTATTCAGTTTTATCTTTAGAAGAATGTAAATACAAACTCGACGTATGATCATATGAAATATTATCTATCAAATATTTGGTACTTGTTTTTAATCCAAATTCAGCAGGTACGTTAAATTTCTTTAAATCAACTTCAACTGTTAATTGATGATTAATATGTGATTTCGCTGAAAAAAAAATATGTATTTATAAATTTATTTAATGAGGCGAATTATTTTTTTTTAATTAATATGAAACTCACGGTCACTATCGAGTAATGATTGTAATTTGAAATGTGCACAGTCTTTACTCTGTTCGCAATAACTATTAAAAACATAAATTTCTTTATTTGTGACTTTAAGTTCACCAACAACGGCTGAAGGACCAAAACTTGCATTCAATAAAATTGCACTTCCAATTTCATTGTCAACTTCTTTTGTAAGTTCTTGATGTATATATTTGAATAATGAACTTTTTGTGTTTTCACCAATTTTCAAACTACCTTTTCCTTCAACAATTACTTTTCCAGCTTCTACATGCTTTTTATAATCCGTGCTGTAAATAATTTTTTTTTTGTTAATTATGAATATAAAAAATAAATTTTAATTTTACACACCTTCCACTGATTATATTTTTTCCATCGCTTGTTACAGTTACAATAATTTTTCTTCCTGTTTTAGCGGGTTTATTTGCTATTTCTGCGTGAATTTTTCTTTGTTTCATTTTATCGCAATCGAAATTTACAGTTATGATAAAATCATCTACACTTTCCAATTTAACATGATAATCAGATGTTACAACTGCTTTTGGTGAATCAAATTTAAGTTCACCTGAAAAATAAATTTTTAAAATTATTTTTTATAAAATATAACAAAATTTTGCTAAATTAAATTCTAAATACCTTTAAATTCTCTTTCACCAAGTTTGTTATATTTAGATAGTATCTCAGTTTTTCCAGCAGGACACGTGAAAATTAAATGCATACTTGGCGAAACGGGATCTATTTTCACTTCACTTTTCATTGTATATTTATTATTATTTGCATTGACAGAAATATCGGTATTATGATTTTGACCTTCATTATCTTTCTGAAATATAAAAAAATAAATAATCATTAAATATTTCATAAAAAATATTACTAATTTTTTTATATATATATATATACTTTACCTTGTGACTAAAAACAATATCCAAATTTTTCATTTTTTCAATTGGAGTTTTAACTTTAATATTATTTTTAAAGAATGTCATATCTGATAAAAATTCCGTATTTACATCGACACTTGTTTCTTTGTCTCCGGATTTTACATTTAATGTTGCTGAACCTTTTTTCGAATCTGTTGTTGGATCAACTTTATATACACCATCAATGGTAATTGGTGGATTATTTAAAATTGTTAAAACAATTTTTGCTGAACCTGAATTTTTATTTTTTGTATTTAAAGGAATGCCTGTTTGTTTCAATACGGTATTTAATTTCACAGTTTTATCATCATTATAAACCAAATTTGTCGAATGAATATACTCCATAAGACTCTCTGTATCTTTTGGTAAAATAATACTATGTGATGAATCTAATTTTAAATTTTTTAATTTCTCATTTGGTAATTTAACTTCAATAGAACCGGTATAAACTGATGGTTTATCAACATTATTTCCTTTGGTGAATTTTCCACTTCCCTGAAATTAAAAAAAAAAATTAAAATTTATAAAATAAAATTTATAAATTAAAATTTATAAATTAAATTTATATTACCTGAAATGATGTATCAGTTCCTAATGATGATTTTCCCGTCCATGCTAAATTATTTGGACCATATTCAAGATTTAAATCTAATTGAAATGGTTTTGGTATAACTGATCCCATTAAATTAACTCCAATTTTAGCGACTCGATCTCCTAATTTTTCGGCATTTTTATTTTCAACAGCAACACTAATTTGAATATCTTTATTGTCATCATTAACAAGTTTTAATTGATGTGTCACTTGGAATGTGATTTTTTTCAAATCAATATCTTTTCCATCTTGATTATAAATAATTTTTCGCGTTGGTCCACCTTTTTTGATAGAATGTGCCAATTCAAAATTAACATGTGTTAAATCAAATAATTGTGAATCGGTGGGATTTCTTTTTATCATTCGTTTTCCAATAAATGTAATATAATGTCCATTTGGTAAATGAACATCAATATCACCATTTAATGTGCCATCCATTAATTTCCCTTGAAGATTTCCTTTAACATTGATTTCTGTTTTATATGACATTAATTCAATAATATTTTTTAAATCAACTGATGTTTTTGTAATATCAGAAATTGTTGATAATTTAATACGTTTACTTGGATCTTTTTCAGCATCGTAGAGAATTTCAATATTAGCTGAATGTTGTGTACCACTAATTGTAACATCAGCAGTGCCTTTTATTTTTCTATGTACTTTTGGAATTTCAATATTTATATCAGCACTACCTTTACCATTTTGATAATTATATTGACCGTTTGCTAATATATATTTTTTCAAATTTAAAGCAACACTTCCTTTATGATTAACACGTTGTATTTTCATATCAAAATCAACATATTGTACACCATCAACGCCAATTTGAGCGTGTGAATTAATTTTTTGCATATTAAATTCTAATCCAGTGTCAACTTTAATTTTTTTTCCATTTAAATGAATATTTCCATCGAGTTTAACATTAATGTCATTTGGTTTAGCAATATCGTGTGTCACTATAGCGTCGGCTTCATATTTTCCCCCAGGTGTTAATTCCAATGAATTTTCAAATTTACTCTTATTATCATTTATCATTTCACGTTTAGATTTCAATTCTATTTTATTTTTCAAAACATGTGCTTCCAATTCAATTTGATAGTCACCTGGTTGTGTAATACCAGTTTTTCCCGATAATTTTGTTCCAAGTTTAAATTTATCATATTCAAATATAATTTCACTTTGCAATGATTTTTTTGTGAAAGCACCTTCCAATTTAAATAGAAAATTTAATGCCGAATAATGAAGTTTATTTGAAAATCCAAGTGCAAAATTTTTTGAATCAAAATTATATGCAGCACGTTGATTTAGAATTAATTGATTTTTTGAATGTTGTGATTCAGGGCCGTGGGCAAATTTAAAATTTTGTTCAAATTTATTTTCTTCTCTTAAATAATCCCAATCAACACGAAATGCAATATTTGGATCTTTTTGTGGTACTGCTGCTATCATTAATATATAATTATTTTCTTTTAATCGTTGTCCTTTTATTTTTAAATCTAAAATTTCATCACCATAGGAAATTTTAGCATTTAATCCACGAATATTTGGTGTTGCTGTCATTGTTCCATCTAAACCAATGAGAGCCTTATTATTTGTTGTTAATACAACTTTTTCGAATTTATATAATTTTCCACCTTCATGATCAGCTACTGTGACAATTCCATCTAAAGTGTATTGTTGAATTTTTGTACCAGTTTTTGTGCCTGTTAATTTTTCAATATGTTCAGGAATTTTGTATTCTAAAATAGGTTTATATTTTCCTGGACTTTCAACTTTAACACCAATTTTGCCAAAATATTCTATTTGATCGTGATGAACTGCAACTGTTATTGAACGTTCTTGATCATTGTCTTTCAAAATTACTTCGGCTGATGCTTTATAATAGGGAATTTCAAATGTAACTCTAGCAAGTTTATCAGGTTCAACTGCACCTTCAATTAAAAATTTCAAATATCTATTACTTCGGCTATTTGGAGTTTCAACGAGTAATTCCAATGATCTTGATTTTGGATTCTTCGTATTGTAAAATACTTTAAAATGATAATTGGTCACATCAATATTATCAATATAAAAAGCTAATTTTGCTGGTCCACTTAATGGAAACAATGGTTTTTTTCTCATTGATTCAATACTATCATAAGGCAATGTGACTTTTCCACATAAACTAAAACCAAATACACTTGCAGATTGATCGAAACAATCAACATATTCACGATTTTTACCATGAAACTTTGGTGCAATATAATTTTCACCCTTATCACCAGAAGTCATTAAAATTTCACTTGAGAGACTTATTAATTCTTGTTTACGTTTAAGCATATTTAAATTAACATCAACACCTTTTCCATCAAGTATTTTTACAGTTATTTCTGAACCTGTTGCGGTATGTAAAGTTGATACAAGTTTCAATCCCGATTCAACATCAAAACCATGAATAATTAATCTTCCTTCAACTCTAATCGATGCACTTGGTTCTAATGACAATTTAACTAATGCATTTTGTGGATCTTTTATCATTCCAGGAATATCAATTTTTCCACTTGTTTTAACATTAACAGCACTTGAGCCAATTACACCCAATGACATTGGTACACCCAATCCAGTTGGATAAACAAGTTCAGCATCAAAAAATAATAAATAATTTTCCAAATTATAATTAAAATCTTTAACTTTATCAATACCTTGATCAAGTGCATCAAATATTTTATTAACAATATATTCTGGTGTATATTTTTGACTTGTTGTACCCTCATAGCTAATATATGCTAATTCAACACCAAACATTTTTATCGATAAATCCAAATCTAATTCATTATCAATTTCATTATTATGTAATTTTACATTATCGGCAAATTTATCAAGTTCAGCTGGTTTCACTTCACGTTTACCACGTGTACTTTTAACAAAACGTTCCCTTATTTGTTTACCAAGATTTTTTAAATGATCAATACTTTCTTCAACTAAATCATCGGGTTCACCCTTTCTCATATAACCCTTTGGACCAAAATAACGTTCAATAACTTTATCCAAATTTTCCACTCTTGTTTCTAATTCAAGAAAATTAAATGAACGACCAAATATTTCAGTTGTTAAATTTAAACTCGTTGAACGTGGTACAAAACTATTTTGACTATAAATTACATTACTTTCCATTGTTGAACCAACTCCAAATGCATCAATATTATATGATAATTCATTATTAAAGGAAAATTTACGAAAATCTTGTGGAAATCTTTGACGTGGTTTTATTAAACCAAGATGTTTTTGTGCATCATATTTATTTGGATCGGCAGACGCGCGTAAATTACGTAAATGTGATGTTATAAATGATCCAACTTGATTAATATTTTCTTTATCTAAAATTTCTTTAACATGATTAGCAACATGTGGACATGGACAATTAACAAGTGATAAATAAACTTTTATTCTTATTTCACTATCCTCTTCTTGATCTTCAAGTACTTTAAACATTTCATTTTTCCAATTCATCGAACATTGAACTGGTAATACTTCAATAGCTGCAACGCGTACTCTATTTTTTACACTCTTATCTTTTGCAATTTCAACTAATTTTTTCATTGTTACATCATCTAAATATTTTGTATTACCAATTGTTTTCATTGCTGATAATAATTTATCCTCATCTTTTCTTGTATTTGCCTTTCCATTATTTATTTTACTTAATATTTTTGCAAGCGCCGCTTGTACTTCAGGTACATTTTCACATTTATGCTCTTGACAATATTTACCAATTACCTGTCCAATACCTAAATATCCAATTCTTGGTAAATTTTCCTCATCCAATAATGATGTTACAGTTGTGACTGCTGGAAGATTAACATGACGAACAAATGCCAAACTTGTATAATATGCAAGTGTTTGTAATTCATTTATTTGATGTGATTTTATTAATTCAACAGCAACTTCAGCAGCTTCACCACTTGCTGCACGAAATAGACCATCTAAAAATATTTTTCTCTCCTTTTGTTTATCTTTAATATTTTCAAATACTGAAAGAATATCCTTTTTACTTGAGACACCTAATATTTTAACAAAATCAGCGAAACGTTGTGCTGCATCTAATTTAACAGAATCTGGTGATTGTTCTTTAACGGCATTTAATCCATTCATTATTGATTCAACGGATGATTTAATAATTGGATGTGGTGATTCAAAGAAAATTGTTTTTGGTATTGATACACTTGACGCTCCTGAATCATCTTTTTTTTCATTTTTCAATGTTAATTTTATTTCAATTATTGTTTTAACACCTGAATTTCCATTACTAAATGGTTTAAATTTATATGTTTCTGTTGATATTGCTTTATTTAAAATTCCTTTTTTAAAAATTTGTTCAACTTTTTGATGTGCCGATAATAATGGCGCCGATTGTATACTTGATCTTGAATCAAATGTTGTACTAATAACACCTTCACGAATATTTTCTCGATTTGTACATTCATTTAAATTTCTGAATTTATTAACAATTACAGAATCTTGATTTGTTTGAAAATTAAAATCTGTTGTACAACCACCAAAAATATCACCCTGAAATTTATTTATTATTAGTATTTTATATAAAAAAAAAATTTTTTTTTTTAAATTTATTAATAAAATATACCTCGTAACGAGTCGTTGATCCACTATCTTGCATTACAGACGATTGTAATAGAGAAATAACAGCTCTTTTAATATTCAAAGAAGCTTGTGAATCTCCAGATTCTGCACAAATTTCACTATCAATGTGTCCATTGTGATAATTAAATTGTAGAGGATGTTGCTCTACATCTTTTAACGCAATAGGCTAAAAAAAATTATTTTATTTTATTTTTTATATTTTTATTATTATAAATATATATGAAGAAAGAAACATAACGAATTATAGGTTATGTTGTATTGTTTTTCAAAAAAAAATTTATTATTTTATTTTTTATATTTTTATTATTATAAATATATGAGGAAAGAAACATAACAAATTATAGGTTATGTTGTAGTTTTTTTTAAAATAAATTGATTATTATTATTTTTTATAAATTTATTAATTATTATTTTATATTTTTATGCGTAAATGTGACGCGATATGCGAAGAAAGAGACATTATGATTTACAGGTTATGTTATATATTTGTTTTTCAAAACATAACCTAACTTTTTCCCTCTCGTCTCTTTTCTTCACATCGCGTGATAATATATTTTTTTAATAATAGGTGTATTATTTTTAAATTTACTTACAGCACCATTGACTAAAACATTTTTTAATCTTAATTGACGAATGCAATCAGGTTTCACAACTAAATCGACATTTGCTTTTAATTTAAAATTTGCTTCAGTTTGAGAATCCGTGACAGTCGTTACCGATAATCCCTCCAATTCATAAGAATAAATTTGTCCTTCCACATAATTCTTTTCGTATTGTGCTATTAATATATGAAAAATATTTATTTACATATTATATAAATATTAAAATATAATTATATAAATTAGTATAAATATATATTTGTACTCACTTCCATGACAGCCAGTATTACACTGATCTATAAGCAGACGAAACAAATTATAAACTATATATATTAAGTATATATTTTAATTAGAAAAATATCAAAAGGGATAAATAATTAGGTAAGAAATTATTATTATTATTATTATTGATTATTTTTCCGAAAAAAAACATTTTCTTTTTAATAAAGGAAAAGGGGGATGAAATTTCTCTAAAATAAAATAAATAATTTAAAACGTCATCAAAACGTGTACAGCGTTTATCAATAAATATTCTGAGAACACATCTTTTGACCTCTGACATCTTTAAATATATCTTTATGATAGCAGTATTGACCTTAACCATTGAACATGGAGAAAGAGTGATATATTTTCTCCATACTTTTCTTTCACAATTTCTATATTTAATAATTATATATAGGTATGTATATGAAAAATAGTTCTTTTTTCAAATTAATTTATTTTTTATTGTCAAATATAATTTTAAATTATTTCCAAAAAAAAATATGCTTCCTTATTAAAATTTGTCGTTAAATATAATAAAAATAAATCAGCTATATATGTGATGAGAACTACATAAAAAAAATAGTAATTAATAATATAAGATAAGCGTTATATGAAAGGAGATAATTTTTTTTTAAATGATAAAATTGATGAAGAAAAAAATAATATAAATAAGTTTGATTAATGATTTATGAAGAAAGTTATGCTTTTATTTTTTTTTTTTATTGTCTATTTAGAAATTGATTATATGGATATATTGGCGAAATGTTGGCGCAGCAATATTGATAAATTAATATTAATTTCTCAATATAGCAAAACACTGAATTAATTTATGATTAATTGATAAATTAATAATGACAAATAATTTAATAACAAAAAGTATAAAAATTATTAATAAATATTTTTCTTCAACAATAAATATCATATTTTTGATATCATTTTATTAATGAAAGAAAGTTATTGCATTTAACTAAAAAAGAAACATAAAATAAAATTTATTTAAAAAAAAAGTTTGTTTAAAAAATATTCACCGCAAATCTTTAAATAAAAATTAACGGATGAGGGGAATTGAACCCCTATCGACCTATGAACTTATTAATTCTTTAACCACTACATTTATTAATGCTTTCATTATGATAAATTTTTATTTCTCAAAGTGACTTATTATTAATGAATCAGTTAATCATCAAAATTTTAAACTAATTAAAAATTTATTAAATAAATTTCTAAATATTTTTTTGAAATAAATTTTTTTTTTGTGTTATAAATTACAAAAATTTGATATTAAATATAAATATTATCTAATTGTATAAAAAATAAATAAAATATTGAACTGTTAATATTTTTCTAATATAAAATAATAATAAAGAAAAATTTATATAATTTTTTTTTTTTTTTAATGCAAATAGTCGCTGAAGAAATATTTTTGTCTGTGCGCAATTTTTTTTTATAAATATATAAAAATTACTAAATTTATATTTAAAAAAAAAAAAAATGTGCACTAGAAATAAATATATAAACAGTAATAGAATATAAAAAATTTATAGCCGTTTCTTTTATCTTTATCAAGGTCAGAAATTAAATTAGAGAATTCAATAAAATAAAATAGACGACAATAATTCGTAGAGATAGTTTAAATTTATTTTGTGTAAGATTATAAAGATCAAATAATTTATTTCACTTGGTAACAATATATAAATATGAGGATGTCAGATTAATTTACCGAATTTCCGGTTTGGAAGATGTATAATGATTTCAATGATTCACTACTATTTGTGTTGTTAAAAAAAACAACAATACTAAAATATAATTAATATTTTTAATACATTTAAAAAAAAAATAGTATTCTTTTTTTTAAATTTGATAATAAAGGTAAAATGTAAAAAAAATTTTGGATTGAGATTTTTTTTTAATATTGAATACAAGAAATCATCAAACAAGCCCCAAAAACACCCCACGATTTTTTGAATTGAAAAATTTAAATTATCACTACTAAAAAAAAAAACCCTTTTAATTTTTCGAACACGATTGTAAAAAAAAAAACAATTTTTTTTCACCTCTATCACTTAACACAAAAAAAAGTATATTATTTATTATACAAATATACTAATCACCACTTTTAATTTTTTAAATAAACGTAAACTTTTTTTTTGAATTATTATGAATGAAACAGATAGTCATTTTTGTATTAATGAAAATTTGAGATAATTAATAACTTTTTTTTCAGCACACTGTATCACTTATTATGTTAATTATTTATTACTTACTCGCTAAAGTCAAAGATGTAAAAAAGATGAAACTAGTGAGAACAGCCACGATCAGTGGATGCTCCATGACGATAACACAAGAAAGAGAACAGTGTGTTGCCCTTTTATGCTCTCGTGTTTCCCCTCCCTCTTTTCAATTTTTAGTTTCCTACCCCTCTGAATTTAATCTTATAATTTTTTTTTTGTAAAAAGTTTTTTTAAACCCATACCTGAATTGTCAATTGAAAATAAAAAAAAAAATTATAATTATTTCTTAAAATTGTCTGTACTATTTTTAAAAGTATGAAAAAATTTTTTTTATTCCTTTTTTCCATATCGCAGTTCATTCCACTGTTTTTTTTTTTTTTTTCATATCTAGAAGAATAAAGCAAAGATCATTAATTGAATTGAATACTTGATCAAATTACATTTTACTTGAGAAAAAAAAGATACATTTTTTTTTTTTAATAAACTTTCGTCGACATATTTTATTAGTGAATAATATATTTAATGTCAATTTTTATTGTATCTAGATATTATTATTATTTTTTTTTTTTTTTATTTTAAGGAAGAAATTCACGTGAGAAAAAGGTTTTAATACAACAAGATTGTGATGTCGTTCACAAGTCCGATTGATTGTCATTAGGTCAACGGTCAACGCTTATCAGGCTTTAGGGGACCAGGCTTCAATCGGTGACAGTTAAAAAGCAAATACTCAAATAAATAAATATAACATAGAAAATAATTTCTAAAAAAAAAATATTTTCTGTAAAATGATATTATTTTGACTTTAGAATTTTATATTGGCCTCAGAAATTATTTTATTTATAAAATTTTATTGTTGAGAAAAAAATTTTGACATCTAATTTATTTAGAATTTATGTGAAATAATTAAAAATTACAAATATTTCTGTATACACTAATTTGATAAGTCTTTATTATTATTTTTTTTTTTAATAAATAATTATTTATTAATTTTTTTCAGTTTTGAAGCAGTAAATTGTGAAATGGACGCATATTTGGTCAGATCTTTACATTATAGATCCTATATGTCCATACATAATATTAGAGTTGTGAACATATCGTGTTTTTAGATATAAATTATTAAGCACTAAATAGTCCTGGATTAGAATGTAAATATTTCACTAAAAAAAATTTGTGAATAAAAATTATTACTAAAGCTTATTTTTCCACAAAAAAAAAAAAAAAAATTAGCTACGACAGCTTAAAAAAAATAGCTATTTAATAGTAATTCAATTAACAGTAGTAGATGAAATTTTTTTTAATTAGAAAAAATTTAAAATATAAAAATAATAAAATATGCTCAAAATCGTAAAAAAAATAAAAAAAAAAAGTAATAATTTAATTGAGGTTTATTAGATATATTATTTCTTACGAATGACTTTAGCTTTATGGAGTACACTGTAATTCAGCACTTTTTAAAAAAAAAAAAGTATAAGTAAATAAAAAGCACTATATTTTCAGTAATAAAGTGATTTCACAACTACTATACTGACTTCAAGAGGAAACTTGCGGTCCTTTAGTAAAAAAGGCAGTCCATAAATGGTCCAATAGTTGATTTCAATTATTAATATTAAAATGTGGAAGCGTCATAAATCTGGAAATCTGTAAAATAAAATTTATAAATTTTTATTTAAAAGAAAAAGTATTATTTAACTGAATTGTTAAAGGACAAATGAATCTAAGATAAAAAATAATTTTTTTCATGAGTTAATAGCAATTTTTTCAAATTAAAAATTAAAAAAATATGTTAGTTAAAATCTAATTTTACTAACTGAATTATTATAATTGATTCAATAATTGAATAATATTCTGAAAATAATTTTTTACTCTTTGTATTCCTAGACTGTCATAGTTTTTTTTTTCTTCTGAATCATATTTATCTATTCTTTTCTTTTTTAAACAAAAACCATCTATGACCTGGTATATTTGAAAAAAAAAAATAATCTAAAAAAAATATTGGTTCTACATCCATTATCTATTGGTAATGAGTATTAAATACAAGCAAAAATTTCATAACAGATGGCAGTTATTGTCGAGGTTATTGTGTCAATATACCGAATTAAAGAAAAATGTATTATGAAAAATTAGTTTTTTTTTTTTTTTTTTTAATATTGCAAAAACAAAGTCGTCTATATTTTTAATAAAAATAATTTCAAAGATTTAGTTCAGATTCTTGTTTATAATTTAGAAATTGTATTATTTAAAATAATTAAATTCAAGTGGGACTTTGCTTTTACAATGTTGCTTTTTGATATCTGTGAATTTTTGTTAATTGTATAATTCAAATTAATATAGATACTCTTATCTTCAAACAGACGATGTAGTTTCTAGTACCATCAACATTGATATATAAAGCTCACAGTCTCTGAAATTTATTACAATAGTTTATATTTATAAGACAATAATAATAATAATAATAATCTGACAAATTCTAAGTTTGTATAAAAAATTTAAAAAAAAAATGTTTATTAATTTTTCTATTTTTGTTGCAGAGTACCAGGCCTGATGGACAATTAAAACTGCAAAAATTGGTATGTAATCTATGATATTAGTTTACAATTTTGTGGTATTTTTTAATGAAAAATTAATTCTTTGCTCACCTGAAAGGATCTTCAAAATAGTCCGATGGTATTTGAAATAATTCTGGATCAATGTCACTTCTAAATGCGAAATCTTGAAATGTTACTTTCGCAGTAACTGTTGGTAAAATAGGTATATCAAGTTTAACAGGAAAACCAGGTGGCAATTTCATTAATACAAATTGTCTTAGTTTACTAAAATGTTTGAATGGTGCAATAACTTCAAGTAAATTGAGCAACATATCAACTGTTAATGGAAATTCTGAGCTCATTGCGACAGTTGCTTTAAATGATTTACTACTTTCTTTATAAACCAAACTTCTTCCCAATAATGGACATTGTCCTGATGGTGCGGCAAGATATTCTTCCCAAGGTATATTTGTCTCTGGTGGAGGATTTAAAGAAGCTTTTCTAACTGGAGGCTGAAAATAAATAATATTTACTTAACATTTTTTTTGCTTTTTTTTTTTGGCAAAATATAACAATGATCCATAAAAAGAAAATAAATTTTTTTAATTACTCCTTTTAATCTCTGTGAGCTGCCTTTAGTTAATAATTCCATTATTGCTTTATTTTTCTGTAAATCCTCTTCACTTAAATGCTCTCGTCTTTTTCTACTCGCCAAAATCATACCATTGATTTGATAGAAGTCTGCGTTAAACGGTCCCACCATTTCCTTTATAATAATTACATTATTAAATCTAGAAAAAATATTATTTATACTAAAAATAAATGTGAAACATACCCTTCTATCTTCTCTAAAAATCCAACCGGTTTGAGCTCTTGAAAATGTAATACCTTTTGTTGACATTTGCGCTGCCATTATATCACTGGACATTAAAATATCAACTTCATCTTCGATTTCGATTTCAGTGTCCTAAAAATAGTTTTTTTTTTAATGAATCAAATTTTATATTATTGAAAAAAAAAAAAAATACAAACCTCATATCGTACTCTTTGAAAGAGTTTTGCTTTATTATCGAGAACTGTAAGCGATTTACTTGGTTTTTGATCACCATTAAAAATAAATGTTATATCTCCTTTTGTCCATCTCATATCATTGAAATCAGCAAGTGTTGTGTCAATTCTTATTGATGCTCCACTTTTATGAATTTTACATACATCCGATGGTAATGTTCTTGAAACCAATGGAACTGAAATTTAATATTTTAATTAGAAAAATCTATTTTACTTGAATATTTATTTGAATTTAATTCAATTTACCCCAACTTTGAAAATCCCATTTTAATTCCATGTAAAAATCACCCATTTGTCGTAATGCTGCTACTAAATTTGGTCTTCTCTCTTCCATTTGTTCTCTTGCTTGCTGCTTCAATTTTCTTACTAATGATAATACTGTAAGAAATTTTATATTTTAATTTCATGTCCCACATAAAAAGTTAAAAATAAAAATTAATTTAATTTACTTGTTTGTCTGTCGCCATAACTGATAGCCTCTGCCAATGGACTCCAACCAGCAACATTTTTTACTTTAACGGGTACACCATGAGCGAGCAATAACTGAACACATTCTATAAAAAATTAAAAAAAATTTTTTGTATTTTGAATTTAATTTATTTCTCAATTTAATTTAATTTAAATTTAAATTACCTTTTCGACCTAACATCACAGCCAAATGTAGAGGAGTATTTCCTGAAAATAAATAATTTGTAAAGTGAATATATTATGTTAATAGTTTATTAAAAGTAGATTTACCTTGTTTATCCTTTTGAGTAAGATCATGAGTTCTAATCAGAGTACTCAGACTTTTAATGTCTCCATTATAAATGCACTTATGTAAGGGAAAGTCTTCACAAAACATAGATTCTGCCATTTTTATTTTTTTAATGCTGTGGAAATAAAATATTTTTTTAAAAATTTATTTCATTAAACTGCACTATTAAATAATTTTTTTTTTTTTTTTTTTACTAATTTAAAAGAATTTTTTCCAATAATAATTCATTGACAAAAGTAACAATGATATTTAAAAAAAAACCTATCTCTTACATTTTTAAGTCATAAGTTTTTATATTTTAGACTATAATTTATAAAAACACCTTCAAATTCTTTTATTTAACATAATTTCAAATTTTTCCTGTTTTGTGTATATTTACCTTTATCAATTTTCCTATTATAGGCTTGTAATTATCTTCTGGATTCACATTATAATATTATTCAATATAATGACACAATTTTAAGAATTGTACAAATAAGGAGCTGTCAAGTATAACTTGTTTAACAGTAGTGTTGTAAAGAATAGATCACAATAATCGTCCTGATTTCAATGTAAAATATCTTTTAAAGCTTTTATATATCGTCTTTATCTTTTTTTTTTTTATTAAGAATTAAGAACAGGATGAGCGTAAAAAATGTATAGAAAGTACAGACACAAAAGTTTGTGCACAAACATAAAATTTTAACATAGCATCGATTGCACTATTCATATTTGCTATGTTTGGATATTTAATTGTTTATTACTTTAATTAGTGGATAATATCAGTTTATATTAGTAAAACTAAAATATTCACGAGTTTATACTGATAGACACCATTTAATTTATTGTAAAAAGTAAATATTTTATTTATTTTTAATGTATATGTAAATACACACTTATTGAGTAGAATACCTGTAATGTAAACTTACCACCCAAAATTAAATAGAACATTTGAAATGTGACACAATGATCACGCAACCCAACCCTATTAAGACCGCATTTACAATATAGTTGTTAATTTTGTCGTCTGCTTAAAGGATTGATTTTGAGGTTAAAAAAAGATTGTGTCGGCAATATAAATGTCAATTTTTCTGATATTTACAATTTTTAAAAAGTGATTTACGTTTAATTAATTAAAAATGGTTCAAGAAAAACCTTGTCGTACTTGTACTGATTTTCAAACTTGGGCCAAATTGCAAAAAAAGACATATGATTCCGAAAAAGTAAGTTTTATCAATTACCTGCAAAAATTTAATAATTTGCATCATTTTTTTTTTAGTTATTACTTATTTTAATCAAATTTCTTGTACAAAAAAATAGTTTTAATTATATTTATATATTTTTTTATTATTCTCATGATACATTTATATTTCTGCATTTTTTGATTTATTAATATATTATTTACAACATAATTATTAAATTTTGAAGAAAATGAAGAGTGATGAGAAAGTGATTGATACATCTCGAAAAAATTGTCCCCTGGATAAAGATGAATTAGGATCAACTACATGGGCATTTTTACATACAATGGCAGCTTATTATCCAGATTCACCGTCAAAAGAACAACAAAAGGATATGAAGAATTTTTTCTACATTTTCTCAAGATTTTATCCATGTGCACCTTGCGCTGAGGATTTACAGGAACAATTAAAAGTAAATCCTCCACAAACTGATTCACAAAATCAATTAACTCAATGGCTTTGTCGAATTCACAATCAAGTAAATAGAAAATTAAATAAACCCGAATTTGATTGTAAACTCGTCAATCAAAGGTGGAGAGATGGTTGGCTCGATGGTTCTTGTGATTGATAATTGAAAAAAAAAATTTAGCTAGAAAATTCACAAAATTCGTGTAAAAGTCGTTAAAATTTTTTTTTTTTTAATATTAATTACAAATAACAATTGTAGTAGTAGAATATAATAGCGAATAATTTCGCAACGAAGGCACTTGGGAGATTAATGTAAATATTTTTTTTTATCGCAAAGAGTATTTTATACAATTCTTATAATTTAAAAAAAAAGGATTCACATATTTTTGGCTTTATTCCAATAAATAATTTTTGGTTTTAATTTTTTAAAACTTATTTTTGTAATAAATTTTTTTTTTAACTGAAAACAATAAGTATATAAGTAAAAAATTTACAAAAATCAATTTTCAATTAAAAAATGTGAAATTAATTCTAGCTGGTCTAGAAAACAAGAGAAAATTCAAAAAAGACATGTTTCAAATATGAAAGTTAAAAAAATATTATTATAAATAAAATACTATCAATGATAGCTAGTTTTTATCTTTATCACAATTAGTGTTTTCTTATTTAAAATATAGAAATTCTTATGAAAAAAGTATTTCAATTTTTTTTCTCGTTGAAATTTAAAAAGAAAAAAAATTCTCTTAAGAATGATTATTTATGCCATTGGCATTGGGTGGTCGTAATTGAGTTAAAGTAAAAGCAGGCGCAGTATTTTGAATTCTAGGCTCGTAATTGTGCCCTTGACCATTTCCACTATAAGGAACAACTTGAAATGTTCGAATATGAAATGGAAAATGAATATTTGCAGCGGCTGGTCTCGTTGTATATAAAAATAAAGCGTGTCCACAAAAAATAATCCACATTAAACATCCTTTTGCAACACTCTCTCGAATCCATTTGTCTATGAGAAAGGTGACTATCAGTATCTAAAAATTTTTTTTTTATAAAATTTAATTATTTTATTTATTAATTTTAATATTTTTTATTAATATTTTTTTTCATACCATCAGGGGATGAAAAAGGAACCAAACGGAACCAAGAGTCATGAGAAAGGAATAAAAATGAAGTTTTGTAGCGGCTTTTGAGCTTGTTTTATAGCAGCATAAAAGAAATACAATCCACGTCCAAATTTTCAATGCCAATAATCCATATCCAGGTGGTGATTCATAACTATAAAGTACAAGACCAGGATCAAAGACTTCCGCCTGATAAATAAGTAGACAAAGTTGGAGAATTGTCGAAATCCAAATAAAACCCAAAAGTCTTCCAATTTGAACCAGTGTAAGAACACTTTTTGTTACTGTAAATCCCAATGATAAAAGTAAAAGTAATACAGTAAATATTGTCTCCGAACATAATTCAAAGAGGCTTGCAATTAATGCTGCTCCAGGAAAATTCACACCCAATGATGCTCTTATTGAATATTCGTATATTTCAAAAATTAATCCCAACAAATAAAACCAAAGTGATAGCATAAAGAGCTTATAGGAAATATGAAGAAGTTTTCTTGATCGCAATTCTATTGCCACAATGACACTCAAAATAATAAGTATAAAATAAGCGATGGAAAATGCAATCAACAGAGGTAAAATATCTAAAAAGAGAATGGTAATAATTTTTTTTTTTCAGATAATTTAAATTTAATTTCCACATAAATTAACTTACAAAATTCATCAGCGGAAAAATGTTCACGCCAAAAACTTCCTGGTGGTCCATTTGTTAATGATATCCAATAAGTGACATTTAATCCCAATTGAGTTTTACAATCGGATAATGCAATAAACCACCATCGTGGTCTTGATGATTTAAATTCACGATAACTATTGCAAAAATATTGTTTAGTCGTTTTGTTTTTTATACATTCTGACGAAGCTGTCATAAATGGCTCCGCAGTTAAAGGCACTACTTGTCCTCGATCTCTGTTTAAAACTGATTCTTTTTGCAAACACGTTTTATTTGAGGGATAAACACTTGGCCATTGTGTTGCCGAATCATAATATAATAATAAATTCACACTTGTATCCTCCTCCAAAATAAATTGATATTGAAATCTTCCCTTTTCTGAGAGGAAACAAAATCTTGCTAAAAATGCCCAATTCTAAAAAAAATCATTTTTATTGTAATATTTTAGAAATTTCATTTTTCTATTTAAAGTAAAAATTTATCAACAAAACGTTGCTATGACAATATAAAAAAAAGATAATTCTTTTTTACTTCCATTTTTTTTAAATAATTGAAAAAAAATACATAGAAATTAAGAGAGAAAATAATAATAAATGTGACAATAAAAAATCATTAAAATATATTTTATATAAAACATTGAAAATTACAAAAAAAAAAAAAAAATTACATACTTCAGTTGTTAAAAGTTGACCACGTAATATTTTAGAATTTGAAGTCATAATCTTTAAAAAAATTAAACTAAAAACTGTTAATCTAATAAACATAGTAAATGCTACATTACAAAATTATTTTACAACTACACTTCGTAACTATTGATGTTTGTTTCTTTCATTAATATAGGTATATAAGGAAATCAATAATTTTCACATTCCCCACAAATCCATACAGACCTATATTTAGTACACTGGTTCTTTTATAAAAATCAATTATTTAAAAGATATTAAATATTTTTTGTCTTAATTTATATTATTTATATTAAAAATTTAATCTATTAAACGTTTTAAAGTCATTTATTAATAATTCCTCGTAAATGTGTTAAAAATTAAAATTTCAATAAAAAACTGATAATGAATCAATCGAATTTAACATTCAAATTTAAATGACGTTTACAGAGTGACAACATAGTAAAACAAAATTCCTTTGTTACTAGCGTTTAAATTTCTATTTTAAATTTTATTAAAATTATTATAATAATAAACAGATTAATCTTCGTTTAATTTAGTACATTATTTAATTAAAATAAAGTTATTAATAATTTTATCATATAATTTAAAAAAAATATATTTTAAACTAAAACATTCCTAGATTTAGGAATATTTAGTGTCTCTATATTGACAAAAAAAAGTCAACCCAATCTTTAATTTTTATAAACATTAATTAATTGAAATTTATTTACCGCATTATTTATTTTAAATAATATCTAGAATATTTATTGAATATAAAAAGAAAAATAATAATTTAATTACTATTTTAATAATAAATTTTGTTTTGACAGATCATCTGCTAATTTTAAGGTTATGTTTGCGGAAAAATATATATTTTGACATTTATTTATTCTACATTAATTTCTCCCAAATTTGAATATTTATACATGTTATTATTATTTATCAAATAATTTGAATATATTTTTTAAATTTTTAACAAAAATTTAATAAATCAGATTGACAAGTGTTGTACACACACTTATAGGACTAATACATTGAAACCATATGGTAGTGTGTGACAAGATGGCACGTCAGCAGCAGACGGATGTCGACGAATTATTTGATGTAAAAAATCAATTTTACATTGGAAATTATCAACAATGCATCAACGAAGCTCAAAAAGTAAAGGTAAATGTCTTATAAATGAAAATAATATAAAATTTTAAACATTAGTTTTGTATATCCATTTGTTGATATATAATACACGTCCCTGCAAACTTACACGTTGTCAATATCTATTTTCTATTCGAAATAATTAAAATTCTTTATTTAAATTATTTACATCATTGTTCTACTTTAATCACTATTTTTGTTTTCGTTAATAAAAAGGTATTTTTTAATAAAAATTTATATTAACCTTCTATAAGAATATTCTGACACTAATAATAATTCATAATAATCTTTTAATAAACAAATATTTATTATCGTACAAACAGTTTATTTTAATAAATATATAAAAATTTACATATTAATACAATAACAGTGTTATAATATATATATTTAAAAAAAAATTTCAGCCATCTTCACCAGAAGTTGCACTTGATCGAGATGTATTTTTATACAGAGCCTATATAGCACAGCGTAAATTTCGAGTTGTTTTAGATGAGATAAACAATTCATCACCACCTGATTTGCAACCATTAAAAATGCTCGCTGAATATTTTGCATTTCCAAATCGTCGTGAAACAATTTTACATGAATTAGATCAAGCAGCTAGTAAAGCAAATGCGGATAATCATAATTTTATGATTGTTGCAGCAACAATATATTATCATGAAAAAAATTTAGAATCAGCACTTCGTGTTCTTCGAAATTCCGATCATTTAGAATGTCTTGCATTGACATTGCAAATTTATTTGAAAATGGATCGTTTAGATTTATCACGAAAGGAATTAAAAACAATGCAAGAAAAAGATGATGACGCGACATTAACTCAACTTGCTCAAGCATGGGTTAACATTAGCAGCGGTGGTGATAAATTATTAGATGCCTATTATATTTTTCAGGTAATTAAAAAAAAATTAAAATAAATAATAATTTAAAATATTTAAATTTAAAAAATATATATAAATTTTTTTCGAAATTTTTAGGAAATGATTGATAAACACTCGAGTACAAGTATGTTATTAAATGGCCAAGCAACATGTTTCATTGGACAAGCAAAATATGACGAAGCCGAAGCCGCATTACAAGAATCATTAGATAAAGACAGCAATAATCCAGATACGTTAATTAATATGATTGTACTTTCTCAACATATGGGAAAACCACCAGAGGTTGCAAATCGTTATCTCAGTCAATTGAAAGATTCACATTTAGAGCATCCTTTTGTAAAAGAATATTTACAAAAAGAAGCTGAATTTCAATTGCTTGTAACACAGTATTCTACTTCGGCTTGAATTTTTTTAAAAATATTTATACATTCCAGGAAATAAAATTGAAGTCTCGTTATAGATTCAAATATCAAACGCCGTTATAGTTTGTGCGGGATAACGAAAGAAACGGGTATTTTTAATCAAAAAAAAAAAAAAAGAAAAAATACTCTTAGATAGAGGAAATGTACATTTTTCTGCTTCTGCAAAAAAAAACCATTTTTCAAGAAAAAGTACTTCGTATTCCATCCTTTATGAGCGCCCTCGAAAATTCATAAAAAAAAATAAGTGGAAAAGAGACTGAAGTGTATTTAATAAAATTATTAAAATTGTAATCGACAGTTTAAAAAAAAAAATACTGCTGCCATTTTATAACTATAGGTCCATTTAAAAAGCCAAAATTTACAATTTTTCAAATTCAAATTAAATTAATAGAACTATTAAAAAAGATTAATTACTCTTTTACAAGATAAAATTAGGTACTTTTAATATTTGTTCTAAAAAATAATATTTTGTAGAACTCATAATAGGGTTGGACAAAATTCTAAAAAAAAAAAACAAATAATAGATTTCTTTATATAAAAAAACGTTTTGTTTTTAGTTTTAAAATGTGTTTAAAAATATTTTTGCATATTAATGCTGAATGTTTTTTGTATTTTATAGAGATATGTAGGAGTTGATAAATAGGATAAATTGAATTAAGTATTAGATACAGATTTTATACATTTTAATAATGACAAGTTAATATTATAATATCCGAATTTATTAATTTTGTCCGTCCCTAAGACAATGTAATTATCATCAGACTTTTAAAACAAAAAAAAATTCCCTTATACACAGAACTTATATAAGCACAAAGATTTAATAAAGGTTCAATGAGTGATATACAAATTTATTATTTATAAAAATAATTAATTAATTATCCAAATTATACGCATTTTATTTTTTTTTTTTGTAGTTTTTAATTTTTAATAATTTGAATTTTTATCTATTTACCAGACAAAAATTATTATTTAAAATTTTACATATTTAAAAAACTACAATAGTTTTTCATTCTTAATAATTTGAATTTTTAACCACTTACCCGCTAAAAATTATTTAAAAAACTACAATAGATTTTTAATTTTTAATAATTTGAATTTTTATCTATTTACCCGCCAAAAATTACAATTTTAAATTTCACATATTTATTTTAAAAAAACTACAATAATTAATAATATGTTATGCAATATAATTAAATTTTAAGTAAATAATTAAAAATGTTATTTGAGTAAAGGAAATAGAAAGTATTTTGTCCACTTAACCGCTTCCTGTATTGTAAATGTACCATTATCATTATACCGTTGCAATTGCATGCGCATGTGGTACATGCATAATGTTTAAAAACTCCTGCTAAAAACAAAAGTTAAATTCAATTTTTCTATTTATTTTGATTGTTGAATAAAGTTATAGTTTATATTATTTTTAATTTAAATTTATTAATCAAATGAAACAGTGGTTTATTGTTGTGAAGTGAGGAAAAATGGAATATAGTCTACCAACAACCTGTACAACCGGCAAAAGAGATAAAAATGAAGAATCACAAATTTGTGAGTAATTATAAATCATTTATTTAATTATTAATAAGTTCCTGAATATTTTAAATATTAAAATAGTAATTGTCATTTCGAAAAATCATCAATATTTGTACATTCCATTTACGGTTGACAACATAACCTCAAATTTCGTATGCGCGCAAATCGCTGCAATAGTACATGGGTAGTTAACCTTTATTATAAAATATACGTGCAAATTTATTTCCTCCAAAAACATGAAAAACAGTTTATAATTAGTTCACGTGACTCATCAATTTATATACTATCGAACGAATGTTCGAAAATGTGATGCTAATTGAACTTTTAACAACTTTTGTTTTTCTCTTCATTCGTCTTTTTTTCTATAAAAAAAAATCAGTGCTTAACGAAATAAATACAAACGAACATAGAAACAATTAAATTTTGAAGTGTCAGTGACAATTTTTATTAACCAACAAAATTAAAAATATGGATTTAAAAATTTATTATTAAAAAAAAAAATAATTTACGTAATCAAGGATTGGATATTAATAATTATCAGGTAATTATTATTTCTCGTCGAAAAATACTTTTATTAAAAGTATTAAGACTCAGATTCATTATATTTTTAAATATATTATTAGAAAGAAAAAAAAATAAATATCATTAATTAAAAATTCATGTCATGTTTTTTTACAAAAGAATTTTTTTTGCAAGTAGACCCTTTTTCAGAGGGAGTTTATTGTTTAAATCAAGAATGTCTGCAACATTAGCAACTGATGATCGTATGGTAAAAGCAGTTAAAAAAATAGTTCCAAATTTAACATCACCAAAGCATAAGGGTCAAGATGGAAGAATTGGAATTGTTGGTGGTTCAATTGAATATACAGGTGCGCCTTATTATGCAGGAATGAGTGCACTTCGTCTTGGCGCTGATTTAGTTCATATATTTTGTACAAAAGAAGCGAGTACACCAATAAAATGTTTAAGTCCCGATTTAATTGTTCATCCAATATTGGATCATCAAACTCCAATTAAGGCAATAAAACCATGGTTGGATAGATTACATGTTATTATTATTGGTTGTGGTCTTGGTAGAGATGAGAAAAATATGAAAACAGTTGTTGAACTCATTGGTGTTTGTCGTCATCTTAAAAAACCATTGGTCATTGATGCTGATGGATTATATATTATTGGTATGAAACCAGATCTTTTAAAGGATTATCCAGGTGTTATTCTTACGCCAAATGCAATGGAATTTAGTCGTTTGTTTAAGAATTTTTTGGATAGATCAATTCAACCGGCAACAATACCAAAAGCTGCTGATGTAAAATTTTTGGCTGATTCTATTGGAAAAAATGTTGTGATTCTTCATAAGGGCGCTAAGGATATAATTGCCGATGGACATAAGGCAACTGAAACTGTTACATCAGCTTTAGGTGGATCTGGAAGACGATGTGGTGGTCAGGGTGATATATTGGCTGGAATTTTATCTGTTTTTTGGTGGTGGGCACTTAGTGCTGGACACAGTGATTGTGCACTTTCATCACAAATCACTGCTTGCTATGGTGCATCACGAATGACAAGGGAATGTAATTCAGCAACTTTTAAAATTAAACAAAGATCAATGTTAGCGTCGGATATGATTGAACAAATTGAACCTGTTTTTGCAAAAATTTTTGAAAACAACCTTCCAAAGTGAGTTATGAGACTTTTCCAATTTGTGAAATTCATTTTTTTTTTTCATTAATAATAATTTTGGTGTTTAAATTTTAAATATAGGATTATTACACCTAGAACAACGTCTTATTCTCGAAGAACACGAACTAGAAGTAGTGATGTTTAAAGAAATTTTCCATTGCAAAAAATTTTTTAACGAAAATTTAAAAAAAAAAAATAAAGTAAATATATTTTTATAAAAATACATTTAAAAGAAATGTAAATTTTTAATTCAAATAATTAGATATTTTCAAATATCGGGAAAATAAAAAAACAGTTTTTTTTTTTTATGTAAAAACGGTAAATATTTTACTTATGTTTCTTACGTCAGTCGCATAATATTTTTTTTTTTTTAATTAAAATTCTTAAGCTAAACTAGTGTACATCGTAAGTGGAAGAAAATTTGTATGTTATATTTTTATTTTATTAAATTCATAAATTTTTCACGTTGATTAAAAATCCATTATCTAAATTCTTAAAGGTAAATAAATACAAGTGTCAGTAAAATATAGACTATTGTTTATAACAAACCAAATTCGAAAAAAATTATTTAATAAAATAATTTATTTTTAAAATGTAGTTGTGTGCAAAATATTTCCACATAAAATAATTCTTTTTTTTTTTTTTTTTCATATAAAAATCGAGTATTTGACTGGATTGATTATGGAAAATTTTTGTTTAAAAATATCAATCCAATCAAAAATTTAATGTACATCGTTATAGCAAAATTTTTGCTTGAATACTGTTTTTCTAAATATATATAATTATACTAAAATATTTAATATCTAAAATGGATTTTGTTGTGCATAAAGCGATATATATATATATAATTTACAAAAACGTGTGTGCTATATTAAATTATCTAAAATAAATAAACTATTAACATTTATATACTGATTCTAACTATTCACAAAAAAAAAAAATTCTAATTAAAAAAAAATGTTTTTTTGTTCATGCAGTTATTTTTGTAAAATAAAAAAATTAAAAAAAAACAAAGTAAATTTGATCACAATGTTTTAAAATAGATTTCTTTGCTGCATAACAAAGTCCAATTTTTTTTTTTTTAAATACTAGGAATAGAATGTTAATACTGAAGTGTGGTTCCCTCTTATCAATAACGTGGGAGGCATATCTCTTGTGAGTGCTTCTAGCCATGCCATATACAATGGAGCAGAAACTGCACCTTTCCTTGGCATTGGCAATGACCTGAATCAATAGTTTTTTTTTATTATAAGCTGTAAAAATTTTTTTTTTATTATTTTTTAACGATCGTATACTTACATTACAACTAATGTCGATTGACTCGAGTTCTCTAAAAGTAGTTCTCGTAATCTTAATTGCCGATGGGTTTTGTCCCTTAAACTTTGAAGTTCCTCGTTGGTAACAATACAATCTTAAAAAATATTTTTTATTATTATTTTTATTAATTTTATTATTTTCATTTTTTTTTATTTTTATTATTATTTAAATTATTCATTTCATTATTTTTCAATTATTATTTTTATTATTTATTTTTTTAATTTATCTAATGTAAATTTTATTTAATATTAAAAAATTTAACTAATTAAATTTTAAATTTAATTTAATTTAATTTAATTTAATAAAATAAATTTTATTAATCATTCACTTACCGGTTGATTCAGATCCATTTTTTGTAAAATCGGATATTAGTTTATCGAAAAATTCTTGTGTTGATTTTTGTGGTTGAATACTAATGTCGTCAACCATTTTAAGACTCGTATATTTTATTCGAAATTTCGCCATTATTTCTGCCATTCTGTATAGAAGAATTAGAAATTAATTTTTTTTATTTAAAAAATTATATCACTATTTGAAAATTCGTAAAAAAAATTACTCTTTTTCCTGAGCTCCAATTTCCTGTTTATGATTAGCGAGGGCAAAAATTCTCATTTTACAATGTTCCCAATGTGCCCTGGTACTAATTATATAGGGAAGTAGTATCGTCAATCCTGTATTAAAAAAAAAAAATTTGCATTTTTTATTATTTTTTTTTTAATTTTATTTTTATTATTTTCGTAATTCCGTATTAATTTTCCAAAAAAATTATTATTCGCAAAATTGAAATGATATTTTTGCCTTTTTAATTACCTCCATCATCATAAAGCCACCAAACGTCGATGATGCCATTTTTATGTTTTTTTTGAAAAACTGTCAAATATTCTGGCACTACACTCATTCCATTTCGGCTGAAAATATTTTTCGTTTTAAATTTAATAATAATTTTTAATATATATAAAAAAAAATTAATCAACTTACAGTAATAATTTTTCAGTCGCGTGTTTTTTTTTATGTTTTAATTGTTCATATGCACTCCAATTAACTGGCGAATCTCTAATAACTGAAGACATTTCTGTACATGGATAATTGTAGCCTGAAATTATTATTATTATTTTTTTTTGCGAAATTATTATTATTATTATTATTAAATTTATAATATTTATAAAGACGGAATTTAATCTATTTATAAAGAAATATTTTAGCTGTTTAGTCATACCTATCGTTGGAACACTCTGAACTCGTGGAATTCCTGTACTCATACTTAAATCACTATCCGCATGCATGAGAGTATTTCCAGCTAAATCATAACTGCTTTGCGCTAAATTTCCATGATCATCTTCTGACACTCCATTTGCATTACCAGCACAATCTAAACCTTCCGATATCCTTAATATAGCAACTGCAACTTTATGATCAAAGGCATTACTGAAAATAAAATTATAAAATTTTCAAATTATATTTTTTAATTTTTAAATTACAAAAACAAAATTTTTTAATTTATTAAAAAATAATTAAAAAATAAATAAAAAAATATAAATAAATAAAATAATAAATAAATAAAGTAATAAAATAGTAAATAAATAAATAAAATAATAAAACAAAAAATAAATAAAATATCAATAATGATATTGATAATAATAATAAAAAAAAAAAAATAGTAATGGACTTACTGAAGAACATTAAAGTATTCTTGAAGTTCTTTATTGTTACAAGTCGCCCAGTGGGTTTTGTAACCCATAAGTACCACATTTGGTGCCAATTTTCCAACTCCCGTGGCTTGCATTAAAGCAGACGCTCCCATTTCTAAACTAAGTTCCTCCACAATGTGATAAAATGCTTTTATTCGATGTCTTTGAAGCCAAGAATATCCAGTTCTTAAATGATTCGAACGTACTCGATAAGAAAGGCGAGTCTATTAAAAAAAAAGTAATTTTTTTTTATTTTTATTTAAAAAAAATATGTTTTTTCATTTTTATTTCAAAAAAAATTTTTTTTTTCATTTTTATTCCAAAAAAATATGTTTTTTTATTTTTATTTCAAAAAAAAAAATGTTTTTTCATTTTTATTTAAAAAAAAATGTTTTATTAGAACAATTTATTTTTTAAACTCTACATTTTATTATACACACAGACAATTAATCTTACCGGATAAACTTCCCCACATATAAGTAATGAATTATTTTTAGTGATAAGATTTGCAAGATGTAACAAAGCTGGCCTTGTATTTGGTGATCCTGTAAGGGCCAAAATTTGGGGTGCATAATTTTTCACATGTTCGTCCATCGAATTGAGTCTAAAAGAAAATTCAAAACATTATAGAGCTAGACACATATATTTTTATTTGATAAAATAATTTCTATCAAATCAGTATCATTTTTTAAAAAAAAAATTTTTTTTTTAATTTTTTGATTTCGAATCGAAAATTACACATACTTGTAAGCAATTGAAAGAGCCGTTTTATAGGTTTGTGCTTGTGTACTGCTTCCCCAATTGACATCTGGCTTTCGATAAACGACAATGAGATAAAGCGTGATAATAATTACAAATGTAATTAAAGATGTTGCCCAGTCAATTAGAAACATAATTGAAACGCACAAAATGAATCCCAATAATGAGAGCCATGTGTTGTAATACTGTAAGCAAAAAAAAAAAATTCGTCATTTATTTTTGAAAATTTTATTTTATTTTTAAATCGAAAAATTAAATTTATTTCCTTTATTAATTTAATTTATTTAAAAATTATTTATATTTACGGTATATTAAAGAAGAAGGTATTTTATACAAAAAAAATAAGATACAGTTTTTTTTTTTTTTTTTTTTTGAAAAAAGAATTGATAAAATCTTATTCACAGAATGATTGATGTATTCATACCTTAAATGTTGGTCGCCAGCCCAAGGGACGAACGAGGGCGGCATGGAATGTACAAAAATTGATGAGGGCATAAGATGCGAGGTAGAAATTTGAAATAAGCGGTGCCACTAAATTTAAATTTGCTGAAAATTTAAATATTTAAAAAAAAATTATTATTATTTTTTTCGAAGAAGAAATTAAAAAATTACTAAATACTAAAAATACAAAAAAAAAAAATTCAAATTCAAATAATCTCTCACTTTATTATCTAATAAATATTTCCTTGTACCAAATAATTTGTATGAGTGAATTAAATTTTTTTTTTCAAATACAGATTTAGATAGTAATAAATTATTAAATTAATAATTAATAATAATTAAATTAATACAAAATTATTAATCAATATTAATTAAATTAATACAAAATTAATTTAAAAAAAATTTCTAATTAATATCTATTAATTAAATTAGTACAAAAATTAATAATTAATATTAAATTAAATTAATATTAATTATTAGTTTTTTTTATTAATTTTGTATTAATTTATTTCTATCTAAATCTGTATTTGAAAAAAAAAATTTTAATTGACTCATACAAATTATTAATCAATATTAATTAAATTAATACAAAATTAATTTAAAAAACTAATAATTAATATTAATTTAATTTAATATTAATTATTAATTGGTAAATAATTTAATTAATAATAATTAATTATTTGATATAAATATTTATTCGATAATAGTCAATTATTTGAAAAAAATTTTTTTTTTTTTTTTAATAGAAAATAAAAAATTAATTACCTATTAAGACAAAGAGAACGGCTACAATAAAAGTGAGTACATAGCCTCTGTAGGGCTCACCAGATTTTCCATATCCTTTGCTAAAAAATATTAATCCAGGATAAATTTTATCCTGACCGAGAGCTTGTATTAAACGAGGGACGGATAATAAATTTGTTAATGCAGTTGATAGTGTAGCTGCAAAACAACCAGCGTAAATAAATGGTCCCCAAACTGACATAAGTTGCATTATCTATATAAAAATCAAAAAATTTTATTTATTTATTTTTGAAATTAATTTTTTTTATTAAAAATTTATTTTTATTATTTTGTTATATTTTATTATTTATTATTATTTTTTTAATTTTAATTTAATTTTTTATTTTTCATTATTATTAAAATTATTAGGAAAAATAAAATTTTTGAAAAAAATTTCTTACCCCGTAATTATTGTGAAGACCATATTTTGTACAATCAACACCTGTGACGCATTCAACTACTGTATTATTTAAAACAACACCACTGGCAAATCTTGAAGCAGCACCGCCAGCAAATAAAACAAATGTCACATAACTAATCATTGATATTAAAAGAGCCAATAGTGTACCAATTGGAATGCTGCTAGCCGGATCTTTAAGATCACCGGAAATATTAGCACCAGCTTGTATACCAGTGACTGATGGGAAAAATATCGCAAAAATAGAAAAGAAACTGTGATTCACATCTTCAGAATATCGATAATCCGGTCCCAAATTATCCATAAAAGTTTTACCTATTCAAATTCGAGAATATTATTCATTAAGCTTTATTTATATATAACGAAAAAAAAATTATTAAAAAAAAAATAGTATGAGTAATTTTGTATATTCATGAGAAAAATTGTACAATTAATATAAAGAGAAAAATATCAGTGAATGGTCCAGCGGTTCTTTTATATATTTATAGATCAAATATATACTTAGGGTAAAAGTTCCAATCGCAGCCTCCAAGAGAGGAATTGCTTTTTTTTTTTTATTTACCGAGAATACAAAAGTAAATTATAAATATAAGGGAAAAAAAAATTAGGGGAAACATTGCTAATAGTTTTTATGACTTGGCAAAAAAAAATCTTATTTTTATTTCAGTAAATAAAAAAAAAAAAAAAAAAAAAAAAAAGTTATACTTACTTGAAAATCCTACGAAACCTTTTGATTTTTCTTCCAAACTTGTTGGACCAATTAAAGCACCAATGAGAAAGTCAAAAATTGCTGCTGTAATAATGGCGATGAGAAAATTCTGCGCCTAATTAAATTTTAATTATTTTTATTAAATTGTGGGAACAAATTGAAAAATTTTTTTTTTTTTTGGGAAAAAAAAAATTACCTTTGATTCCCATTCCATGCCAATGGCGCAAATTAAAATCATCACCAAAAGGGCAATTGAGCCAATAATTCTAACGTCGTATGGACCATTGTCAATAATTTTAAGACCATGTTCTTTAAGTAATTCATTTAATGAATCGCAAAATCCAATGGTATTCATTGATGCTGCAACGGCATTTGCAAAAGCAAAAACAATTCCCACCGAAGCTCCAAATTCTGGTCCCAATGATCTGGATATTATAAAATAAATACCACCTGAAAGAAAAAAAATTTTCCTATAACGAATAACTATTATCTTATATTTTACAATTTTAAAAAAAAATTTATTTTATTCAAATATTCGGATCAATTAAAATATTATTATTGGTTCAAATACAATTCAAATGAAAATTATTTGTTTCAATTAAATATTTATTTTTGTCAAGTAATTGAGTAATCTCAATTATTTATGTATTTTTGAAATTAATTGTTTAATTAAAAATTTATTTTTATTATTATTTTGTTATATTTTATTATTTTTTTTTATTTTTTTTTTATATTTTTATTTTATTTATTTATAATAAATTGTTTTTCTTCAGTGTATCCAAAAGGGACAATAAAATTTTTTTATTATTAAAAAAAAAAGATTTATTTTTGAAAATGTTTTAAATAATTTTTTGATTTTATCATATTATAAAGGAAAATCAAAAAAGGGAAAATAAAATTTTTATTTATTATTAAAAAAAAAAAAAAAAAAATTGAAGATTTATGAAAATGAAATAATTTTTGAATAATAAAATTTTTATCTTAACGGGAAATACTTTATTTATAGTGGCAGGGCCACTCCTTTGGAAAACGTAACTTCAACACACCTCCCTTTACTTCTCCATTAGTGCTAATTGCACTCAAGCTTAGAGTCGTGATGACGCATACAACAGCTGATATTCCGATTATAATAATAGTTTGATAAATTCCTGCTTGCGCAACAACCCAGGACAATCGCAAAAATAACATAACACCCCATATATTTAAAAGACATGGTATCAATACGCCTTGAATCCATCCTAATTTTATTCCATTGTGAACGGGTGGACCCACTCCAGTCTGACCACCCGCCTCAACATTTGTATTCTGAAAAAAAAGAAATCAATTTTTTTTTCAAATTTTCAAAAATACTATGAAAATTTTTTTTTATTTTTCAATAATAAAAATACTGTCTAAATTTGGAATTAGAATTCGATCACTAATTTTAATTTTTGAAATTAAAATTTTTAAATTAAATTAAAAATTATAATATTAAATTTAAAAATTAATATTTAATTTAAAATTAAATTAAAAATTAATATTAAATTTAAAAATTAATATTTAATTTAAAAATTAAATTAAAAATTAAAATATTAAATTTAAAAAAAAAATTAAATCTACACTGAAAAAAAATTTATTTATTCAAATACTTGATTACTTGACAATTAATAAAATATTTACTTGGGCCAAATAATTTTTATATTTGGAATTAAATAAATTTTATTTGAACCAATAATTTTTTTTATTTGAAAAAAAATACCATCTCAAATAATAATTGTACAAATAAATATTATTTATTTGATAATAAAGTTCAATTCAAACCAATTATTTGAATGAAATAAATTTTTTTTTTTTTTTCAGTGTAATAATAATATTTGACTAAAAATTAGTGGAAATTTTTTTTACTAAGAATTAGTGAACGAATTCTCTCACTTATTTTTAATTACAATTGGAAAATTAAAATTTAATTTTCTTTAATTTGGAAAAAAAATTAATATTTTTTAAAATATATTTTGTAAGGAAATTTTCAATTTTTATTTTTTTTATAGATTTTTGGTCCAGGAGTTGTTTTTCAAGAGCATTTATACAGTGGCAAACAAAATGAGGTCAATAAAAAGGAAGATAAAATCGTAAAATGTGAGTAATATTTTAAATACCCTAAACAATATTTCACAATTAAGCATATCGAAGATGATTTTTATCAATTTAATATTATTTTTATCGCCATAATATATAATTTTTAAAAATTATAAAAAAAATACAAAAAAAAAATTTATTTATTTCTTTAGAAAATAATATAAAAAAATATATAAAAAAAAATAATATAAAAAAAACTATAAAAAATAGTATAGAAAAATAATAGAAACAAATTTTATAAGAAAATTAAAAAAAAAATTTTTTCATTACTAAAAAAAATTATTAAAAAAAAATTGAGAAACAAAAACAACTTCAGAAATTATAAAATGAATTTATATCTTTTTGCGTTTATAATGCTAAACGTAATAAACAATTTCCTTCAATCTAGTATTATATATCTTTTCTTTATCTTCGCTTTGGGATTTACAATAATTAAAAACTTGCGCATTAAATTCAATACAAAAAAAAAAACCATGGGAATTAATGACCTTGTAAAGTCAATTTTTTTAAATTAAAAATACAAATTGAAAACAAAATTTTTTATTACTAATCAGAATGTCGTATATCGGAATTTTTTTTTATATAATTCCGTCTTGAACTACCTACCCTAGACCTCAATGTAAAAAAGAAAAAAAAATGAATTAACATTGATTTAAAGGAGTTTTAATTTAATGGAATGATATCTAGAGCAAGAATCATATATATATTTGTTGATCGATTGCATATCATTTGTTTATGTATGAGCTTATAATGTGAATTAAGAAAAATATATGTGACGTTCCATGAGGAAAGGGACCTTAGCTGCAATAGACGCATTTTCCAGAAAAGATATTTAAAGTAGAGCGTCCCTGATTGGTTGAGACCCTCCATCGAAAATCAGCCCCACCACCTTACTACTACATCGTTCCTACAGCTCACGCTTACTACAAGTATACTAGTGTAGAAGTGGTGGGGATGGTTTCTGTAGTCCGTGCTGGAACGCGATTAACATGGTCATGATTAATGCTTTATAACAAAAAAACTAAATAGAAAAGTACAATTTTTAACTTTTGTATCTGAAAGAGCAACTCAAGATCTATCGACTGATATCAAAAACTCAATTTTCATTTTTTTGCAGCTAAGGTCCCTTTCCTCATGGAACGTCACATATATATATATGAAACTACACAGACACACCCAATTACACACACATATATACACAATAAATAAAAAATCATCTGATTTGTATTTCAAAGAGACTTAGATTTTTTTCCTTCATTTAATAGTTATCAAGGTCATAGTAGTTGAATTTGTCAATTGAAAATCGTAGTGTCCTTTGAAAATAATTTTTCAACGTCGTCATAACAAGTTAATCCTTTTTTAAAAAAAAAACAGAATTCTCGTGTATGAGAAACAAGAAAGTCTTGTAATATAATATATGGATAAATTATTTATAAAAATATATTTACCTTCGTAGGGTTTCCATCGTGTAGCTCACCTAAAGATGGTCTTTTTGCTCGTCTACTTAATCTAAAAAATAAATAAATAAATAAAACAATTCTTTATTATTAATTTTTGTTATTATACTGGAAAAAAAATTATTTGATTCACAAAATAATCTACTGTTGTAGATTTAAATATTTAGTTAAACCAAATAATTTTTATTTGAGCCAACTAAATTTTTAAACCAAATAATTTTTATTTTTACCAAATAATTATTATTTGAACCTTATTAATTTTTAAACCAAATAATTTTTATTTGAGCCAAATAAATTTTTAAACCAAATACTTTTTATTTGAGCTAAATAAATTTTTAAGCCCAATAATTTTTATTTGGGCCAAATCATTTTTATTTTAACCAAATAATTTTTATTTGGACAAAATCATTTTTATTTGAACCAAATCATTTTTATTGGAACCAAATAATTTTATAAACCAAATAATTTTTATTTGAGCCAACTAAATTTTTAAACCAAAAAATTTTTTATTTGGACCAAATCATTTTTAATTTGAACAAAAATAATTTTTATTTCTACTAAATAATTTTTATTCAAATCCAAATAATTGTTATTTGAAATTAAATAAATAAATTTAACTATTATCAAATAAATATTCATTCGAACCGTATAATTTTTATTTTAATGAAACAAAAATTTGTATTTGAATAATATTTTCAGATATTTGAAACAAAAAATCATTTAATTGAATCAAAATAATAATTATTTAATACAAATAAATATTTATTTGATACAAGTTGATTATTTGAATCAAAAATTTTTTTTGGGCCTCTTTTTTTATATTTTTGCATTTACCTATAATGATCCAGTCGTGGAACAACGTCCCATAATCCATTAACATTTAATGTCATAGTGTTTCTTTTTCCGTGATAATCATTAGCTTCAATATCTCCGCCGCCTTTATTTAAGAATCTTCCATCCATTCCTCCAATTCTACATTAGAATTAAATAAAAATCAAAAATTAATTTTTCAACGATAATTTAATTTTAATTTCAATTTTAATTTTAATTTTGATTTATATTTAATATTTTATTTATTAATTTATTGTTTATTAATTAATTTATTTATTAATATTTTATTAATTTAATTAATAATATAAAAATTATTATTATTATTATTATTATTGTTATTGAAATAAATTATTATAATGAAAAATAATTATCAAGAGATTTTTCTTGACCATTTTATCGAAAACTAGAAAATTCAACAAATAACAGAAAAAGAGAGATGTAATTTTTTTTTCTTCTCTATAATACTTAAGAGTAGGGTGTGTCCATTAAGACTATCTTCTGGCCCTAAGGGCTGAAAAAACAAACCCTTCTTATGTGTCGTAGTAGCCCCTATACTCTATAACATGTATATTTTTCATTCTCCCGAGACTTTTATTAGGATAACTTTTACGAGAGTTGTTCAATTAATTAATGCAATATTTTTCATTCTTGTAAATCTCTAATACTATTTAATGCAAATAATAATAATAATAATAATAATAATAATAATTGAGTTGTATTAATAAAATTCAAATAAATATTAAAATAATAAAAAAAGAATAAATAAATAATAATAATAAATTATAGTAATAATTATAATAATAAAATTATAATAATAAAGTATTAATAAAATATTAATAAAATAGTAATAAAATAATAAAATTATAATAACAAAATAATAATAAAATTATAGTAATAATTATAATAATAAAATATTAATATTAAATTTAGTAGTATTATTTTTATTATTATTTTATTACACATAATCTGGTATAATAATTTACTTATTTAATCAAAAATATTGGAAATTTTTTCTAGTTATGTAAAGAAAAAAAAATTGAAGTTGTAAATAATTATTTTTTTTTTTTCTTTAAACAGATTTATTTATTTTTTTTCTAATGAAGTTCCGCGCAATTGTGTGTAATTTGAAAATTAAAAGTTTGTTACTTAAATATGCTCTTTATGTTACTTTGTAAATTATATAAATTATCATTTTTCAATACCATTCATCAAAGAATGCATTTATTCTCATTTTTTTTTTTTTTTTTTTTTTCCTAATAGACATAAACATTCGCAAACGTTTTCTTATTATTATTATGTCATAAATGGAAAAAATTTTTTTTTTTTTTGTACATTTTTATTACAATTTACATGTTTTAACCTTAAAATTCAAGTTTAAAATTATTTTTAGTTAAATATGTGTTTTTAAGGTTTGACCTTTATTTAAGTTTTTTAAACAACCTTGTCCTAAATAATATACGATAATTCCTCTAAAAGATTCAAATGAAACATTTTGATTCCAAACACATTTCCTGAGTCATAATAATATAAATTAACAAATATTATTTTTATATTTTGGGTATTGACTTTTAATATATATATATAATATATATAAATACAATATTTTAATTAAATATGATAAATACAAATTAAATGATTTTTTTTCGCTTTAAATTATAAATGAAAAATTATTTTTTGCTGAATTAAAATTTTTTTTTTTTGTCATTGTAAATATATTTGTTTATGCGTGTAAATTTTATTTAATTTTCCAAGGTCAAAAATAGTTTTTCCATGAAGCCATGTTCATCTCGATTGCTGTCTCTCTAATCAATGAGACGTTTCGTGTAAGTGCTTTTCCATTAAAATGGCACACGGATATAATACACACACACACACACACATATAGTCGCAATATAGTATATATACAAGTAAAGTTTCATAAAGCAACAAATTTTTGGCACTCAGCCCGCACAACTGTTATTACGAACTTTCTGCAAAAACTTGCCAAATTTCATTAATTCATTCTCGTATAACAAACTTGAACTTGAACTCATAATCAGATTTGAAAATGAAAAATTTTTCTTTTATTTTTTAAATATTAAATTTATTATTATAAATTTTTATTATTAATATAAATAATATTAATTTTATTAATTATTATAAATAATTTAATACTTAATAATAAATATTATTATTATTATTATTATTTTTTATTATTAATATAAATAATATTAATTTTATTAATTATTATAATAATTTAATACTTAATAATAAATCTAATAATTATTATTGTTTATTATTTATTAAATTTTTATATTTTGTATATTTGTACGAAAGGGCCTGTCCCGTTAATAAATTAAATGAAATATTTTCAAATTATGAAATTAAAAAAATAATAATTGCAATAATAATTTGTTTTTTTATTTTCATTTTAAAAGTTTGAATTTTTTTTTTTACGTGAACAAATATAGATAAGAATTCGATTATAGATTAATCAATTGAGTAAATCTTGTGTTTGTTATTTGTATAGTAATTGATTGTAATTATACAATTTAATTCCGCATATTTTTTATTATCGAAATATCTTACGCATTCTTTTTTTGTATTAGAAATTCCATATATATATATATATATATAAATATGTGACTTATATTTTACGTTCACTCAAGATTGGCTTAATTTTTATTCTCATTTTTTTTTTTTTTCTAATTGTTATTTTTGTTTCGAAAAACTTACTACGTAATGGTTTTAATTTTTCTAGCTTAAACCACTTTCATCTTACAATTATTAATTTCGTCATTTTTATATATAAGTGAATGAAGATTAAGGATTCAGTTTTTCCCTTTTATTATTATTCTTTATACAAACTGTATATATATATATATATATATATATATATATGGTGTAAAAGAAATGTATTTTTATAGCCCTTTTTTTATGCCAGATTTTCTTTATTAATTTAATGAAAAAATATAAGCCTAGCAAAAAGTTTCAGTAAGTCATATAAAAAGGGGAGATTTAATTAAAAATATCTATAAAAATATTTATATATAATCATTCATATTTTTTTTTTTATAACAGTATTTGTGAATTATTATTTATTTATTATTTATATTGCATATTTTTTTTATATTTTTGATAGGAATAAAAAAAAAATGAGAATTTGCATTTATGGAATTTCATTAAAAAAAACCAGAAATTTTTTTTCAAAAAAAAAAAAAAAAAATCGAGTCATTCTACTAATGCATTTATTTCAAAGATTGGTTATTTCTCTCACTTTTCATTCGTATATTGATATAAGATGAATTTCCGTTTTTCAAGTATATATGTATATATATATATGTGCATCATTGCTTTTTGGTCCAGTTCAAATAAATCGCAAAACGCTTTTAGTTTCGAAATTACTTTGATATTTATCAATTTCATCCTACGATTTCAATAAATGTACATGTGCGGGGGATGTAAAAATAATTATCGTTTTATGACTCAGGAATTCTTTTTATTTGATATATCTAATTTTTCATTGAAAATTAATTAATTATAATATTATTTGACTTTTAAATTTCAAATACTGATAAATATAAATTTTTTTTTGTGTTGACTAAAAAAAAAAAAAAAAAATAGCATTCAATCTTTTATATCTGTTTTTTTTATGTTCCTTCTTACTAAGAAAAACTCTCTCCCTATTTTATGAGCTCTCTTCTTATTCTTTTTGGATTATTATAAAGAAATTTCCAAGGAATCGTGTTTTTGAATTTATAAAAAATTTTCCTACGCTTGTTTTAGAATTTTTTTTTTTTTAATTATTTATTTAACAATAAACTAAATAATAATTATTATTATTTTTATTATTATTATTATGTTGGTTTTTTTTCTATTATAATTTTTGATTTTTATTATTATTTTTTAGAAATATTTTTGTTTAATTTAAATAAATTTAATTTTGTAGGTAAACAAAAAATTGTTTTTTTAATCAATTTTATTTTTCAAAACAGATTTTAGAGTTTTAAATTTGTGGAAATGAAAAATTTTTTAGGTGAAAAATTGAATAGAATTTTGAAAAAAAAAACAATTACTGAAAATTTATAGAATTCTTCAAGCTATTTATTCAATATTTACAAAATTTCTTTCGTAATAATTGGGGGAAATACTAAGATATATGGGTCAGTCCAGAAATAATCATCTATACCAAATTCCGCGTCATTTAAAAATAATTAATTTTTTTTTTTTAGAAGCATTTGCATCATTATAACTGTTTTACTCATTTTTACATTTTATTTTTTAATTGCTTTAAAAAACGTTTAAAAAAATTAATATTATAAATTGAATTTTTTTTTATTTAACTTTAAAATTAAAAATTAATAATTAATAATAATAATAATAATAATAAAAATTGGTATGAAATAAAAGTATTGTTAAATATCAACCTTTTTGTTTATTACAATTTTTTTGCTCATATTTTTTTTAAAATAGAAAAACTAGAAAATAGTTAATAATTTTATTCAAATTGAGATTAAGAACTTAATTTTTTTTTTAAACGCAAAAACAAATTGATTTTAGATTAATTCAAAAATTGTTTCCTCTTTTAAAAAATACTAAAAAAAATTTATTTTCGTAAATTGATTTTCTTAATAATTTCAAAGGAGAAATTTTTTTTTTTTATTTTTTTTTTTTTTTTTTTTTTTTTTTATGACAATAAAAAAGATATTCGTCACGTACGTACGTTTAAAAGGTTTGTGGCGCCAAAACTATTGAGTTTTGTCTTCTAAAGAAATAATGATGCGCACACCGCGCACCGGTCAAAAACTGATTCAAAAAAAAAAAAAAATATATATGTATATAAATAAAATTTTTTTTATGTAAACATTTTGCGAAAGTTTATATAAAATTTTTTTTTTGTAACATAACGCAAATAAAAATAATGAAATTCTTCTTCAGTGTAAATAAATTAATTTTTTCACTGATAATAAAATTTCATCAATGTCAATGTACCCTTCATTAATTAAAGAATATCCTTTAAGATCATTACACCCACGCATTAAGTCGCGACAAAAGTAAATCGATAAATTTTTATTCTATATATTAAACAATAAAAACGACAATGTTCGAGTCAATGATCAGACGATCGGAAACTGTCTAACTCTTCAAGAACCCTGTGTGTGTTTCGGTGCGGGCAAAACCTTCGCAAACTTTGAAAGAAGCATGCGTCGCTTTTCCCTTTCCTCTATATATAATAATTTTATAAAAGCACACGCCTTCCTCAAAAGAAAATTGCGAGCGATTAATTATTATATAAAATTGATAATAATAATTTTTATATATATATATATATATATATTCGATAAATTCAAAATTGATTACAAGTATAAGGAAAATTTTATTTTTTTATTCATAAAAAAAATAAAAAATAAATTTCTTTTTTTTAAATAACTTTTTTTTCGAACCAATAATTTTTCCGATAATTTTTGCAATTTTAATAATTTATGTATCGAGAAATTAACATTGAAATGTATTTTTGATAATTTTCTTTATTCCAACTTTTCAAGTTCGTTTTTCATTCATTTTCAGAAAAAAAAAATATATATCAAGACTAACAAGTTGCTTGAAAGAAGCTTAATGATTTGAAAAATATGTCACTAAATTATGTCATTTCTTTTATCAATCTTTCTGAGTAATAATAATAATCATCAAAAAAACGTGCTTTTCGTCTGCATTTTTCGAATACGTAAACAGAAATTGTTTTTTAATTACTAAAAATTTAATAAAAATAAATAAAAAATAAATAAATAAAAAAAATAAATAAAAAAAAATAAATGAAAATATATAAAAAAAATAAAAATAAATAAATAATAAATAAATAATAAATAAATAATAAATTTAATAAATTTTTTTTATAAAAAAAAAATTAATACAAAATTTAAATTTTTTAATTTTGTGTAAAGAATAAATTATTTATTTATTTGATTATTAAATTATAAGTAATTATTTAAAATAAAAATTTTAAGAAATTTTTTTTAAATTGTAATTTAATTATTTTTCATTGTTTTAAAAATTTATTGAAGTTAAAAAAAAAATGATTTCGTTTATTTGGACGTTTAGAATTTCAGGCACATCTTTTCGTGTTTAAAAAAAAGTTATATATATAGTACATATACTCGAAAGAGGTTTATTCACCTTCTCCTCAATATTATATGAATAAGAAAAGGTTAAAACATTTCCCTTTTTATGGGTTTTTATTTTAATTCCGCTTTATTCATTTGGAAAATTCGTTTTCATTATAGAGGCACGTGATAAATAATGATAGAAATATTATTTTTTCGAAAATAGGCAAAATAAAGAAAAATTTATTTGAATCAGCTAAAACATTGAGTTAGCTAAGATAAATATTTTTTTTTTTAACAAAGAGAAATTTTACGAAGAAAAAATATTTAATTTTTTTTTTTGTATATTTCCGGTATGTAATTTTTTTGATGTATGGACTAAATTACATTTTTTTTTTGTATTAGTCGCTTATCTATGTAGAAAGTCAAGAAATGTAATTAAGTCGTTTGCATATAGTTTTACATGACGCATAAAAAATGTGATCGTATATTTGCATTATTATCTTTTGCACACTAAAGACAAAATCTATTTAATTCAAATAATCGATTTTTTTATTACTTAATTTATTTTCAATTATTTAAAATTTTATTTATTTATTATTACTTTTTATTTAAGTAATCGATTATTTGAATCAAATATAAAATAAATAAAATAAAATTTAATTAATTAATTAATTAAATTAATATTATTAATATTATTAGAATTATTAATATTATTTTAATTTATTTTAATTTAATTTTTAATTTAATTTTTAAATATTTGAAATTCCTTTTTAATACAAATTTTTTGGAGCAAAATAAATGCTAAAAAAAAGAATTTAATTGATTCAAATAATCGATTATTTGACTGTATATTATTTATAAATATTTATTAACATTTATTAATATTATTAATATTATTAAATTTTTTCTATTTATTAATATTTATTTACTATAAATATTTATTTTATTTTTTTAGAATATTTATATATTATAAATAAATAAATAATAAATAAATTATTATAAATAAATATTTGAGGAGCAAATTTTCAAAACTTGATAAATCCATTTTTCAAAAAAATGGAGACAACCATATATTTAATATTTTAAGGACCTCACAAATCGATCTGTCACTGTTAAATTTAAGGAAAAAAATTTATTAATTACAAATTTTGAATTTAAAAACTTATTGACATAACCAAGATGATTTACAATTTGTATGTTTTATATTAGAAAAAATTTCCAAAACCTGTAAATCACTCAATTATGACAAAGTTCAATTAGAAACATAACGTATTGAATATAAAAACATTGATATAGAAATAAATTATTATAAATTTTTTATTTTAAAATTAACTCTAGTGGTTATGTGTGGAAAGTCATTTGTTTAAATTTCTCGAAATAAAAAAATATGGATTTATCAGGTTTTGAAAACTTGCTCCTCATTTATTTTGATAGTAGTCGATTATTTGAATCAAATAAATTTTTTTTAGATATTTATTTTAAAAACACGAAATTATATAAATTTATAATTTTTTTTTATAAATAAATTATAAATCAAATTCAATTAGAAAAATGTTTTTTTTTTAGATAGAAAAAAGAAATATGGAAAATAACCTGAGAAATGATAGTTTTCTGGCCATCTTGTTGGGAATTAAAAAAAAAAAAAAAATATCACTAAATCGAAACTTAACGTGTCACACTCAATCCTTACACAAGCACCTTGACACAATGCACAAAATATGTAAATTTTTTTATCATGATGATAGGCGAGCACTTGTTGAATTTAAATTATTTTTATTTTATTTTATTTTTAATTTTTTTTTTTTTTTTTTTTTTTTTTTTTTTTTTTTTGAAAGAAATTAAACGTTTTTTTTCATCAAGACTCGCTGAATACGACTGGTCACTTTGTCTCACGGTCTTGTTGATTTATATGAAAATCTCTTGACAAATACACGCGTAAGCTATATTGGTTTGCACTTCGTTATCACTTTTACACGACTTAAACATACAATAAGCTACAAATAAACATAATTTTTTTTTTTTAATTTTTATCAGTGGCTTGGGAAAAAAAAATATATTTGTTTACTTTTTTCGGAAAATTTGCATATTATAGGCAAAAATGTGTATAGGTGTACGTGATGCTAAGAATGTTTTCTGAAAACTGTTCTTTCTAAATGTTATAACTTATAATGAAACCACTTATCACTATATTATTATATTCCCATTAATATGTCAATTTCAATTTTTTGAATGATGAATAGTATCACTATTATCAATATAATAAATATATCATTTAAAATCAATTGTTATTTAATTTTTCAGGAAATAATTTCAATAAATTAGCTACTCATTTTCATTTTTTTTTTTAGATATAAATAATATTTAATTATTTAATTAAATTTTTAAATTATACTATTAATAAATTAATTAATTAATTAATAATTATTATAAATTTGCAAATTAATAACAAACGACAAACGTCTCATCATTGTAAATCTTTGACAAAATCATTAGTATAAACAATTACAGTTTTTAGTAAAAAAAAAAAATTTTATTTATTTAAAGAAAAAAAAAATATGTACCGAGATATAAAAAATTTTTTTTAATTGGATAAAAATATTTTTTCAAAATATAATTGAGTTTATTCTTTTCTAAAAAGGCGATTTTAAATTACAAATTTCAAAATAATTATTCTCAAACTTTATAATTTTGTACAATAATACAATATGATACACTGAAAAAAAAAATTATTTGTTTCAAATACTCAATTACTTGACTATTATCAAATAAATATTAACTTGGGACAAATAATTTTTATTTGAAATTAAATAAATTTTATTTGAATCAATAATTTCTGTAATTGAAATAAAATATACAATTTAATTTAATCAAATAATAATTATTTAATATACAAAAAATTATTTATTTGATACAAAAAAATATTTAATTGAAAATAAATATTTATTTGATATAAAAAAATATTTATTTGAAAATAAATATTTTTTTTTGATATAAATAAATATTTATTTGAATCAAATAATTTTTTTTTTCAGTGTAAGAAAGCAACAATTGTTTCTTACCCTTGTGTTTAAAAAAAATGACTTATTAAAAAAAAAAATTTACAATATTATAATATTGTAAATTAAAATATTTTGTAAAATAATTTAATTATTACATAATGTAAGAAGCGCGTGTGCCCGCATGAAAATCGAATTTGTGACTAATCGGAAACATCGCGAAATCTTACATTTATACCACTTGTAATCATTTAAAGAAAAGCAACGATCCCCATTCAGTATATATTATTGAGTTACTTAACCCCGAAGCTAACTCGAGCAGTGGCGTGTGCTACAATTTTCAAAATATACCTCTAATTTTATTTTTTTTTTTTATTTAATTCATTTGAATTATATTACACTTCCTCGGACAATAATTCATAATCTGAGTCATTTGGAATTTTAAAGAAATTTAAATTCCAAAGAAGTGACTTTACATTTTAAAAATTAATAAATTATTACGAAAATTTTAATGAAGCTGAAAATATTATTTTATTTTTATCACACACAAAATTTCGCCTTACTTTTTTTTATTAACAAAAAATTATTTCATTGCTTTTTTTACTTTAAAACATTATAATTTTATAATTTATAATTATATATTTCTAATTATTTAAATAATTTTTTTTTATAATTTTAATCGTAAATTTTTTTTTAGTTAATTTTTTTTCCGAATTTTGATATGAATTTTCTTATTAATAATATAGTGTAATTTTTTTTTTTTAATAATAATTATATTTATAATTATTTATAATTTACTTTAATCGTGAATTTTTTTTTCAAATTTTGATATGAATTTTCTTATTAATAATATAATGTAATTTTTTTTTCTCAATAAAGTAATCTATGAACTCATTATGAAGATGATCAAAGTAGTATGAAAATTAATATAGGAAAGATAATTTAAAAAGCTCTTTATAAAACATTGTTAGGATTTTAATCTCAGAATATCGGAAATTTTTTTTTTTTTTAAATGTCCTTTAAATATCAAAATTTTTATAAGAAAAATATTCTATTCTATTAATTATTAATTTAATTGTTTTTTAATATAATATAAAATATCATTTAAAAGTGAAAAAACGAATTTTTAAAAATGACAAATAATTATTTTTACATATTGATTTCAAGATAAATATTTATAGTGATAAGATATATACATACTTAAATTTTTTTTTTCGTGTCAAAGGACTAATGATTTTGTTATTATAGAACAATTAAAATTCTTTACATTTTAATTTAATTATATTTTCGTTGTAACACTTCTTTTTTTTTATTAATATATTTTTATTTATTTATTTTTTTTTTTTTAAGAAAAATATCCCGTACTTTATTAATAAAGTTCCGTTTAGTGACGCAAGTAAATGACTAACTGCTTTTTGTTCAACGAATAATTCGGAAATTATTTTTTTGTTCAATTATATAGAGACTGATAAGTGTTCAATCTTACCTATAAATTGAACCGGTTTCTCCAATTGTATTAATGTTATTTGCACTTCTTATTTTTCTAATTTTTTTTTCTTTTTTGTACGAGTAATATTACCCGATAATTATTATTATTTTTTATTGACAGATTGTGTATATGTCAAGGGAAATAAGATAAAAAAAAAAAATTATTTACATCTCGGTAGTAAAAAAAAAAAAAAATTAACTATTATAAACTTAATTATATTAGTTTAGAGGGAGGTTAATATTTTCAATGATATTGATTTCTTTTTATTATTTACAAAAAAAAAATATTTCTTTTTGTTAAAAGATTAATATTTTTCATGGGAAAATTAATGAATTTATAATTTTTTTTTATGAAAAAATGAATTTTGTTATTTTCTTTGTTCTTTTTTCTCTTTTTAAAGTACCATGAAGAAGTAGAAATAGTTAGACTTGATCTTATATCTATTCTTAGATATTGGATGCATGGTTTACATTTTTGCGAACATAAATTAGACAAAGACATCGTATACAAATAAGGGATTTTAAAAGAAGCAGAGATTTTTTCATAATTAAAATAACATTTTTGCAAATATAAAAATGGAATGTTTTAGTAAAAAATATATTATAAATAATATAAATAATAATTAAATTAATTAATAATAATTAAACTAATTAATAATAATTAAATTAATTAATGATAATTATTATTATTAATAAAAATTAATAATTATTAAAATAAACTTTTTTTTTTTGATAACTATTTATCGTCTTGGAAATATTTACAAATAATTACATTTTAAAAAATAGAGTAGAATTCTTATCTTTAACAATTTAATTTTTTTTTGTAACTTCCTATAATCTACTGTGTAATGAGTCTTAATATGACAATTTTTTTTTTATTTAAAACAATATTTTATTGCAAATTGATAATTAACTACTTGTTTTACAAATAGTGATAAAATATTTTTCAACAAAAAAGAAGTTATTTAAAAAGTAAATTAAAAAAATTTTTTATAAAAAAAATGACCAATTTCGATTATAATAATTGTTTAACTTTAATATCGATTTCTTAGAAAGTATATTGTTTTATGTATTTTAAAATGAAAAAAATCCCCATTCTATGCGGAGGTAAATTAGTCATAATACTTTACTTCTTTTTTTTTTTAAATTAAATAATTTCAATTTTTCACTAATATTCACTCATTTTTAGGTTTTTTTTTTTTTTTTTTTTTTTTAAATTGATTGTCATTTATTTGTATAAACGTTCAAATAGTGAATAATAATATTCTAATTATTAAAATTCTTTTCACAAAAAAAGAAATTTAATTTCTCTCATAAATAAATAAATAATGAAAGTTTCCTTTGCTGGAATATTTGTCCATTTATTCGTTTTTTCATTTAAAGATGAAGAACCAATCTAAGCCAGAGCTAACAGCAATGATCCAGTTGTAACCAGACGAAACCTGTTGCCAAAGTTATTATGCTTTTAACTTTCGTATTTTATGCTATGATTAAAGGAGTCTTTATCCGTTAAAAGGATATAATAAATACAAAAATGGTAAGTGATTATTATACTCCTAAAAAAAACCAAATATTTGTATATTTTGCAGACAAAAATTCGTATATCCGTTTTTTCTCTAAAAAAAAAAAAAAAAAGAAGACCTTGTTATTATACTTTAGATAATGAAAATATGTAAGAGATTGTTGACTTATCACACAAGAATACCAAGAATTTAACACTAATCTTTCTTTATAATTCTTAAATCTTAATTGTCTATAGTTAAAGACAATCGAGAATGAATTGTTCTATATTTTTCTTACGATTTATTAATGAAATAGAAGAAAACTTACGACTCTTGTTTAAATAGTGATGATAATTCGCAGAGTCTATTAAAAGGAATTTCCCTGTATATTTTATGTTTCATCTTCTCAGGATTTTATGAAATCAAAAAAATTGATGAGCTATACATAAAGTAAACATAAAAATTTGTTTTTAGACATTTTTTTCATCACATATTCAATTTTAATTTATAATATATAATTTTTTTTACTTACATTTTACAATTATTTATAATAACAAAGTCATTGCTTCGAAGTAGAATAGTCAGTAGTGTGACATATGAATAGTCAGACCTTTAGAAATCAACATGTGATTCTTTTTTTTTAAAAAAACGTTTTTATATTTTTGATAGATATAATAAAGTTAATTATATGTTTATCTCAATTGTTATTATTAATAAAATTGCACGAAAATTTGATTGTAAATAATTATCAAACTTATATTATATTCTAACCTCTAAATCACTAATAACAACAGTAAGAAAATAATTTTCAACCACTTTTCAACATACAAGTAATTATAATAAAAATATTTTTTAAAAATATCAAGCAATAAAAATCAAATATTTAAACAATTCACTGTGATTTTATTATTATGTTTTGTTTCAATGAGAAATAAACAATAAAGTGACAGATGATTTTCGCGGGTGTTTTTTGGTAATTTCTAAGGTTGTGTTTTCATGTTTGTTTCATGTAAACACGCCTTTAAATTTTATCAACCCATCCCTGGACGCACAGTTGAATTCAAGATGGCGCGAACTGTCAAAGTTGTCTATAATCATACAACAAAATCGATAACTTTTACCTCTTGCTTATTATTTATGAATTAAGGAAATAATTAACATTTTTATAAAAAGTAATTTTGAATTTACAAAAGGTATTTATGAATTTTACTTGAATTTTTAATTATCACTGTGTACACATAAGCATCTTAATTTCAACTATATGTACTCCTTTCATTATTCTTTGCTGATCCAAAAATAGAATATTAACTTTTTGTGAAAGGTAGTAAATTTTATTTTAAACAAATATTTTACTAAATAATTAATGGAGATTATATATAATTTTCTTAAAATATAGAATTTCGTGGATATTTTTTTAAAAATATTATTTAATGTTATTTTATGTAATTTTGTGATTCAAATTAAAATTACTATCATGGGAAAAAAATTTGCAATAACATTCTCGTGATTTCATTTATTTAAAATTATTCATTTTGTATTTGTAAATGTTTAATTTTTCTTTTTCTGTTACAGAATATGAGACAGAGACCAAGTGTCAAAACAAGCGTTGATAATTGTTAAAAGGCGAAAGCAATGAAAAATATTGAAAGCAAAAGCATGGGAATATTGATGACAGCCGGTTTCTCGGTATGGCCAGATCGAGGTTAATTGAGAATGTCTCAAACAGCGGATGCTGAGAGTGAGGCTGGGTCGATTTGTGACGAAGAACGTGTAAGAAAACTATTTCTGCGATGCGACGGAAACGGCGATGGTTTTATAGACAGGTAAAAAAAGAAAAGTAATTATTAAATTAAAATTTTAGCATTTATAAATATTTAATAAATTTTTTTTTTTTAAATATAGAAAAATTTATTTTCTAAAATAACACCTTTGTTTATAATGCAAAATATTTATTATAAATTATAAATTAAAGTATTATTAATTAAAGTAATAAAAGTTTGTATAATATTCGTATAATAATTCAAAAATTATTTTCCACAATGTAATTAAATTCATTTTAAATTTAGTTTATGTTATTTTTATCACCTTACTGGATGATTAAAGGATGCAATTTTTAAGGATGCATGCTAACTTTTTTTTCACTTTCTTTTATGCTTTTACACGACCCTTGTGTACTTTTTTTTTTTTTTGCTTTTTGGAGCTAATATTTCGATTCATACGAGGCTCGTCAACCATTTTTCTCTCTCTCATTCCCCTTTTCTCTAGAAGAGCTGTGCTTTTAAGATAGCTTTTTAGAGCTCGCCTTTTCAATGCACACATTTGTATCCGTAACTTTTACATACTTATATATATATATATATATATATATGAGTGCTATATTCACTACATATTCCAAAATAGAGATTCATTTAAAATTCAACAACATTGAAAATATGTTTTTTTTTATTGTTAATCGTTAATTTTTTTATTTTTACAAAAAAAATTGAAATTTATTTTATAAATATATATATACTTTATAAATTTCCTAAATTATTTGTTCATGTATTTAATTTATTCTTTCTTTGAATTTTCAGTCAGGATTTATTAATTGTATGCAGAGAATTAAATCTGGAAAATTCTGTCGAGGAGCTGATGAGAGAATTGGGCGCTGATGAACATGGTCGAATTTCTTATCAAGAATTTTTTAGACGTCGCTTAGCTTTACGTCCTGAAATCGAGGCACTTAGATCAGGAAAACATAGAACAAGTCCACAAACACATACTTCGGAATATCTTCCAACCAGTAGTGATAACAGTCTTGGTAAATGTTTTCACTTTATTTGAAAAAAAAAATATTTAAATAATTTAATTTTGCAAAAATATTTAAAAGTATTTTAAAGATATTTTTATATTTATTTTTTCCTTTTTTTTTTTCTAGGAACTGTATCTGGTAGACATGAGAGTTGGGAATTTGATAGTGGGGCCCGTGATCTTTCACCGGAGCCTCATACATTGCAAAAATTAGTAGAAGCAGCTGCAGGTGGAACGGGAAATATGTTGGAGCTAGCAAATAAGGTAAATTAAATTTTTTTTTATTTTTCTCATTGCGATAATTAAATTAATTTCTATTTTTGAGATTCCAATTATTGAAAAGAAAAATTTATACAAAAATTTCAAATTAAAAAATAAAATTAAAAAATGTATTTCGGTTAAAAATATTAAAGAATAAAAAGTAAAATATTATGCTATAAATATTCATTATTATTTATAATAATACATAATTACTTAATTCTTGTGCTACAAGCTTTAATTTATTTTTTTCTAACTTTGACGTGCAATTAAAAGATTTTATCTCAATTCTCTAAAAATAATGTTTTTTTTTAATTACTCTTGTATGGAAAAATCTTAGCAAAAAGTGAATATATATTGAAAATAGAGGATTTCGAATTGATTTATGATTTTTTGCGACCACAAGTTGGTACTAGTGTTGATTGATTACATGTACCGGTGTTACATCTTGGTGGTGCCATAACACAAGGTCGATTATCAGGACAAGCTGGAGCATCTGAACATGATTTACCAGGAAGATGAATGTATTCATCCCAATCATCAGCTGCCAGAGTCATTGAAATGTATAACATGCTCACAAGCAATGCCAAAAATATTATTTTACCCATTTTTCTCCTTTAACTGAAATTTAATTAGTATTTTTAATTTTACAATTAATTATTCCTAAAATTTAACTATTATTCAATCATTAATTAGTCAAAAAAAAAAAAAATGAAAAAAAAAAAACTAATATAAATTTTATGAATAAAATAAGTGGAAAATGTTTTTATAGAATTTGTTATCAAATTGACCTTCAATATTTTCCATTGTTTGTTATATTAATAATAAAATATTAAATTGGTTGAAAGAAATTTAACAAAATATTAAATTGTTTAAAAAATTAGAAAAAAAAATTTAAATAATTATACAATTTAAATGTAATATTAAATTTTTACTTACTAAAAATGAAAATCGCAATTTGCGTTCTGTAAAGGTGTTACTTCAACGAGTGTTATGCTTTAAATGACTCTCTATCATTAGACGCACTTGATTCACATGGCACGCTCTAACGAATTGCGAAGGACATACGTTGTACATAATTATGTCGAATTGCATTGCCGTATCACTACTTTGGTTGAATTACTTTTTTTTTCCTCTCTCAAGGTTGAAAGTACCATCTAGGATATGATTTATTTCCTGCTTTCAAATTAATGATAATTTTAAAAAAGAATTTTATTTCTTTTTTTTTTTTTTTAAATTCTCCGATTTTTTTCTGTCATTATTATTTCTAAAAAAAAATATTAAAAATTTTTATTTAATTTTCTTTTTCATGTTTCAGTTGCAAATTGCAGCTCTATCATCATTGCGATCGGAAGTAGCGGAATTAAATTCGAGACTTTTAATTGCAAATCGAGCGAGAGAGGCAGCTGAAACATCATTGATTAGAGCAGAAACACAAACGACAAGAGCCGAACAACGTGCTGAACAACAAAATATTCGACATGAGGAAAGATTAACGGAACTTCATTCTGTGATAGCTGAACTTGGCAGACAATTGGAACGTCAACGGGCAAATATTATTGCCGAGGAGGATGAATCGGGTAAAAATTAAATTTTAACTTTCTAAAAAACTTGTAAAATTATTTTTAAAATGTAAATTTTTCTTTTTTTGAGAAATTGAAACGAGCCGAGACGCTGAGGGTTCAATAACAAATCCCGTTGAAGAAAGTGAGGGTTTCATTCAAGGAGATGGTGATAGAACAATAGAAGATGTAAATTCGAGTTGTTGCGAAGAAGTCGGACAAAGACCAAATGAAGTAATTTTTCTTTTTTATTAATATTTTTCAATATTTTCTAAAATATGTATTTTTTTCCAGGATAGAGAACAACTAGATAGTCCTGCAGATTTACCAACACCTGAACCAACACAGCAGGCTGTTTCTTATCAAAATGTAGCGGTTGCAGCATTACAAGACGAAGTAATTGCACTTCGATCAGAAATTTCTTCATTACATATACAATTAGCGCAGTATAGAAATCAATCACATGGACAATGTTCGGCTCAACCTACATGCAGTGATTCACCTCGTCGAGATTTTAGAGTAGGTTTTTTGAAAATTATAAAAACAAAAAAATCAATTTAATTTAATTTTATGATTTTTTAGACTAGAGGAAATTTAAGTTCACCGGAACCATTAACGGCACCTTGTTCTCCTCTTTTGCCACCATTGCAAACACCACCTACTTCAAAAAGTGTAACACGAGAAGATGTGCCAATTTTGAAAATGGCAGAAAGAGTGAGACTTAGAAGAACTGACGAGAGGCATATCACTGGTTCTGATATTGCTAATCTTGGTGTAAGTTTCAAAATTCTTTTTTTAAAAGAAATTTTTCAAAAATAATTTCAATTTATTTTTAGGTTTGTTCCACAATGGTCGCTGAACATTTAGTATCGGACCTATTGGAGCATTCAAATCTACATGAATTTAATGGATCGGAAAAACAATTTGAAGTGGAAACTGAACGTTTAAATAGTAGATTGGAACATGCGCGTGCTAATAATGCAGTTCTTGCTTTAACATTACATGAAAGTAAAGCACAATGTGATAGGTATGTACATTTAATAATTTAATTTTTTCTAATATTTTATTTTTGAAAATTTAATTCGATTTTTAGATTGAGTCTTCTTGTTGGAAAATACGAATCAAATGCAATAGCATTGAAACTTGCACTCACGTATAGTGATCGTATGATTGAAGCTTACGATGTTCTCGTCGCACTTTTGGAAAGTGAATTAGCATCTTCGATTGATAGATGTACTGATAATAGAAGAGCCGCTGAAATTATAGCCTATCATGTTTTAAATAAACTCGAAAATGATTGCTCTCATCTCAATGCACCTTGGGAGGACAATTTGATTTTATCCGATGAGTATGTGTCAAATTAAATAAATAAATCAAATAAATAAATTGTAATATATTAATGTTTCTAAAATCTCATGTTTAGATCCGAAGTGGCATGGAGTGAAGAGGATGAGCAACGTTTAAGAAAACACATTAGCAGATTGAAAAGCGAACGTTCAATGGTGCGATCAACAACTGTGGAATTTGAAAGCGTTCATGTTGAACCTCTTAATTCTAAAAATGCAATTTCTTTAGCTGAAGCTCGAAAATTAGATTTAGAAACCGCTGTCCTTATGCAAGTTAGTATAAATTTTATTATTATTGATCTAACAAAATTAATATTAATTTAATATTTAACAATTCGGTTTTTATTTTTCAAGGAGTTAATGGCTATGCGAGAAGATAAGGCTGAATTACGGGCCCGTGTATTTTTACTTGAAAAAGAAAGGGCAACAATAGAATTAAAATTAAATGCCAGAGATTCACAAATTGCTGCTCAACATACAGCTATTCAACATCTTCAAGCTATGCTAACAATGGGAAATAAAGTAATTAACTATTTTAAATTAATATTAACAGTAATTAATTATAATATTAAAATATTAATTATATTATTAAAATAACAATTAATATTAAAATGTTAATTATATTATTAATTATTATTGATTAATTAAGCTTCAACCTTTCGGCCCAGAAGTGGACTTGGTTTAATACAAAATTAAAAAAAATAAAAATTAAAAAAATGTTAATTATATTATTAAAATAACAATTAATATTAAAATATTAATTATATTATTAAAATAACAGGATCGATGCCTGAGTGATAATGAAAGTGAAGGAATTGAATCTGAATTGATTGGAAGAGAACAACGATTAAAAGAACGTTTACAAGAGCTTGTATCAACATTAGATGAAGTTAATAAAAATTCGGAATTAAGGCATCAACAATCTGCTGAACTTGTCAATGATTTGAAACGTGCCAATGGGTGAGTCAACAATTTTTATATATAATCATTATATTTTCAAATTAATGAAAATTGTTGTAATTTTTCAAAAATAGAGCCCTTGTTCAATCATTAGAAAAATCGAAAAAAAAATACCAGTCAAGATTGAAAAAAATGGAACAACAAATGATGGGAATGATGGAAAATCATGCAGCACAAGTAAGTAATAGACAAAAAAAACATAATTCCTTTTTTTTTTTTCTAAAAATTTCTTTTAAAATTTTCCATTCGGTATTCAAAATAAAAAAAAAAATAAAACACTGAAATTCTTTTTTAAAAATTATATTTCACTAGATAAATATTATTTTAGCGATACAAACATATTTACACTTTTTCCTCTGCTTTTTTTCGTCTCGCTAATTCTTCTGCCACAAGATCTTCTAAATCATCCAATGGTCTATAGATATTATGAACGAATTGTGAACCTCCAAGCATTGCAGCCATTGATGTAATGAAAAATGTTATGTAACGAGGCCAAGATAAACCGGCAATCATAATTCTTCTTCTTTTAATTTAAATTTTTCGATTCTTTTAAAATTCTTTCGTCGACTATTTCTTGAACTCTTCGTTTTTTAAATGTACGATAAAAATTAGTCTCGCCTACATGCCAATTTATCATGGAATATTCCAAAACTGCTCCCAAAATGAAAAATAACGGTATAAAACGATACTCGGCTAAATACTTTTCTCCTGGGACCTTTTGAATAAATCGAGCAATTTTTCGTATCATTTGATTACTTTGTTTTTTTTTTTAATTTTTGTTTAATATTTCTCTGTTACGTTTTATTGATCCATTGTGAATCTAACCTAAAAAAAAAAATTAACGCGCAGGCGCAGGGCGCGATTTTTTAAAAATACTACATAGTTTGAAATTATGAATAAAAAAAATTAATTTTAGGTGAAATCACTGAAACAACAAATAACAATGCTGGAGGAAGAAACATCAGGTTACAAAGGCAGTTTACCTCTACAGTCACAAAGTTCTTGTGGAAGTGAAACTTCTTTATGACAAATTGATTGAATGCAATTAGTAATTGATACTTTGCATGAAAAGTATTTTTACATTTTCCGCGATTAAATTTTGAATCTATGTATTTTTATACACATAAGTATTTAATCAAGATTTACTTTGTAATTTTTTTTTTTGGTCAAAATCCGTGCAGCTTTCAAGGAAATCTATAACTTTCCTTTAACTTGCGCAAATATTATTTAAAAATTAATAAACTTTTTTGGTAAATATTGAATGTAAACAACGATATTTACTTGTAAATATGTATATTTAGACACAAACGAAATGATAAAAAGAAGTTAAGTCAAATGAACTAAATTGGTTTATAAGTCTTGAAACATTCTTTCAACTTCATTGTTGTGCTTATTGTCTTATATAAGAAAAAAAACCAATTTTTAAAATAAAAATGCATTTTGTATATTACGTATTTACATTTCGAATAAACATTGATGTTTTTTAATAACAGATCTCGAAAGAAAAAAAAAAAAAAAAAAGTTGTTAAACTAATTAGAAATAAATTAATTTAGAAATTTATGAATTTTGTCTTATCTCCATTGCCATTATTTCTGTTGCATTTTGACCAGGAACATCAGGTTCAACATTAGGTAAATCCAAATGATGTCCATTTTTAATTATTTCCTCCTCCAAATGTACGCAAGCTTGTTCAATTTCATAATTTTTCGATACCAAACCAACCCATTGTGCTTCAAGTGCTCGTAATTTTTCTCCACCCTGTGTTTGCATTGATTTTCTCTGCCAATTTATTTCTTGAATTTCTTTTTTTAATCCTTGAACTTGCTTTTGTGATTCATTTAATAATTGAACTAAAACTTCTAAATATGATTTCCATGCCTCACATCCATAATCCATCATTTGTTCTAAATTGCAAATTCTAAATGATTTGAAAAAAAAAATATATATATATATATATAATTTTAATTCATTTATTAATAAAAAGAGAGAAAAAGAGAAATAATTTTGATAATTTAGTTTTCATTTTTAATTACCTTGTTGCTTGATGTTGAAGTTGTGCGTAACTATTGTCAACACTTTCAGTCCATGCTGAAAGATCATTCATTTTTCCCGGTGCCGGTGGAGGTAATTCGTAACGTTTCATTGTAAGAACTTCCATTGTTAAACAATTTTGTAGTCTCTCAAATTCATGTTTCATAACTTCTGTTTCAAATGCATTCATATTCAAAGCCGGAAGATGTTCTAAATAATTTTTTGTTGGTCTGTATCTTCGTGTTTCCTCTTCTACCATAGCCAAGGCCTAAAAATTTATCATGTTTCAAAAAAAAAACTTCCTTTTTGATAAACAGTTATTTAAGAAAAGGAAATTATTTTTACTTACTGCTTCTCGAACTCCTGGTTCATCATAACCTATATCGATGTATGGCAATGCATCTTCAATAACTTCTCCAGCCATTATTGAAAGTAATTTTCACCTTTTTTTTGATAATTATAATTATAAAAGAATAATAATAACCCAGAAACTAGTTAATAATAAACTAGTTTATACAAATGTCATGTGTTGTGTTTACAATTTAGTATTTAATAACAGGGTGGGGTAGTTATCAAATTCCTTAAGGCGCTCTCATTTTCCAAAACTCAAATTTAATTTTGATTGGTTCTTCTGGAAAAGTTTTCCATTACCACTGCCAATCAAAACGCTTTCCATATTTGTTACGTATAATACAAAATTTACCTATTATACGTTTTTTTTTTATCTTATCGCCTGTGAAACATAACCTCAATATTTTGTTTTGGCACTTTTGGCATTCGAAAAGGTGTTCGTAAGAAAACAAAGTGAAAGTTCTATATACAAAAATAGTGAGTATAGAAAAAATTTAATAAAAATCAGTAGACTTGCGTAAATTTACAATAAATGATCCTTAATTTAATTTTATTTATATCTTTAATCAATTTATACGTAATAAAATGTTATCTGATTTAAAATATGATTAAATGAACATTCCACAGATTTAATAACACTCTTATCAATTATTATTTTAAATTAAAAGAAATAAAATTTTTTCATGAATAAACGAAACATTTTGGCAAATTAAATTCTGGATTTTAATTGGATAAAATAGTTAAAAATAAAAAGTTTAATATTTTATATTTCGCTGTGTCTATTTTGCCCGCTAACGGGAGGAATAGTGGAGATAGATTATTTAGCCCGCTAGCGGGAGGAATAGTAGCGATAGATTATTTAGCCCGCTAGCGGGAGAAATGCAAGAATTTGGCTATTTAGCCCGCTTATTTTAAAAAATCACCAAAATGAAAACTATTTATTTTGCAATAAGTATATTTAAAATATTTTTTATTTTTCTTATTTATTTTAGTATAATAAAATATATTTTATATTATATAAAATGTATATTAAGTGCAATTAAAAATAAGGCAATCGTTTATTTAAATATATTAATGTGATTTAATACAAAGTTTATTTACTCCAAAATGAATTGTTTATATATTTAATTTAATTAATTATTTAATTAAAATTGTGGTAAAAAAACAAATTTTTTGTTTAAAACAAATTTATTGTAAGAAAACTTGTTTAACTACAGGTATATTTATTTTCTAATAAATTATTAGAGAATAGTTTATGGAGGGTTGAAAATAAATAAATTTCTTTGATGGGAATTAGAATCCTTAACTTTTATTTTTTTTCGTTGAATCAACGTTGGTAATTTCAGTTTTATAAAAATGTTCCAAAAACACACTTCTTTTGTTAACGTTAAATTTCAAAAAATCATAACTTCCTTCATTTTCATCAAATTCAAAAAAATACGTATTTTCTTATTTTTCATATAGATTTCGAAAAAAAAATGATTCGGACAAAAAAAATTTTGAATGAAAATTTCCCGTGGAATGTCCCATACGTATTTATAAAATACAAGAATTTTAATTGTATTTCAAAAATTAATTTTTATTTGGAAATTTCAAGTTTCAATAGAAAACAATTCCATAAACTATTTTCTAATAATTTATTAGAAAATAAATATACTTGTAGTTAAACAAGTTTTCTTACAATAAATTTGGTTTAAACAAAAAATTTGTTTTTTTACCACAACTTTAATTAAATAATTAATTAAATTAAATATATAAACAATTCATTTTGGAGTAAATAAACTTTGTATTAAATCACATTAATATATTTAAATAAACGATTGCCTTATTTTTAATTGCATTTAATATACATTTTATATAATAAAATATATTTTATTATTCTAGAATAAATAAATAAGAAAAATAAAAAATATTTAAATATATTTATTGCAAAATAAATAGTTCTCATTTTGGTGATTTTTTAAAATAAGCGGGCTAAATAGCCAAAATCTTGTATTTCTCCCGCTCGCCGGCTAAATAATCTATAATAATAATAATAATAATAAAAAATTCTATAATTTTTTGCCTAATAAATATTTCTTTTAGTTTTTATTAATCAAAAAATTATAAAAAAATATTTTTTTAGATAAACAATTTTACAAATTTTTCGTGTTAAATAAAAATTGATTTCTAATCGTTTATATTTTACAGAATCATGGTGAATCAAACAGGAATTTCAAAATTAGCGAGACTACGTGAATTAATGAAAATAACAACTATTAATGGTGTGGAAAAAAAAGGAATACAAGCATTTATACTTAATTATGGTGATTCTCATCAATCGGAATATTTAACTGATAGAGATAAACGATTAAGTTTTCTCTCTGGATTCACTGGCTCACGTGGCACTATTATTGTAACAAATGAAAAAGCTTTATTATGGACCGACGGAAGATATTTTCTTCAAGCTATTAATGAATTTGATCCACCTCAAGATTGGACACTTATGAAAGAAGGCGTATTAGGAACACCTAATCAATTTGAATGGTTGAATTTAAATTTACCACCAAAATCAACAGTTGGAGTTGATATTAATGTTATTAGTTACACCGATTGGGTATCAATGTATAATAATTTAAATAACAAGGGACATGTTTTAATTCCATTGGAAGAAAATTTAGTTGATAAAATATGGGATGATAGACCAATACCAGTGTTGAATTCAATTGTTCCTCATAAATTAGAATATAGTGGAAAAAAGGCTAAGGATAAAATTGAAAATTGTCAAAAATTAATGAAAGAAAATGGTGTATCATTTCTTGTAATTTCTGCATTGGATGAAGTTGCATATTTACTTAATTGGAGAGGATCTGATATTCCATATAATCCAGTATTTTTTGCTTATATTGTATTAGAAAGTGAAAATATTCATATTTTTCTTGATAAAACAAGACTAACAAAAGAAGCTGAAGAGCAATTAAAAAATGAAGGAATCATTCCAATTTATCATTCTTATGAGAGTATTTTAAATTTTTTAAAAGAAAATTCAATAGCAACTGATGAAAATCGTGTTTGGATAAGTTCTGGTTCAAGTTCTGCTTTACATTGTGCATGTGGAAGTCATGTATATAGAGCTTATTCGCCAATTGGTTTAATGAAATCAATTAAAAATGAGACTGAAATTGAAGGAATGAAAGCTGCTCACATTCGTGATGGTGTTGCTCTTGTTAAATATTTTGCATGGTTGGAAGATGAAATTACAAATAAAAATAATAAAACTATTACTGAAATTTCTGGAGCGGAACAATTGGAGAAATTTAGACAGTAAAATGCAAAATTTTATAGATATTTTTTTTTTTTAAACAAAATTTAAAAGAAATATGAAAATAAAATTTTTGTTTTTTTTTTCAGAGAACAAGAACTGTACGTTGGAGTAAGTTTTACAACAATTTCATCGTCTGGAGATCATGCTGCAATAATTCATTATCATCCAACGTCAGCTAGTGATAAACTTATCACAGACAAAGAAGTTTATCTATGCGATGCTGGAGCACAATTTCTCGATGGAACTACCGATACAACGCGTACTTGGCACTTTGGAACACCAACAGATTACGAACGTGAATGTTTTACACGTGTATTTAAAGGACAATGTTTTCTTAATATGGCAATATTTCCAAATATGATAAAAGGAAATTATCTCGATACGTTAGCTCGTAAAAGTTTATGGGACGTTGGGTAAGAATTAATAATTTCCATTCTTTTTTTTACTGATATATTAAAATAATATTCACAGTTTAGATTACATTCATGGAACGGGACATGGAGTAGGATCTTATTTAAATGTTCATGAATTTCCAATTGGTATATCTTGGAAACCAATGCCTGATGATCCAGGTGTTCAAGCCGGTGTATTTTTGTCAAATGGTAATTTAAAAAAATATACTTTCTTTCTAAATATTTAATTGCTTTTAAAATTTTTTTTTTTTTTAATTTTTTAGAACCCGGATTTTATGAAGATGGAAAATTTGGTATTCGATTGGAAAATATTGAATTGGTTGTAAAGGCAAATAGTAAATATAATTTTAACAATAGAAATTATCTCACTTTTGAGACAGTTACATTAGTACCAATACAAACAAGTTTTTTGGATCTTTCTTTACTCACAGATGCAGAAGTAAGTGGAACTTTTTTTCTCTATATGTATTTACGAAAAAAAAAATTAAAAAAATATATTGATAATTTTAGATTGATTACATCAACAAATATCATGCAAAATGTTTGGAAATTTTGAAACCATTACTTCAAGGAAGTGAAAATACTCAAGCTCTTTCTTGGCTTATAAAGCAAACTAAGCCAATATCGAAATAATGAAAAAGGAAATAAAAAAATTGGAATAATTGAAAAATTCTACGAATTGTAATATTCAAGGTTTTATAACAAAAAAAAATCATTTTTATTTCTAATTTTAGAAAAATAAAAATAATTTCACAATTTTATATAAATAGATTTTATTTTATATATAAATATGATCACAATTTTTTCACCATGATATCCAAGGTGGTTGATGAAGTTCACTTATATCGCGGTGTGTAATATTAATTGGAATGTTAATCAATGCAAATTTCATTTGTAATCGATTTAAAGTATTTAATATCATTCTACCATTTTTTCCATGCAAAAATCCAACGGGAATATTTACAATTATTGATTCATCAATATTTTCATCTTTTATCATTTTAATGTAGAAATGATCGACCCACATTGGAGTGTCTCTAATTTTTTCAAAATTTGATGGAAAATCATCGAAGATAATTACAGCTTTTGCACCAATTTTTTCAGCATTAATTGCTTTCATAAAAAAGCTACATTCACCACGTTTTATTAATGCAACATTGCCTTTTAATTCATCAGCATTCTTTGAATATTGACAACCATTTAATGGATTCAAAGGTATCAAATTGATTCTTTTTTCAAAAAAATTCTGTTTTTGGAAAATTAATTATTTCAACATTTTTTTTTTCTTTTTTTTGTTCTAAATATAAAAATTATAGTTCATTTAAAAATATAAATTTAAAACTCACGAAATTTGTACCAAAATTTTTAGCAGGTTTAATTTTATATGTATACTCCAATTCAGGTGGTTCAATAATCTCAAAAAATATATTGTTTTTATTTAAATCTTTATTTACAGAAAGAATTTCTGAAAAAAAAGTAATATTTATAAAAATTAATTATGATAAATAAGTAGATTTCACTCACCGTCAATTGTGTTTACAGTAAAAATTCTCAGTATCAGGAGAAAAAAAAAATTGTATTTTTCATTTGTTCTGAAAGAATTATTCTTTACTATAATATATTCATGGATCAATTAAAGAAATAATTGATGCATTAATATTGTTAAAATAGAGATTATTTTCGGAGTTAGTTTTTAACGTTTCTAACCTCAAAATGTCAAGAAAACGTCAGTAAACGCTGTCGTACACACACACACTTGTCTGCATTTATCTACGAGCTACAATAACTTTCTTTCCTTCTAAGAATTCTATTTTTTATTAGTAAATTACACAATTTATCATTTGCGAATAATTATATACTTCTCTAAAAAAAAAATTATTGACAGTTAAATTATAAAATACGCAAGTAATATATATTCGGCGCACTTATTGTCATCATCAAGCATGTGCAACAATGGATCTTGAAAAGAGATTATCCTTAGCATTAGAAAATAATACACTCTCTTCAGAATGTCAAAATATTGCATCAGGTTAGTATTTTTCATTTAAATAAATTTTTAATTTATTTGATTACAATTTGATTACTTACAATTTTTTTTTCGACATAACCTCAAAGAAAATGTATAAAATTTTGTACCTGTTTTCTTTTAATGTAAAAGAAAGATTATTTAAATTTCTTATATTTACAGAGATACAAAAAGGAGATATCAAACTTTTCAATTTTGTCGAAGGACTTCAACCGCTTTTAACGAATACAAATGTCGAATTACGAAAACAAAGTATTCAAGTTTTATCTTCTTTATTAGCTAGTTTACCATTTGATTTTCTTGTTGAAGCTGAAATTAATTTTATTGTTGGATTTTATTGCGATCGATTAAAAGATCATTATAGCATTTTACCATCGACACTGAAAGGCATTTCATCTATTGTAAGTATAAAAAAAAATAAAAAAAACTATTTAGCCCGCTAACGGGAGGAATTTTAAAAAATCACCAAAATGAGAACTATTTAGTTTGCAATGAGTATTGTTTAAAATATTTTTTATTTTTCTTATTTATTTATTTTAGAATAATAAAATATTTATTATATAAAATGTATATTAAGTGTAATTAAAACTAAGGCAATCGTTTATTTAAATATATTAATGTGATTTAATACAAAGTTTATTTGCTCCAAAATGAATTGTTTATATATTTAATTTAATTAATTATTTAATTAAAGTTGTGGTAAAAAAACAAATTTTTTGTTTAAACCAAATTTATTGTAAGAAAACTTGTTTAACTACAAGTATATTTATTTTCTAATAAATTATTAGAAAATAGTTTATGGAATTGTTTTCTATTGAAACTTGAAAATTCCAAATAAAAATTAATTTTTGAAATACAATTAAAATTCTTGTATTTTATAAATACGTATGGGACATTCCACGGGAAATTTTCATTCAAAATTTTTTTTTGTCCGAATCATTTTTTTTCGAAATCTATATGAAAAATAAGAAAATACGTATTTTTTTGAATTTGATGAAAATGAAGGAAGTTACTATTTTTTGAAATTTAACGTTAACAAAAGAAGTGTGTTTTTGGAACATTTTTATAAAACTGAAATTACCAACGTTGATTCAACGAAAAAAAATAAAAGTTAAGGATTCTAATTCCCATCAAAGAAATTTATTTATTTTCAACCCTCCATAAACTATTCTCTAATAATTTATTAGAAAATAAATATACCTGTAGTTAAACAAGTTTTCTTACAATAAATTTGTTTTAAACAAAAAATTTGTTTTTTTACCACAATTTTAATTAAATAATTAATTAAATTAAATATATAAACAATTCATTTTGGAGTAAATAAACTTTGTATTAAATCACATTAATATATTTAAATAAACGGTTGCCTTATTTTTAATTGCACTTAATATACATTTTATATAATATAAAATATATTTTATTATACTAAAATAAATAAATAAGAAAAATACAAAATATTTTAAATATACTTATTGCAAAATAAATAGTTTTCATTTTGGTGATTTTTTAAAATAAGCGGGCTAAATAGCCAAATTCTTGCATTTCTCCCGCTAGCGGGCTAAATAATCTATCGCTACTATTCCTCCCGCTAGCGGGCTAAATAGACACAGCGAAAAAAAAAATTCTATCAAATGGGTAAAATTATTTTTGTTTTCAGGTACAAATGAAAAATCTACCAGAAAATGGTCCTGTTCGATTGCTTTCAACAATATTTGAAAATGTTCAATGTCAAACACTTTTATTGCCAGATCGACAAATTGTTTACAGCATATTTGAAACTTTATTAAAATCTAAATCATCAAATTTAAAATCCCTTGGTGTTGATATTGTTTACGGTGTGATAAATTCAATTGATGGCGAAAGTGATCCAAGGAATCTTTTAATAATTTTCCGTATAATTCCATTTTTTGTAAAAGAATTTCCACTTGGTCATTTAACTGAAGAATTATTTGAAGTCATTGCCTGCTATTTTCCAGTTCAATACAATGCGGTAAATTAAAATTTTTTTTTTTTTATTAAAACTTAAAAACTTATATAGTATATTTTTTTTTATTTTTTCTTTAGCCAAAATCAGAAAGCTCTGGAATAACGAGGGAAATTTTAGCGGAAGCACTAGTTCCATGTTTATGTGCAATTCCAGAATTTGCTGAATTATGTCTTCCATTATTAATTGAGAAAATGGATTCAAATTTAAAAGTTGCTAAATTAGATTCTCTTGATGTATTAATGCAAGGAGCCGAAGTTTTTGGTGCAAAACGTTTAGAATCTCATTTAAGAGAAATTTGGCAAATTTTACAAAAGGAAATAATGCAGAATATTGATTTAGATGTTAAAAAATTGGCTCTTAATTGCACAACATCGTTAATAAAAGCTTTAGCGGAGGATAAAAATATTTCAATTAAATTTGTTGAGGAAATTATAATAAATGCTAAATGGGCATTATGTAATGCACCCACAAGTTCTATTAAAAATACAGAAAAACTATTGGAAGCTGTGGCTAAGGCAAATGAAGAAATGTGTGAAAAAGTTTTATGCGCTGTTGTACCCGCGTGCCTTACGCAATACTCAACAAAGACTGAGTTGCAAGATAAATTATTTCTTTTGGATACATTCAATAATTTTATTATTATTGCAAATGAATATGGACTATCCATTAAAAGTATGTATTTAATTCAATTCTTTTTTTTTCATTTATTTATATTAATTTTATAAATGTTTTAGATGTCTCTAATTTGGAGTGGTCAGACGTTCCTGCATTTTACATAGAAGAATTAAATAATCCAGCTTTTGAAATTCGTATTAAATTAATGCATGGATTAATTGCTCAAAAAATTGCTTTAAATGAAACACAACGAGCAACACTATATGAAAAATTATTTCATCAAATTGAAACTGGAAATGAAAATACATTATTTGCTGCACATTCTTGCCTTTACAGTTTTACGGAATTATATCCAATTGAAGTTGTAAATATAATTGCAAACAGATTTACCTTAAATGACAGTAAGTCATAACTTTAATATTATTTTTTTTTTGTTAAATTTAAATAAATAAATTTGTTAATTATTTTTTATGCGTAGATAATGTGACGAAAGAAACGATATCCAGGCGAATTGAAGCATTATCCCTGATATCAAGAATAGAAAAAGTTGGTTGTGAAATTCTTCCAAAAATTGTGAATGCTGCAACATCGGATGATGTTTCAATAAATATTGTAGCGCTTTCTTGTCTTGAAAAATTGCTTACTATCAAAGGAAAAATTGAAAATTTCGATATTCAAAGATTTTTGTATAAAGAAGATATATTGAATAAACTTGTCAAGATCGTTAATTTTGAATCGAATGAAAAGATCTCTTTAATAACAAATATTTGTAGATTAATAACAAGAAAATTAAATCTTGAGGAACAAGAAAAAATTCTACAGAATTTTACTCGAGTTTTAGATGGAATCATTTCAGACAGTGATATAATATTAATAGATGGAATTTTGATATCATTAAATCCAAAAATTGAATTGAATAATAATGAATTAATAAAAAATTTATATAAAATAGCAATGAATAATTTAAACACAACTACAAGACTCGCTAGTTGTCATTTAATTGCCGTTTTAATAAATAAAATGCAATTAAATGAAGAATACGAAGAGATAATAAAATTTTTAAAAGACAATATCAGCCAATGTTTAGATTCATCGGAAGAAACAATTGAAATGAAAAAAGCTGCTTCAGATTTATTAAATTGGTTAACAATTTCTCTTGTTAAAAAAGGAACTGCAAATTCTCAGGATTTTTTAAATTATGTATGTATAATTTTATGACTAGTAAAATAATAATTTTGTAATTAATTAATTTTTCTTTTTTAAATCATTTTTTTTCAGCAAATATCAACTTTACGAAATAATGAAATTGGAAATTATGTTGCCAGTGAATTTAAAAATTTAGTGAATAAAAATGACGATACATTAATAGAAGAGAATTTTTGTCATGTAAAAATATTATACAAACAGAGAATATTTGAAAATATCATTAAAGAATGTAATGAATCGACGTCAGAATACAATTATTTAAAGGCATTAATTTATACTTGTGAAGAATTACCAATAGAATTACTTTCTTTATATTTAACAAAAGTAAGTAATAATTAATAATTGATTAAATAATTATTAGTTAAAACTAAAAAATTTATTTACAAACAAATTTTTCAGCTTGTCTCTTGTTTTGTGAATAGTCTTATGGAAGAAGAATTAATAATACCAACTTTAAATGTATTATTACCTTTATTGAAGACAAAAAATTCGGTTTTTGAAATTGAAGCCAAATATTTTATATCAAAATTTTTAGATTTGTGTTCACATAAAAATATGGTGAGTTAAAAATAATATAATTAAAAAATAATACAAACTACAAAATTAAAAAAGTAATTTTATTATTAGAAAATTCAAATAAAATTATTCATTTCAGAAAATAAGAATAACGGCACTTAATTGTTTGATAATCTATGTAGAATATCCATTAGTAATTATACATCCTTTTAAATTGGATGTTTTGGAAAAAATACATCCAATTACTGATGATAAAAAACGACTTGTTAGAAAATTGGCTGTTAAGGCACGCATAAAATGGTTTCTGATTGATTCAGATATTAAATAATTTTGTTAAAAATATTTTTCTTTTAACATTTGTTTTAAATTGAGATTTTTTTTTTTTCTTAAAAATTTATTGTATATTATCTTTAAAAGAAGCAGCGTGAAATATTTTAGCAAAGAAATTATTACTAGACTATGTAAAAAAAAAAAAAAAAAAACAGAAAGAAAATTATGTTCTTGACTCAAGAACAATATTTTCTTACGTCGTCACATATATATGAAAAATTTCTGAACATGACCTGCATTGTAGATGCTTAACGTAACTAAATAAAGCATTGATTTTTTTAAAATTGAATTAAATCTTCCACCTTCAACATTCTCAGTGAATCGCAAGCATGTCTGAGGGTAAGAATGAATAGAAAAAAAAACCAATTTTTTGTTTTTAATGAAATAATTTTTTTTTATTTTTAAATTATAATTGTATGAGAATAAAATTATAGGTATTACTAAAAATGGTGCATTTAAATATGATGATGGAAGTAGATATGTTGGAGATTGGAATAACAAAGGTTTAAAACATGGATTAGGTTCTTTACTTTTTCCCGATGGTTCACGTTACGATGGATGGTTTAATAATGGATTATTCTCCAAATTAGGAGTCATCATATTTCCAGATGGTGCAAAGTAAGTAAAATATAAAATATTATTTTTTTTAAATTTCTAGAATTTTTTAAAAGTAATTAAAAGAAAAAATTTAATTTAGATATGAAGGAGAATTTACTCAGGGATGGTTCCATGGTTATGGTGTTTTTTGGAGATCAGATGGTATGAAATTTGAAGGAGCATTTCATGGTGGACGAATATGGGGATTAGGTTTGTTTCTTTAGGTTTTTTTTTGGAAACTAGAAAAAAATTAAAAATTAATTCAGAATTTATAGTTTCTAATTTTTTTGTTTTTTTTTTTTAATTGAAAAAAAAAATTTGATTAATAAAATATTTTTATAGGTTTGGTAACTTATTCAGATGATACTCATGGTTTTCCACGCAATGAAGGTTTCTTCAAAGATTGCAGATTAATTCGTCGAAAACGTTGTTCTGAAATAGTTCATAAGGCCCAAAGATGTGCTATGTTAGCTAGAAATCAAAGTGCTGAAATTAATCATTAATTTTTATTTATAAATTTTATAAAATTAAGAAACCCGATAAAAAGTTGTTTTTAATTTTAAATAAATTTACTGTTCGAATTTTTTGTTTAAATAAATGGTATTTTAATTGGTAATTTATTAAATATATAAACAATTCTTTTGAAATTTATTTCATTAATTTTTATAATTTAAATTCAAATTTAGCGGGAAACTAGTTGACGTTTCTTAGTGTAAATATTTTCATTCAGAGGGAGTTGGAAACTTTAAATTTTAATACTCGAGTCAATTTCAGTCTTGAATCTTCATTCTTTGTGTTTGTTTGGATTTCGTCATTTCATGTGCCGATCTCAGTGGAAATTTAATTATTATTTATTTTTTCGCTACTGTATGATAGGATAAAAAAATTTTCTATAGTGTCGTATAAAGTTTCATTTTATAAATGTACAATAAAACAATTATTTTCATTTATAATGGTAGTAAAACAATTACATACAATTCATTTACGATAGGCATCTTAATTTAATTTACAGTTTCAAAGCAATTACACGTTTATCAACAACAGTAGATTTTAAGCGTGATGTGTAAATGTTTTTCGGACAAACAGTTAATCATAGTATTCAGGAAATAAATTATTATGTCAACACTTTTCTTCACAATGATTTCAGGTATTAAAATAATTAATAAATATCTATTTTTTTTCTTAATTATAATTTATTTTCAATTAATAATTATTAATTATTAATGACAGAAGTAATTTTAAAATGATTTTGAAATTTAATTTTTTGTAAATTATTTTTTAAATATTTCTAAAATTAATTGTTTTTTAAATATTGAAAAGTTAAAAAATTGAACGAGTTTCTCAGTCTTTGGAATTAGTTTTTTTTTTTTTAATAAAATTATTAAATTCTACACAAGAAATCAGTAGACGGAAAAAATTAATTGTTAACCTTGAACTGTTGAAACATGCAAGAATGACTATCTGATGATATCCCACGTGTTTCCCCTTCTTTAAATAATTTTTTCCAGAATGAAATTATTTTTAAATTAAGAATATAAAGTCATTAAGTTATCGTGTTATAAAATTATGAATATTAATTACAAAATCTAATGTCAATAGAACGTAACATTTTTTACAAAACTTCATTGTCTTGTAATTATATTGAAATCTTTTTTACAGGCAATATTTATTGATACAATTTTTTTTTTCTTCCAATTGACAATTTTTCAAAATTTCAAAAAATACCCTTTTTTAAATCTAAGGCCAAAAAATTTTTTTTATTTTTCTTAATTAATTCAATTTATACTCAATAGCCGAATTTTTTTAATCTTTAATCTAAAGAAACACGTGGTTTATTCAGTTTTAGTAATGCAAATTTTTATTTACGCATTCTCTAGTGAATACATAATTAATTGTCAACCTTTGACTTGAAACGCGTGTTTCAAGAAATATAGTATATTTTGTATATTCTTGAAAAAAAACTTTAATATAAAAAAATGATTTTTATTTTTTGTTTCGTATAGTAAAATATTGAAACAATTTTTTTTTTTTTTTTTTTTTAAATAGAAATTATTTTAATTTTTACCAACGTTATACAATATTTTTTATTTTATTTATTTTTAAATAATGAATAAATTTTAAAATTTTGTCCTCTTTTATGTCCCAGTTATGTATTATTGAAAAAATATTATAAATGTTTTGTATTTTCAGATCGAAGATTAAATGCCATTGAATTGAAGATCTTACTGAATAACTTTAATTTGGACAATGGGCTTACAAAGTTGTGAAGATCATTTTAACACAAGGGTCATGGCTTCAAATGGTTATTCTAATTCAACTGCTATGGCCAAGCAGTCCAAAGATCACTCACCACCCTGTGAGTCGGTGAATTGTATGTGTGCTTAGATTAGCCATTTTTTAATTTTATTATTTCATCTAATTGTTAGATAAAATAGGTATTTTTCAGCTAACAATTTTCATTTTTCTGATTTATTTATTTTTTTTTACCATTTTTGCTTTAGACTTTCCTTTCACCAAAAACATAATAAGAATTAGAAACATATAATTTAATTTTCCTTTTTTAATTTCATTTTAATTGATTTATTTTTTTTTTTTTGTTAATTAATAAAATTTGCTACGAGGAAAAAGTAATTAATACTCTTTTGCTACACATATGCATATGATAATTGCGTAAAGATTATAATCTAAAATGTTTTCTTGCACTGGAAATTCAATAGTATAAAACAGTAGGAAATCTAAAATTAAACTGTTTATCAATTTTTTTCTATTAGCATTATTATAGAAAATATACGACATTGTTTTTTCCTGATTCTTTTATGATTCCTTTTAGTGAGCATTTTTTTTTAAATTAAAAACGTTTATATTTATTATTTAAATAAAATTTCAAAGAAAACAAATTGTTTGGAACAAAATTTTCGTCTTTTTTTTTCTTTATATGTAATAATAAATATAAATCAATTTATTATCAACGTATGAAAATGTAAATTTATAAAAAAAATTTTTTCAGCAATGCCTTGGTTTGGAATGGATATTGGTGGTACATTATGTAAACTGGTATATTTTGAGCCTAAAGATACAACAAGAGATGAAGCAGATGCAGAAGTTGAAATCTTGAAAAATATTAGAAGATATCTTACGAAAAATTCCGCTTATGGTAAAACAGGTCATCGTGATACTCATTTACAAGTAAGAAGAACAATTTTTGATTTGAATTTTATTTTTTTTTTCAAATTTTCTAATATTTCTATTTTTTGAAAAAAAAAAAATTATTTAGATGGACAATGTTCTTATTAGAGGTAGAAGAGGAACGTTACATTTTATAAGATTTCCAACTTGTGAAATGGGCAATTTTTTAGCACTTGCAAAATCAAAAGGAATGGCTAATTTAGTAACAACCGTTTGTGCCACTGGTGGTGGTGCTTTTAAATTTGAAGACAACTTTAAAAAGGTCAGCAAATATTTTTTATATTTAAAAAAATTTTCAATACAGTAAAATCTTTGAAAAAAAAAGACGAAATTGGGATCATGTTTTTTTTTTATCATTAAAGATAGATCGTCAAAATAATTGGCGATCTTTGCATTGTAGGAAGTAAATATGAGTTTAGCGAAATTTGATGAACTTGATAGCTTAATTCGAGGAATGCTCTACATAGAAACAACAAATCCACATGAATGCTACTATTGGAGTGAACCAACTGATGATAGTAAATGTCATAAAATACCTTACGACTTTTCCGAACCTTATCCATTTTTGGTAAATAAATTTTTTAATTGATATTTAAAATTTTCTTTGACTATTGCTTATTTTTATTTTTTGTCAACAGCTAGTAAATATAGGATCAGGCGTAAGCATATTGGCCGTATATGGTCCAAACAATTTTAGAAGAATATCAGGAACAAGGTAAATTGAAAAAAAAGGCGAAATAAAATAAATTTTTTCTATTATTATTGTTTTTTTTTTTCTATTTTAGCTTAGGTGGAGGAACATTTTTAGGATTATGTTGTTTATTAACTGGATGTAATACATTTGAAGAAGCTATTGAATTGGCAACTAGCGGCGATAATACAAGAGTAGATAAATTAGTAAGAGATATTTATGGAGGTGATTATGGACCTTTTTGTCTTCCTGGAGATTTAGTGGCAAGCAGGTGTGTTGTAATGTTGATTATATTTTTTTTTTCAATCCCGAACATGTCAAAAATGTTATTAATAACAGTTTTTTTTTATAATTTCCATTAATAAATGTTAACAAATTTGTAAATACTCTTAATAGCAATTTTTATGACGTTAGCTTTGGCCAAATGAACTCAAAAGATCGACGCAGCGTGGTTAGCAAAGAAGATCTTGCTCGAGCCACCCTTGTTACAATTACGAACAATATTGGCTCCATTGCAAGAATGTGTGCAGTTAATGAAAAAATTGAAAGGGTATTTTTTTCAATCTATTTTAGAGATATTTTAATTATTTAAAATTTTATTTTTATTTTATTTATTTATTTTTCAGGTCGTATTCGTTGGTAATTTTTTGAGAGTTAATCCAATATCAATGAAATTATTAGCTTATGCTATGGATTATTGGTCGAAAGGGACATTGAAAGCTCTATTTTTAGAACATGAGGTATAATTTTCTAGTTTAAAAATTACGAGAAATATAATAATCAATTTTTTTTTTTTTTTACAGGGTTACTTTGGGGCAGTGGGATGTCTACTACAATTTAACGGTGATACTAATTGAAGGTATTAGAAAATTAATTGCACTGTAAGCATCATTCCATTCGGAGGTATCGAATTGAAGAAATTTTTTAAATTCGTATTAAATCATTATATTTTTTTTACTATATTAGCTCTAGGCTCTTGATTGGATGCGACGAATTCGTGTGTAAAAATTTCAATTACTTATAAAGTAACGTACAAAATAAGTAAATTTTTGCTTTTCTTTTTTCTTTTTTTTGGAAATAAGCCAATGTATCGCTCAAAGAATATGTTTTCGAACATTTAGACTGAAAATTTTGTTTTATCTTTTTTAAAAAAAATGAAAATTTACCACGATATCGACGCAGTTTTACATCAAGATAAGAGCACAAATATTTTTTTTTAGTAATTCACACAATGGACCAAATTATTAGTTTGGGGTATAATTTTAATGAGATATTTTATTGAATTCTTTTTTCTAATTGTATAAATCAAAATTGTAAAATTTAAATTACCGATTATTTAATTTATAATAATAAAAAAGAAAAGAAAAATGTGCGTACAACTGTATAAATGTGTATGTGACAAGCAGACAGGCTACAGACAAGGATAGAATTTAGTGTATACTGTTTTAATAGAATTTTTCAAATAGATTTTATATATGAAATTACACTTTTTTAAAAAAAAACACACACACACGCGTTTGTAGTTTGTAAAAGAAAATGTATTTTTTTAGCTAAAATTTTTAATACTTTTTTTTCTGCGTCTTTAAAATCATACACATCTTTGTCTGCTGTCTTTATTTCAATAAAACAAAATATTGTTCATTTGTTATAGTTTACCTGCTGTTCATATATATATATATATAAATATGTATAATAAAAAATTACATCATTTTCTACAATATTTGTTAGAAATTATTCACTTTTCTAGTCTTATATTTACAAGTAATTAATAAATTTTTATCAATTTTTTTATTATGAAAACAATTATTGATATAGAGAAAATACTTTTCAACGTTGCTTAGCAACTTCATACATCAAGTTTTGTGATTGTGATCGTATAAAGAAATTGATTTTCATTCCAAGCATTATAATATTCAAATAGAAAAAAAATTTTATAAATTCATTTTTTGCAATTTTATTATAAACAGTTTTTTCACTTTATTATTTGGAAACGTGAAAATGGTAAGTTGTCACTTATCGAACTTTAATGATAAAAAAAAAAAATAAATTAAATTTTAATTTTATTAGGCACCAAAAAAAGGAAAAGGAAAATCAACAGACACTGTGGATGGTGTGGATACATCGAAAATGAATAGGGAACAATTAGAAATTTATTCTCATAAAATTCTAGAAGAAATGGAACGTGAAAGGGAGGAGAGAAATTTTTTTCAATTAGAAAGAGATAAACTTCGTACATTTTGGGAAATAACACGTCATCAATTGGAAGAAGCACGTGCTGCAACAAGGTAAATGGAAAATAGTTTTTATTACATTTTTTTTTTTTTAATTATAATTAATTCATTTTAATTTTACCAATTTTAGAAACAAAGAGCGAGAAAAAGAAGAGTTAACTGAAAAACACGAGGCTGAATTAACATTATATAAACAAAAAGTAAAACATTTAATGTATGAACATCAAATGAATCTTTCATCATCAAAAGCTGAACACATGGTGGCATTAAAAATGGCACAAGACGATTATATATCACAAGAAAATGAAATTGTTCAAGATAAAAGACAATTGAAGAGAGCGCAAAAAGAAAAAGAACTCTCGCATATGAACGAAATTCGAGCATTGAAATTAGTAAGTAATTGAAAAAAAAATTTGTTTCAAAGTTCATGAAATATTAAAATTCCTTTTTTTTTTTGGTTCTGATAGACAGCAGCTGAAGAAATGAGTAATATGATGAAAAAATTTGAATCTGAAACTTCTGAATTAGAACAAAAATATGAAGAAAAAATTGCTTCTTTATATGAATCATTAATGTTAAAACATCGAACGGAAATTGTTGAAACTGAAGAACGTAGAAATTTGCAAATTTCAACTTTAATAAATAATCACGAAAAAGCATTTGCGGATATAAAAAATTATTACAATGATATTACGCTAAATAATTTGTCACTCATCAAAAGTCTCAAAGTACGTTTTTACAAAGAAGTTTATATTTAGAATTTTTTTTTTTTTATTCAATTTTTAAATTAAAATTATTCTTATTAGGAACAATTAGAAAGTATGAAAAATCATGAAGAGAGAATGACAAAACAAGTCAGAGAAGTAACAAATGAAAATAAAAATCATTATGAAGAATTGAAACAGGCTCAAAATAAAAATAGTGATCTCACACGACGATTGACTAATTATGAAAAAGATAAACAATTATTAATTGTAAGAATAATTGTTAATAAAATATAAATTAAATAGTAAAATAATTTTTGTTAAATAATAACTAATGTATTTTTTTTTTTTTTTTAGCATACAAGAAAAAAATTGTCAACTACTTTGAAAGATATTGAAGCAATAAAATGGGAAAATGAAGTATCTGAATTAAGATACAATAAATGTAAATCTGAACGTGATGAATTACATAAAAAATTTGTAAACGCTATTTTAGAACTTCAACAAAAGACGGGTTTAAAAAATGTTTTATTGGAAAAAAAATTGGAGAAATTGTCAGATTTATTGGAACAAAGGGAAGCGCAAATAAATGAAATTTTAGCTGCCTCTCAATTACATCCCGATGCAGTGATTAATGTCAACGAAAAACTTGAGGTATAATTATTAAAATATACTTTTTGTTTATCATTCAGAATTTTGTTCGTAATTTTTTTTTTTTTTTTAAGGAAATGTTAAATCGAAAAAATACAGCAATTCGAGATCTTCAGAATGAATTGGCAAAAGTTTGTAAAGCTCACGACGATCTTTTAACAATATTTGGAGCCAAATTCCAAGAATATGGAATTCCAGAAGCAGAACTTGGATTACATCCCCTGAGATCTAAAATGGTAAATAGAAAAATTTGTTGATTTGAAACAAATTCTCCTTTTTATAAAACTAAGCGAAAAGGGACATAAATTTTCTACTCAACATTTTACGACCTGAAATATATTTATTTTTTATTTTTTTCTTTACATTAAATGAGTAATAAAACGACAGCTAGTTTCTTCCAGATATTAGACAAATTTATCACAGAGAACGTACATATGTTTACAATAGAGCGTCGAAACCTGGAAGTAGTCTTTGTGTTACTTTCATTTTAATAAGCCGAAATATCGCGTAAAAAGCGAATCTTTGATTAGTTGCTAGAAAAGAAAAAATCTCTTCTAATTTTTTTTTTTTTTTTTTTTTTTTTTTTAAAGAGATAAATTGATTATAACAGGCACAAATACGCATTAATTCATAATTAAATACATGCATACAACATTTAATTTCTTTTTCTATTTAGATATATTGACAAGAAATATTTTAATAATATGATTGTGTCGTTGAGATAAAACAAATATTTTATATAATAAAGTTAAATTCTTTTGATAGAACTACATCAAATTCATTGAAATTAAACTAAAATATCTAATTAAATACCAGAGTGCACTTTTTATTTTCACATTAATTATTTTTCATTTTCTAAATATCAAATTAAATATTTTTCTTCTCTCTTTGTGAAAAAGGAGAAAATTTTTTAAAATATTACAAAACAAATTTATATACTAAACACTTACAAACATTCATATAAATAATTTTACATTAATATAAAAGAAAATACAATTATAAATATATTTTTTTATAATTATTATAAATAATTTTTTAGAAGATTTGTCAACATTGTAAATAATTTATTTTATACGTGTATAAGATAATTTTTTTTTAATAACATGCCTTTATATATTTAACAATCAAGTTTTCTTTATACGCACCTTCACTTTGTAAATAGAATTTAATTTATTTTATATATATATAATATATGTTTATTATTTTATGCGATATATATTAAGAAGTTTTTTTTTGGCACAATAAGAAAGAATCACAGATGAAACAATTGTACATGTCATGAGTTAGAAAGATAATTATTTCTTGATTAGTAATGAATAGAGTATAGATATTTCGCTATACTTTTTATATTCTTTAAATGTAAATAATTCTCATTTTATTAAAAAAGTCCTACTGATTGTTTTTTTTATCAAATTTTTAAAAAATCACAAAATTTGTTTTCGAAAATTTATGAGATTTTAATTTTTTTGAAATTTGTCTAATGGATAAACAATTTTTCAAAATTATATATGAAATAAAATATATTTTTAAGAGTGGTCCATTGTAAATATTCTTGCATTTAGATTTTGGAAAATAAATGGGAATTAAAAAAAAAATCATTTTCTATTATACTTTTTGTTAGAAAAATATTTGTATACTTTAGTTTTTTTTTTTTTGGTATTTATAGAATAAAAACTAAAGATTTTGAAATGCAATTTAGCATTTTTTTTTTTTAAACATAACTATTTTAGAGATTGTCAATATGAATCAGTGTTATATACCCTATGCCCGTAGTGTAATAATTTTTTTTTTCTAATAAATCATCCAATTGGGTAATGCCTCGGCAATAAGAGTAGAAAAATGAGCGCTTACATTAAAAACAATTGTTTCTCCACCAACAAGAATAGCGGCAAAAGAACCATATGTTCCATAATCAATAACACTATGATTACAGGCACATAAAACAGCGAGATCAAAACCAGGTCCTTTGCCATTTGTATCGGAAATAAATATTATTCTATGACGAGGAGTTTTTAAATTATATTTACACCAGTCAATATTGTCACTGGCAACTAAAAAAATTGCATTTTTATATTTATTTAAAAAATAATCCATTGCATTTAAATAATATTTAACGGGTGCTGGTCGAACTTTAAATTTTTGCCATAAATATTCAATATAATCGGTTCTACGTACATGAACACTGATATATGTGGCATTGGTCAAATCATATTTTAATGCTGCCTTTGTTAATACCATTTGTGCATAGGACCGATATTTAAATTTAAATTTAAATTCACGACGCAAGTCATCCAACCAAATTGGATTTGGTGACCAATAGGCCGCGTGTCTGAAAAATTGAAAATTAGAAAAAAAATTACAATTTTTTTTTTTTTTTAATAATTACCTTGGTATTATGATGTTCTGTTCGGTACTGTTCCATTCACCGAGAGAATTAACAATTTGATCAACACTTATCGTACAATGTCCAATGTTACTCAAAGGCGGTATACTGAGATTTTCAAAATGTTCTTCCAATGTTTTTAAAATACATCTTGGAACATATGGTTCTAGACCTGTTTTTCTAAAGGTAAAATAATTTTTTTAATTAAATAAATAAAAAATTAAAATTAAATTAATTAATTAATTTAAATTTTTTAACCAAATATTTAAATAAAAAATAAAATATTTTTTAAATTTGTGTACGAAATTTTGAATATTTGTAATAATAATAGAAAAAAAATACCTTGCTGTAGCCCAAACGGAAACGTATTCCCAAATTTGATTTCCTAATCTACCACCTTGTACAGCGGAAACAATACCATATTTTAAACATGGTGTTTTACTTTGTAGTGAATTTTTATTTGGCCTTAAATTTGTGTGGCATAAAGCTTGCTCATAAACTGAGATTTTCGTACGCCTTGTTGCTGGATTTGATGTGTACATTGGAAAAAGGAAGACGTGGATACCAAATACCACTAATAGAGCAAGAACTATTGCACTGGCAAGTACATGTTGTTGCGCGTGACTCATTTTCTTGACACATGTAATTATATTTATAATTTTAGAAGATTTTTTCTTTTTTTATTTTTTTTTTATAGTTAATTCATTAACTATTCCTCCTGTATTCTAACTATTTAACTATCTATTTTGAACACTACTCTGGGTCCATAATATTATCAGTCTGGCATTTCACGTCGTCGTATTCGTCTTCTTCTTCTCATTGTCATCTATAAAAAAAAAAAACAAAATTATTTTATAATTTAATTTTTTATCTAAAATATTTATTTAGTTTCTTACCATTACTCCTTGCAGAGACATTTGGTGTTGTTATTATTTGATAAAATGTAATATTTTACTAAATTGTTGATAAATATCAAATTTAATTCACACATTATTTTCTTTTTTGTGTATATATTTTTACAATTTCTTGATCACATTCTTATTTTATTTTTTTTTGTAAATAAAAACGTAATAAATTTTTTTTTAAGAATTTTCATACGAATACGAAGCTCCAGAGTACATTTTCTATAGCATCATCTCTTTTTCCCTTCTATTCTTTGATGATGAATTTCGCATGCGTCAGTTTTGCGATCGATATAATTGTTGTCAAATGATATTAAAATTGAATTTATAAAAATTAGGAATATAAAATAAAAATAGAATTTAAAAATTATTGAAAAACAAATTTTAGAAAATATGGAAAAAGTTTGAACAATAAAATTATCAGTTAAAATAAATTCAATAGAAAAAAAAAAATTAAATGTCTATCTATTTGCCGTTTTTAATGTAATTTGAAAAATTTAGAAATTTAGAAACAATTTAGAAATTATTATTCTTTTTAATTAGTACATGTTTTTAAATTTCTCGCGGTAAAATTTAAACATACGCGAGTTACAGATTCACAAATTTCTTTTGTATTAATCCAACCCTGTTTTTAATGTGAACTTTGATCATGTTTAATATTTTATTGATTTAAATGATCTACATTATTTAGTAAAGTTAAATATTTATTAAATTTATTATCAACGGAAATTTATACTTACTGTTATATAATATTAATAAAATAAAATGGCCATCAATGCAGCAAAAGCTGTTTTAAAACCAGGAAAAACAGCATTATTTATATGCGATGTTCAAGAAAGATTTTCAAAAGCAATTTTTCAATTTGATAAAATGGTATCTAATTCATCGAAACTGGTAATTTATTAATTTAGTATATTTTGTCCTTTTTTTTTTGAAATCATCTACAAAATTATTGATTTCATTTTTAATTAGGTAGATGCTTTAAAAATTTTGAAAATTCCAATGCTAGTAACAGAACAAAATCCAAAAGCTCTTGGAAAAATTGTTTCACAATTAGATGTAACGGGTGCAAAAGGTCCTTTTGCAAAAACACAATTCAGTATGTATACTCCAGAGGTATGTAATAAAATTTGAATTAAAAATTAATAAAAATATAATATATTAATTTTATATTTAGCAAAATAAATTATTTTCCTCTAGGTTCAACAAGAACTTTCAACACTTTGTTGTGGCGAACCTCCAGAATCAATTATATTAATTGGCATTGAAGCACATGTTTGTGTTGAAAATACAGCCATTGATCTCAAAAAAAATGGATTTGAAGTTCACACTGTTGCAGATTGTTGCTCATCACGAACCGTCGAAGATATGACTTTAGCCTTAGAAGTAAGTTTTCTTTCATTCAATTTAATATTCTTTTTATCAAAAATTAAATATTAAAAAAAAATCTATTTAAAACAGAGAATGAAACAATTTGGATGTCAAATAACAACATCAGAGAATGTTATTTTTAAACTTATGGTTGACGCAAAACATTCCGAATTCAAAACAATTCAAAATCTCATAAAGAAACCATCTGATTTCATTCATTCAACACCAAAATCTAAAATATAGATCCTTCAATAAATTAATTAATTAATTGTTAAAAATAATCTAACTGTAAATATGTGTAACTAACTGTAAATATTATAAAAAAAAGAGTGAATTTATTCCTCAATGAGACGTAACAATAAAAAAAATTACAAATCAAATTTGAAATTTTCCCTTTTTACACTAAACTCGTTTATTAAAAAATTAAATTTTATAAAAAAATAACTGGTAGTTTGTTTATAACAAAATGTCAGACAATAACTTTTAAATTAAATAAAACAATTGAGCTTCATTGAAAAATTATCAAAAATTTACGACGCTTGTCTTAATAACAAAAAAAAAATAAATACTGTTCATAATAGAAGACGTTGGAAAAATATTAATTCTTAACAATTTCTTTCATACCAGTTGAACCAAAACCACCTTCGCCTCTCTCGGTATTATCTAGTGAATTTAATTCCTCAAGTATTGGATATTCAATTTTTTCGCAAATTAATTGCGCCACACGATCACCGGGTTGAACTTTTAATTCTTGATCACCGTGATTAAATATAACGACTCCTACATTACCTCTAAAAAAAAAAAATTACACAGTAAATTATATTTTCTTTTTAATTTATAATAAATTATAGACATTTTACCTGTAGTCTTGATCAATAACTCCAGCGCCAACGTCCACGTGATTTTTCCATGCAAGTCCAGAACGAGGAGCAACTCGGCCGTAAGTTCCTTCAGGAACAGCGATTTGCAAATCTGTTTTAACTAGTTCTTTTCCCTTTGCAGGAATTACATATTCGTACGCACTACAAATAATAATTAATAATAATTAATAATTAATTAATAATAATAATAAAATATTAATAATAAAAATCTAGAGAAGAAAACGAACACGTGATTCTTAACACGTGGTTAGAATAATTTTTTTAAGGTTATATTTAGTTATAAATTTACATTTATCAAAAAGAAACTAAAAAAAAAATAAAATACATTTCTTTAATTAATAATTAACAATAAAAAAACTCACCTTTTTAAATCATAACCAGCGGCATAAGCGTTTCCTTTTACAGGAGTAAATGCCTTGTCAGACAATTTTGCGAATTTCAAAACACTTGATGTACTAACTGGCATGATGATTTTTTTTAATATTCGGAAAGATAATATAAATAATAAAAAATTTGTTTATAATTCTTGTTTTCGCTAATTCAACTAGAAACACACTCTACGAGAGATCAAAACGCAAATGCAAGACAACAAAAGATATCACACAACAGGCGCGGGAAATGCCGGAAATTCTGCTTTGATTCCCGCTATTTTTTTTTCGTCTGCTTTATATGGATATATAATTTATCATTGTTTAGACATTCATTATTAATTAATATATTAATGAATATATTAATAATATTCTTCGATATGTGTAAAATAAACTGTTATTGATTTATAATTATATTAAAATAAATTATATAATCAATTTTGTTTAGAAAAAAAATGTCGTCTGCTACATGTAAACAAAGACAACTAAATGCAATTGGTTAGAAATAGTCCAGAAATATCGAATTTGACCAAAAATTGACCAATTAGAAAATAGTTGTTGATGCAATAACCTCTTTGAAAGTTATCAATTTAGAATTTTATTATTAATTGTAATTAATAATGTTATAATGTTATTATTAGTCATTTGTGGATATTTTTTAATACATAAAAAATAATTTAATATGTAATGCAAAAATATTCCACGTGGAAATTCTGCAATCAATAACAGCTGATTTTTGAACGCACGCGCATTAATATGCATTTCCAGTGTGGATCCTGAGGTTAAAAATTAATATTTTTGCTAAATAATAAGGTAAATTTATCATTATTTTTATTTATATTACATTAAAAAAAAAGTTAATTTTTAAATTAAGAAAGGTTATGTTATTCTTTTTTTATAGTCTTTGTTTCGTCGTTATCACGTCGTTATAATTGGTTTAACCAAAAAAAAAAACTTAACCTATAAACTTTTTTTAAAAATTAAAAAGAAATTTAATTTAATAATTAGTTAATATTAATTAACTATTATTTATTCGGTTTAAATTTGATTTTATTAATTTTCATGATTCTGTGTATGTTATAAACATTTTATTTTTTAAAAATACTTGAGTGCAGTGTCAATATTTTTATATTTAAATACGCAGTAAAAAAAAAGCAAATATTTTAAAACAATAATAAAAATTTTACTGAATTTTAATTAAAATTGGTTAATCTAGATATAATTTAAATATATTTTAAGATTCATCAATATGACTGACAATTTGCAAAAGGTGAACATAAAAACAGATCGAAAGCTGACACCTACGGATTTGATTAATATAAAAAGAATTGAAGAGATTAATAGAAAAAGAGTTGCACGTGTGAAAATTGTACAAAAAAAGAATATTTTTACGGCACTTTCTCTTGCAGCGCTTGCAGGAGGAATTTATATCTACACTATTAAATCAATGAAGCAGGAAGAATTTTTAGATGATTTCAATGAACCTGAGAAAATAACTGTTGGATAATATTTTTTTTAATTAGATAGCAAGTGTTACTTCATAATTTTAGTAACTTTTTGATATTTGTGTCTCATTGGAGAGAAAAAGAAACTTTAATTCATATTTAGTTGTTATCAATAGTATTGATTTAATTATATTGTGTTTTGGATTTTTTTTTTTTTTTCTAAGAATACAAAATGACAACTTTAAGATTACCTCCACTTCCAACTGTACGTGATTTAGTTAAATTATATCGTTTAAATGCAGTAAAACAACTTTCGCAAAATTTTTTAATGGATGAAAGAATGATTGCAAAAATTGTGAAAAATGCTGGAAAAGTAAAATCATCGCATATTGTTGAAATTGGACCGGGTCCTGGTGGAATAACAAGAGCAATTTTAAGAAAAATGCCAGAAAAAATTATTGTTATTGAAAAAGATAAAAGATTTAAGCCATTTTTAGGAATGTTGGAAGAATCATTTGCAACAGTTAATGGTAAAATGGATATAATTTATGATGATATTTTAAAAGTAAATATGGAAAAAATGTTTCCCGAGGAGATGAAAAAAAATTGGAATGATGATTGTCCTGATATTAATTTAATTGGAAATTTGCCATTTAATATTTCAACGCCTCTTATTATTAAATGGCTTCATGAAATATCAGAAAAAAGAGGTCCTTGGACAATGGGAAGAACAAGAATGACATTAACATTTCAAAAGGAAGTTGCTGAACGTTTGGTTGCTGAAGAAACGGAATTTCAACGATGTCGATTGTCCGTTATGGCTCAAGCTTGGACGGAACCAAAATTGAAATGTATTATTCCTGGTAAATATCAGAAATCATTAAATAATAAATAAATAATATAATTTTAAGAATTATTATTTCAATTTCAGGTAATGCATTTGTACCAAAACCTGAAGTTGATGTGGGAGTAGTTACATTTACACCTTTAATTAAACCACGGACAAAACATAATTTTAAATTATTTGAAAAAATAACACGTCACGTATTTTGTTATCGACAAAAATACAATATAAAGTGTATTTCGTACGTTTTAATTTATTAAATTTATTGTATTTTTTTTTAATGAATTTAAAATAATAGATTTTTTTTACTTTTCAGAACTCTATTTCCAATTGAATTGCGAAAACAATTATCTTTAATGATGTTCGGATTGTGTGACTTAGATCCAAATTTGATTTCAACTTATCATTCAGTAGAAGATATAAATAAATTATGTACTGCTTATAAATATCTCTGTGAAAAACATCCAGAAATTGTTAACTACGAATTTAGAGCATCACCTAAATTATTATCATCAAAATTGATAGAAGATGTACAAGTAAAAGAAGTAGCCGTCTCTTAAATTGCAAATTATCTTTAAAAAAATCACATTTGTAAATAACGAAATTTTCATATTAAAAATTAAATTTATATTGTTTATTAATTTTTCGAATATTAAAGATCAATTTTTTTTTTTAATAAAAGATGACTAAACACAAAATATTAAAAATAAATTTTTGTATAAAATGTTTTAAAAACAGGGGAAATTAATGTAAATTTTTTTTTTTTACTTTTACTGTAGTGAATCATAATGCGTGACACACTTTTTATTTACCTAAAATTAAATGTGTGCATGTAAATATAACATACATATAGAATATAGATATATATATATACAAAAATGGCTTAAGTTTTAAATAAAAATTATAGTACAATGTACAATCATATGTCTTATTCAGATTATAAATCGGTTTTTTTTTCGACATAATATAAATGCACGCACATGTACATATAAATTAACACAGTTTTCAAAAAATGCCTATGTAATTTGAAATTTTCAAATTCACAGAAATTAATTGCAAAACCCCAATACACCGGTCAATATCACAGCTACACATAATTTTGCGACAAAAATAAAATTATTTTTTAAATAGACTTAAGTTTATAAAAATATATTAGGTTCTTTAAAAAAAAAAAAAAAATTATTCGTTTAATTAAATCGCCATTTTTTTTACAGTTACGTAGGAAACTCAGTTTCTTCAACGCACTATAATTGGTGTGTTTATAAAAGCCACAAACAAGAAAATTTTCAATTTGAATAATTGAAATTTAAAAGAAAAAAAAAGGATTCTTTTAGTTTTTTTAGTAAAATAATAATATTTTAAGAAAAAATTCTAGTCTAGCTTCTAGATACACCGCATATCATAATGTTCGGTAAAGCTCCACGACGACGACGCCAAGCGCCAAGTGATTGTGCATAGGCCTGCAGTGCTCTGCACCATCTCTTCGTTCTCGTTCCATCTTCGCCCTTTAAATAATATTAATTAGCTGACTTTTCAATTTAAAAAAATTCTATCTAAATTAAAAAAAAGACCAAAAACCTTAAAAATGAAAGTTTCTTTAGACGAAAGTTCCTGAATTTCAAAATAATCTTCAAGATCTGCCTCACAGCAAACTATACATTTGTCCAAATATAATGGTTCCTGTAAAAAAAAAAATTATTTATTATGTATTAAAAAAAAAATCATTATTAATAACATCAAAATAATTTTTACCCGAAGTAATGAATATCGTCCAATTTTTTCTTTAACGAGAAGAAGAGTAGCTTCCTTTATTCCAGTTTGCTTTGGAAAGATAGAATCGTCAGAAAAGTCTAAAAATTCTGTGTTTGGCTGCAAAATTAATGAGAAAAAAAAATAATATTCTCAGCCATTATTGATTTTTGATAAAATTAATAGTTTTTTTTTTACTTTTCCATTGGTGACCAACATTGCAGTGACAGGAGCAAGTTTTACTGTTCTTCCACGTCTCCAATTATTATCTGTGGGTTGAGCGATGAGAAGTCGACCTTCCAAAACAAATCTCGCTTCTTCGTGGGCCCATTCCAAAACTTCAACAGCCATCTATTTTTTTTAATTATAATTAGAATAATATATGATATTTAAGCCAGTTAGAGAAAAATTTTAGTAAATTACTTACTTTTCTTAATTTTATGTTTACCATATCTTGTTCTCCAATATATCGTCTTCCCTGAATTATCGATATCCTACGCCAGAGTTTTGTTGATGTCACATCTTTGGCTTCCTAAAAGAAATTAAAATAAAAGAAAAAACTATTCCAATTAAGATTCGTTTAAAAAATAGATAATTAAATTTACTTACAGCATTCATGTGTTCTAAATGAAGTTCAATATTTGTTTGAGCCTGTTTTAATCTCTTTCTTGACTCCTGTGTGTCCAAACGAACCGAAGGAGTCGCTTTCAAAAGTCGAGCCAATAAAAGTGGATATTTAGTTACCCTTTGTACCGGAACCTTAAAAAAAAAGAAAAATGGAAAATTAAATATTAAATTAAATATTAAATTAAATGAAATGAAATTTTCAAAATATTTACCATGAGAAACGAATTAAGATTCATTCTTCTCAAAACTGTATTTTCCATTTGTGAAACTTTAAGAAATATTCTAAGAAGTTCCTTTTCCTTTTCCAAACTCTGTAAAAGTAAACTGGCACTTCCTTGACGCGTACAATAATTCTCAAAAGCATGAAGCATTCTTTCCGATTCCAAAAAAAGTTTACCCACATCAACAGTTATTAAATCTTCATCTTCGGATTCCTATTTGAAAAAAATATAATTGTAAATTTTAATTAACTTTTAATTTTATTATTATTTTAAAAATATTAAAACTAATTTTTTCATACTTGAGCAAATTCAACAGCATCCTTAAGTTTTTCAGCAAGAACCAAATTATGTTCCAAAAGTTCTTCGACATTTAAAAAAATAGCTGATAATTGTTCTGGTGTGAGAAGACCAGCGCTTAACATTGGTCGATGAAATTCCTCAAGAATTATTTGTAAGTCTCTACCATATTTTTGCTCCGTCTCAACAATTTCGGTGATTATCTCTTTTCGTTCAGCACGCTTCTTCAAACACTTTCTGCATACGAAAGATGCATAAACGGCGTTGCTGAAATTTGATTAAAAAAAAAGAAATTAGTTTCAGATTTTGAAATTTATTCTTTAAAATAATTTACAAAAAAAAAATATAAATATTCTTCTCAAACAAATTTTTGCTATGAAAAGGAAAAAAAAAAATTACTTTAAAATAATTTACAAAAAAATATAAATATTCTTCTAAATCAAATTTTTGTTATGAAAAGGAAAAAAAAAATTACTTGTCTATTATATGTGGATCGATGCGTTGTTCACAGTCTTCGCAAAATTTAATATTATCTGAAGCAATTTGAGGAAGACAAGTAATAATACTTCCTGGTCCCGAGGAAGTATTTCCTGTTCTCCATCTTCTGCAACCAATTCCACGAGTGCTGCTCGCTTGACTACTTTCTGAACCCACACCACTGTCTGTTCTTTCAATATCCACGCTTCTTGCCTAGAAAAAAAAATTCAATTTAATATTTTAATTCATATTTTTTTGTAATAAATATTAATTTATAAAAAAAATTACTTTTAATGTCTCTGGAGAACTAGTTAGAATAATATTACATTCCTCGCTGCTATCTGAAACATTCGATATTTGCGAACTCTTTGAACTAAGATCACCGAGACTTGTTTCTTTTTGTTCATAAAGAGCTTCTAAATCCCTCTCTGTATCTTCCTCATCTTCTTCATCTTCCTCCTCTTCATCCTCATCCTCCTCCATTGGTACATTATGATCTTTGGAATTCATAAGAAAATTAAAAAGTTCAAATTTCGTCGTTAAATTTTCTTCGTCTGGTGATGATGAAGTTGAAGATTTTTTAAAATAATCATCTGAACTTTTAGAAAGATACGATTCATTTGTTATTGATTTTTTAAACATATCGTCTGATAAATAAAAACCAAGAAATTGATTATTTTTTTTATAATAATTTTCTTTATATTCATCGCCAAAATAAATACGATCTTTTAAATAATCTTCAGTTGGTGGTGGACTCATTGGTAATGGTGGTGGTTCATCAGGAATTTCTTCATAAATTGGCTCCTTTATTATTTCATAGGGATTTTCCTCTATAAAAAGATTTGATGATATAAAATGATTATCTGAATTTAGACTAGATGATCGATAATTTGTATCGGATTCAAGAGTTGATTCAGAACTTTCGTATTCTTTAGTTTTTAATAGACTTTGTTTGAGAATTTTTAATATTGCCTCACCGCTACTTTCATCAAGTATTTCACCATTTTCACGTGCTTTTCTCAATGAATCTTCCAAAAGTTTAGATATTAATGATTCTTTCGAAAGACTCGACCATCTTGTTGAATTAAAATCTGTTTTAGTTTCTGTTTTACAAATTGTCTCATCAAGTGATTCAATATTATGATTTTTTCCATCTTTACATTTTTCTACAAAAGAATCATTATTTTTCTTCTTTTTTTCCATTGAATTTGATTCAATAACAATATTTGATTTATAATTTTCTAAAATAACAAGAGTTCGATTTTCTGCTGAATTTTGAATTTTTGGCAAATTATCAGAATTCACTGATATCACAGTGGGATTACAAACACTGTCTTCACCGCCAACGCTTATTGTTACCTTATTACCTGTATTATTGACATTTTGTTCTCCATTTATTAAAATTGATGTTCTTCTTGAACCAATGGGAATATTTGAACCAACTTGTAATCGATGAACAAGAGGTGAAAGTTTTGTATTCACATTTATTTTACAAATATTATTTTCCAATGATGAATTAATTTCTATTTTTTCTTTATCAATTGCTTTTTTATTATCTAAAATTGTTGATGATATTTCTTCAGATTTATTTCTCTTCACATCTGGAGAAATTGTAGTTTTAATAAGATCTCTATTAATATGCTTTGATTTAATAGGCGGTGGTGACCAATTCGTTGGTCGCATTTTTCGAAAATGTATTGAATTTTCTATTAAATTATTGGAATTTTTTATTAATTGATTTTCAATTGTATCTTCATTTAGAATTTCATGAGATTTTTTTAATATTATACTTTCCGGAGATTTGTTTTTAGAAATTTCTTTTATTAATTCTTCCTCTTTAATTTCATTAGAATTATTGGTTAAAGTTGTATCTTTTGATTTTTTGCTGAGACTTAAACGCATTGTATCAACAAAATTGATGTCACCAGCAGAAATATCCGATTTTGAAGACATACGATCGCTTTGACTTCGAGACAAATAAGATTGTCTTAATGTTCCTGAAAAAAAAAAAAAATATTTTTTAGTAAAAAAATATAATAAAATAAGATCACAGGTGAGAAAAAGAGAATGTTTAGTGACAGGAGAGAGAGAAAATGATAGCAAATAAACTAATACAAAGATCATGCAGTTACAAATACATTTCTCAATAAAGGTTACTAGTCATGTATAAAGTTTCACTTTTCGTTTCCATTTATCGATGCATGTGATAAATGATAATACCGAAAAGGTTAAAAACCAGTAAGATTTTTTTCATTTTTAAACATTTTTTGATTTCTTATATTAGGAAAGGACTTTTTTTACAATTAGATATAAAAATAGAATAAAAGAATGTTTAAATTTTTCCCTGATAATATAGTAGCAAAAAAAAAAAAAAAATGTAATTCCCATTTTACATAATCGCAATTTACCGCAAGTCAATAAAATGCGTTCCACAAACTCCCGCACGATCGTATAAAATATAAATAGAGCGAATTGCTCAGAAAAACGGCTGAATTTCTTTCGACGTGAGAAATTCTTCAAGTGTCCAACTCACTTTCACCTATCGCAAAAGCCATATATACATTGTGGGTGTGCATATCAAATTTCTGCACTCAAAAATTTCTCTCAATTTTAAATTTAATTACAATATTAATTTTTTTTTTTTATTTTATTTCGGTTTTTATTTGAAATGAAAATTAAATATTGTATATGACAATTTTTCAAATAAATTAAATTCAATTTTAAATTATAAAATTAGATAATATCAATTTGTGAATATATATATAATAGAATTTTCAGAAGAATCAAATTAAGTTTTATTCAAAAGGCTCGAGGAATAAATGTCATGAAAGTGGAGAACGTCGACACTTGGAGTCGTTGAACTGAAGGTGAACGTCGAGTCAGCAAAAGATAATATAATATGCGAATTAAGATGCAAAAATATGAAAATACTTTAGTGACTAGTAGAGTAACACTTATGTCTTATTACGCATTTTATTATTAGCACGATTTGCTTTAATGGAATGTTCACAATGTTACCAGGATATTTATATTTATTATATATAAAAAAAAGACATTTGCTGTCTCACTGGACGACCCCATCGATTTCTCACGCTTTATAATTCACAACAATGTTTACATCATCGAACGTCATCGACATTATCGATATTCAGAAAAGAATTACTTTTTTCTAATAATTTTGTAAATGTATTAAAAATTTAAATAATATTTTTTTGATTCAAACAAAAAAAATCGAAGCAGTAAAATTTGAACTTTTTTCTATATGATAATTATTAAATTAAAAAGAAATTCTCTTTTAACTTTCTCTTGATACTATATAAAATCGAAGTGTATGATAATTTGTCTTTTTTTTAAAATAATTGATTTAAAAACTCATTTAATCAGTGTCAAACAAAGGAAGTTGGCATTGAAAATGAAGAGTGTCGTCTCATGTTTGTATTTGTATGTAAGAAAGATCCTAGACCTAGATAGAGAGCTAGACATTAGAGTGCATTTACACCGGAAAGACACTTGCCGGAAGTCAATCGTGTCTCATTTTTCTTTTGCCTCAAGCACATTTTAAAAATCCAAGGAAGTGCAAACTTCAAAATATTTAAAAAAAATTAAATTTACTCTTAACAATTCAGATTTAAATTTTTAAATTCAGAAAATAAAAAAATCTAGAATAAAAAATAGAATAGAAAAATACAATTTTCAGAAAATAATACAATTTAAAAAGAATTTTATTCTTCAATTCAGAAAAAGAACTATTAAAATCTACATCGCTGGCATTTGTAACTAATGAGTGAAAGTTAGTGATTCAAATGACAAAAGAATAAAAGTTCTTATTCCCAAGAAATTTAGACAGTAACCTAATTATGAAAATAATAATATTAGTTTTCTATTTAATTGTTATAAATATTTTTGATTATCATAATAAAAGTAGAAACTAAGAAAAAGAAAATAATTTTTTTCTGATTTAAAATCATATTCAAGATCCCGTTTCTATAATATGTATATCTAAAATTTGCTTTTTAGTTACAATATAAAGTATAATTTAAATCGTTGAGTAGTATGGTCCGAAACAAGAAGACAAGTATCTTTTGCTAATTCTAGTCCGTGAACATGTGAACAACTTCACCGTTATGGGTAATAATGATACTCAACAAGTTGCTATCCTTGATTGTAACTTGTGAGTTGCAATTTTTTTTTTTTTTCTTTCAAAGACTCAAGGATCCTAATAACGTGTGTCGACATTAACAGACCATTAATCTTGATGATTAGCATAGTAATTCTATATATTCACAATACATTGTGGACTTCCACCCCGCTTATTAATTACGTCAATTTTGTAATCAATTTTTTTTTTATACTTTAATATTACAGATTTTTGTGAAACGAGTTCTATACCGAAAATTAGAATTTACATTAATATAAAAAAAAGGAAATATTTGAGAGAGAATTTAAAAGAGAGTAATAAATTTATTAAAATTAAGTAATTTATATTTTTATGGAATATTATTAGTATTTTGTATTTTATTATTTTGTATTGTATACTGTATTTTTTTTTGTCTTCTATATTTTGTATTTTTGAATTTGTTTCTATTTTGTATTTTGAAATTTTTTTGTATTTTGTATTTTTGTTGTCTTCTGTGTTTAGTATTTTGGAATTATTTTGTATTTTTTTTGTCTTCGGTATTTTGTATTTTTTGAATTTTTTTGTATTTTGTATTTTTGTTGTTTTCTGTATTTAGTATTTTGGAATTTTTTTGTATTTAGTATTTTTTTTGTCTTCTGTATTTTGTATTTTTTTGTCTTCCGTATTTTGTATTTTTGAATTTGTTTGTATTTTGTATTTTGGAATTTTTTTGTATTTTGTATTTTTGTTGTCTTCTATGTTTAGTATTTTGGAATTTTTTTGTATTTTGCATTTTTGAATTTGTTTGTATTTAGTATTTTTTTTGTCTTCGGTATTTTGTATTTTTGAATTTTTTTGTATTTTGTATTTTTGTTGTCTTCTGTATTTAGTATTTTGGAATTTTTTTGTATTTAGTATTTTTTTTGTCTTCTGTATTTTGTATTTTTTTGTCTTCCGTATTTGGTATTTTTGAATTTGTTTGTATTTTGGAATTTTTTTGTATTTTGTATTTTTGTTGTCTTCTATGTTTAGTATTTTGGAATTTTTTTGTATTTTGTATTTTTGTTGTCTTCTATGTTTAGTATTTTGGAATTTTTTTGTATTTTGCATTTTTGAATTTGTTTGTATTTAGTATTTTTTTGTCTTCGGTATTTTGTATTTTTTTTGTATTTTGTATTTTTTTGTCTTCCGTATTTTGTATTTTTGAATTTGTTTGTATTTTTGAATTTGTTTGTATTTTGTATTTTTGTTGTCTTCTATGTTTAGTATTTTGGAATTTTTTTGTATTTTGTATTTTTGAATTTGTTTGTATTTAGTATTTTTTTGTCTTCGGTATTTTGTATTTTTTTGTATTTTGTATTTTTTTGTCTTCCGTATTTTGTATTTTTGAATTTGTTTGTATTTTGGAATTTTTTTGTATTTTGTATTTTTGTTGTCTTCTATGTTTAGTATTTTGGAATTTTTTTGTATTTTGTATTTTTGAATTTGTTTGTATTTAGTATTTTTTTGTCTTCGGTATTTTGTATTTTTTTTGTATTTTGTATTTTTTTGTCTTCCGTATTTTGTATTTTTGAATTTGTTTGTATTTTCGTATTTTGGAATTTTTTTGTATTTTGTATTTTTTTTGTCTTCTGTATTTTGTATTTTTTTGTCTTCCGTATTTGGTATTTTTGAATTTGTTTGTATTTTGGAATTTTTTTGTATTTTGTATTTTTGTTGTCTTCTATGTTTAGTATTTTGGAATTTTTTTGTATTTTGTATTTTTTTTTTGTCTTCTGTATTTTGTATTTTTGTTTTTGTATTTTTTTACTTCGTATATTGTAAGTGAAGATTTTTCAAATTGCAAAAGGATAAAAATCGTACTAACCTTCAGATTTAAGAATAAGATCCTTTTCATCGACGGCAATATCACCCAGTTGACGTTTTAGCTCCTCGATTTCAATCTCCAATTCTGTCTCGTCTTCCGGTTTGATATATTCCATTTTTTCCTTCATTATTTTCTTATCACTATTAACACGATTCTGTTCAATTTTCCTCATTTCAGATTGTAAAATATTTTTCTTTATCTCAATTTTCACGTCGGCATTAGTTTTTTCAATCTTTTTAATCTGAAAATTGTCCAGCTTCTTGGAAGGCACGAACTTGTCAATCTTGATCTTTTCAACTGGCTCTTGATTTTTAACTCGCGATGAAATCTTCATTTCCGTCACTTTTCGTCTCTCATGCTTCCCTGGATCTTTAATGTTTGGAATAGTGATAAACTTGGGTTTCTCAATAATTTGCGCCTCATGAACAATTGGCTCATTCTCCAATTCATCGATTTCTTTACTTCCAATTGAAGTTCGACTCGTTCGTCTGGAAACGTTAGACTCCAATGATTTTTCCGGTGCAAAAATAACATTATCTACATTGAATAGGACATTCTTTCTTTTCCCATCGAATCGTCCTTTTTTTAAAATACTTTTCAACACAGTCTTAGTCTCCTTTAATCTTCTTGGCGGTCTCTTTGGAGAAACTTTAGGTATTGGTATACCAGTCAAGGGGAAATCTTCCTCGTCCGATATTTCTCTTGGCTCATTGAAAACTCTTATTCTTTGACCGCCAATTGCCGCCACTGCACTTCGATTTGGTATTCTTTCAATTGATTTAACTTTCGAAGAATCAAAGAGACTACATGGTATATCGTCCTTTGTACAATGCTCGAGGGCATTATCTGAAAGGTCATCGCTTAGGTCGTCTTCATCCTTTGGATTTTTCTTCACCAATTGATAAGGATTTACATTACATTCTAAAATACTTCTTCGTGAATCGTTAGATGTATTTTTCCAATTTTCATCTTTACGTGTTGATATCATTTGCCAATCATCAATTGTTGGACGTGATTTGGAACCACGAAATCTTCCCAAAGTGTTACGATTATTTTTCGAATCAGACGACCATTCGTCATTCAATGTTTGCCTATCGGTTTCATTATACCATTCCAATCGTGACGATGAGGATTCTTGATTTGATTCACCTCGCATTACACTTTGACTTCTTAGATCCCTATGTCCATTTTGACGATGTGGAGAAATACTTCTGGTTCTTGATCGTGGTTCTACGAGACGATTTCTTCGCATTTGATCATAAGGATCGTCCATAGGTTTTAGTATTCCTTGAAATAGAAAAAAAAAATTTTTTTAATTTTTTAATTTTCAATAGAAAAATATAATTTTCTTACCCGCTAAACTGGGTCGAGTTCTCACTGACGTGGTTGGTATCCTGCAGGTTCCCCCAAAGGGAATTCCAGCAAGTCGATGACCTCCACATTTTGTGCAATTGCCCAATTTTCTAGAGGTTCCACTCAAAAATTCAGGACAAGAACACACAATAAGAATTGGAGCTCCTGTTGGTGGGGGAGGAGTTAAAAAAGCACGTGGATCATGTCCAGATCGTGATGCGCGAACCGTTCCATAAATCCATGGCTCGCCATAAATTATTTGATGAGACAGCGAACTACCACCGCTAATGGTTCCCCAGCCTTTGACCGGATCCTCTGAAGATTGACTCTGACGCGATAATCCCAATCTGACACTCCATGATTTTTTCCCCTTACTCAACGTATCGTAATTCTGAAATCATAAAAAAAAAAGAAAAATAATTATTTTTCAGAAAAAATAGAAAACTAATTGAGAATATTGTAAATTAAAATTGTAAATTAAAATTTTTTTAATATAAAAGGACCTTTGATCTCAACATGCCTTTGGACGATGGGTTTCCTGGTATTTTTCTCACAAGAGAGAAATGCGATTACGCGCGAGTGGATATCCTGTACTTATTATATGGGATACTATTTATCGTTAATAATAAGGCATTGACCTTCACTTACCAACAACTACACTTATGTAATGAATTATCATAAAAGTTGAAATTAGCGTTCCTTCAAGATCATATCGTTTATTATAGAATTCGTTAAATGAACATTAAATTAACGTATCAATGTTATAAATTCTAAATGCGGGGAAAATAAAAAAATAATTTTCAATTTTTTTTTTTTTTTAAAGAGAAATAGCGATTAACTTTTTCAAAAAATAAAATTTCTAAAAAAAAAAATTTTCGAATTTTAATAATTCAGAATAATTTTCAATTCCAAATAATGGAAAACAAAATTGACAGCTCTTAAAAATATTAATTTCGATCACTTAAAGAAAGAAGTAAATAATTATTTAGAAAATTCTCATTTAACTCGTATAGTCGTATATATAATAAATATAATGATGAGTTTATTGATGAATGATATCGATTTCTCTTAACAAAAATTTTTTTTATGAACTCAATTTTGTTGTGCTAAAATTTTTAATGGAGAAATTACAATTAGAAATTGTTAAATAAAATAATGAGTCATTTTCTTTTTCATTGGTTAAATAAAATGTAAATTTCTCTTGTTCACGGTTTTTAATAAAATATATATAGAGAGAAAATCGATATTTACGGTTCTTTTTTTTCTGTTTTCAGATCGTTGATATTGTCGCTTATAAGAAAACAAGATTTGAGATTATTGCTTTCATTTGTATAAATCAAAGTTCGTTTATATTTTTCCATCTTTGCTGAAAGAAGTCATACAGAAAAAAAAGAAAAAAAAAGAAAAGAAATTCTGAGATAAGAATATATTTGTTTATTCGATTAAAAAATCGAGAATGGGAAAAAAATTGTTTTTTTCTTTTTTTTTTTAACTAAAAGAGGAAGAATCTTTGGAGAAAGTGAAATTGGTTCAAACTTATTTTCAAGATGAACATATTGCAATTCGTTTCCTTGGAGAAATCGATGCACTTTTCACATGTCAATGAAACCAGAAATGATCATTTTTAAGAAATTGGTTTTTTTCTTTCAAAAAAAAATAATAAATTAAAAATTTCTCTTTTAATAATAAATTGAAAATATTTTTTTGTAATTAAAGAAGAGAATTTTTTTTTCCAATTGGATGTTTCGAATAAATTCGATTTTCTAGAATGATTCTAATTAGCCAGCTATTTTGGATTCTATTTCTAAAAGCATAAAAGAGAAAAAAAAATGGAAATTTGTAATTTAAAAATGGAATTTGTTAAAAATGAGAATTTTTTTTGTAATTGAGAAATTTGTATCGAAATCGGATTTTTTGAATAAATTCGATTTTCTAGATTCTACTTAGCCAGCTATTTTGGATTCTATTTATAAAAGTATAAAAGAGAGGAAAAAAATGGAAATTTAGAATTTAAAAATCAAATTTAAAAATGAGAATTTTTTTTCGAAATCGGATCTTTTGAATAAATTCGATGTTCTAGAAAGATTCTAATTAGCCAGCTAATTTGGATTCTATTTGTAAAAGTATAAAAGAGAGAAAAAATATGAAAATTTGGAATTTAAAAATGAGTATATTTTTTGTAGAATTTTTTTTTTCGAGTCGGATGTTTCGTATAAATTTGATTTTCAAGATTCTAATTATCCAGCTATTTTGGATTCTATTTCAAAAAGTATAAAAGAGAAAAAATATGAAAATTTGGAATTTAAAAATGGAATTTGTTAAAAATGAGAATTTTTTTGTAATTGAGAATTTTTTTTCGAAATCGGATTTTTTTGAATAAATTCGATTTTTTAGATTCTAATTTTGCCAGCTATTTTGAATTCTATTTCTAAAAGTATAAAAGAGAAAAAAATGGAAATTTGGAATTTAAAAATCAAATTTAAAAAAGAGTTTTTTTTTTGTACAATTTTTTTTTCGAATCAAACATTTCGAATATATTCGATTTTCTAGATTCTAATTAGCCAGTTATTTTTAATTCTATTTCTGAGAGTGTAAAAGAGAGAAAAAAATGGAAAATGGGCCAGACAAGTGCTCGAAGGCCCGAAGCAAGCCTTCAACACTTACTTTCTCGGGCGATAGCCGTAAAAGTTTTGTCTCACGCTCACGTAAGAGAGCTTTTGTATTGCACTCGATCTGTCAGTCGAAAAACAGAAAGTATATATATATATATATATATATAAACTAGTAGCATGCATTCTGTTGCAGGTGTAACTTGAAGCTGGAATATAAGGCCGGGTGTGGCATATCAAGTCGGATATAGATCAGAACAAAATTGCGGTAAATTTAATTTGCAAAAATTGACAAGAATAATGACTGCAATCTCTCTCTCTCTCTATCTCTCTCTTTCTCTCATGATGTCCAGAAGTTGACTTGGTTTAGCTTTCTTTATTGAGGATTAATAAAAGTCTCTCTTGCTTCGATTTCCTTTTAAAGACATTTTAAACTCTTGAGCTACTAAAATCGTACTCCTTTCTCTCTGGAAAAAGAAAAATAAAAAAATGAAATTTTGATTTTTTTTTTGCCGAATAAAAAAATTAATTTTAATGCTATTTTTTTTTTTTTAATTGAAGAACTGAATCATGACCGTATTTTTATCTCGATTTGGTGTCATAAAGGCAACACAAATGGCAATGAACAAGAAAATGTGGTACATATAGATGTTACACTGACCGCACTCTAAAACGGATTCTGTGTACTCCAGATTCCCTTGGATTCATTAGATGACCGTATCAATGTTGATGATGATGATCATGATAGTGCAACACTTTTACAACAATTGTGTCTCTACATCATGATTTCTTATCGCTATAAATGCGATGAAATAGTCGAGTTACATTTATCTATACACAATATATATATATTTCAGAGGGGGAAAAAAAAAAACTGATTTTCAATTAAGGCCCTCCAGACTCAATAAATCTCTGTCTTCTTAATTGGCTATATGTAAGAGAAAAACTGTTCGAATTATGTTCAGATGATCTTTACTTCTATAAAATCTTAATTGCAACTTATTATTTTTAACTTGTATTAAGATTTCTAAAATTTGACATGATAAAATAAAAGATAAATAAAAATAAATTTTACATTTTAAAGGAAATCATTAGCATTAAATGAAATTTAATGAATTTCCTTTTACAATATTTTTTTTCGAATACAAATTTAAATTCCAAAGTATTTTTGAAACAATATACACTAAAAAAATTTATTTCATTGAAATAAAAATTATTTGGTTAAAAAAAAAAATAATTTAGTTCAAATTAATAATTATTTTGGTCGAATAAAAAATTATTCGATCCAAAAAAAATTATTCGATCCAAAAAAAAAATTGTTTGGTTCTAGTAAATATTTATTTGATAATAGTTAAATTTGATTCAAATAAAAAATATTCGGTCCAAAAATAATTATTTGGTTCAAGTAAATATTTATTTGATAATAGTTAAATTTAATTCAAATAAAAATTATTCGGTCAAAAAAAAAAAAAAATTATTTGGATCAAGTAAATATTTATTTAATAATACTTAAATTTAATTTAAATAAAAATTATTCGGTCCAAAAAAAAATTATTTGGTTCAAGTAAATATTTATTTGATAATAGTTAAATTTGATTCAAATAAAAAATATTCGGTCCAAAAAAAATTATTTGGTTCAAGTAAATATTTATTTGATAATAGTCGAGAAATCGATTATATTTGAATCGAATAATTTTTTTTCCAGTCATTTTTATAAATTGAAAAGCGTAAAACCGTTTTTTTTAAAAAAAGCTGATAAAAAATTTACTATTTTCTTTTAAAAACATAAGTAAATATTTGACATAATAATGAATTTCTCATTTCACAATATTAAAACGTAAGAGCGGAAGTATTTTTTAATTAAACGAGTATGGTTTCCTTTTTTTTCTCCTCATCTGCGCTGATACAATATATATATACGACATGCTGGTTCTACTGATTGTGGAATAGGAATGCTTATAAAGAAAAGAATTTATTACTTAAATGGTATAGAAATAGCGGTAACCTAGTAACTTGTTGTACATCTTGTCTGCAAAACTATTACACGTCTCGTTGTCATATTACGTTTATTTCATGGTCTCTGTTAAAATAATAAATACAACGAATTCGAAACCTAAAAAAAAAATTTTTTAAAAAATATAAGAATAATTTTTTTTTTAAAATCCAATAGAAAAAGAATTTACGGAATTGAATATTTTGTATGTAAAAAAGAAAAATGGAATTTACATACAGAGAATTTTTGGTGAAAGTATATCTATTTAAAAAAAAAATTTATGTTCTTTGACAAATTTTTCTTATCTAAAAATTTAAAAAAAAAGAAGAAGAAATTTCCCAAATCACATTTATTCATAGTAAATTATTAATTTTTAAATAAAATAAATTTTTTTTTTAGAAAAAATGTGACACTTTCGTTAATAAATTTTTGCGTCAATGAAAGAAAAAGTAAATTATTAATTTTTAAATAAAATAAAATTTTTTTTCAGAAAAAATGTGACACTTTCGTTAATAAATTTTTGCGTCAACGAAAGAAAAAGTTTCTATTTATCAATTATAATCAAGATTTAAAATTTTGAAGTTGAAATTAATTTGCATATTACTCTGATAATTTTTCCCTATGAGAAATTTTGTTATTTGCAAGCACTCTAACACACACACACACATACACACAGGTACTATATAATGATTGTATCCGCCAATTGAGATGCCGGATGTAAGTACAAGGTATCTAATTATTACGCCAAAGCATCTTCAACGTTCAACGCATGTGTGTCACTAATTGAGAAGTGGTAAGACGCGTGTGGAAATTTCTTATAAGGAAGCATATATATATACACGCGCGTTTGAAACTTAAAAAGAGAGAAACCGGAAAAGTCATTTTTTCAGAAATATATTCGCGGAGAAAAATTTTATTTTTTCAAATTATTACCAAAAATTTAATAAAAATTTTCCAATAAATCTCAATTTTTTTCAACTAAATAAAAATAATTTTACAAAAATAAATAGAAATAAATAAAAATAATTTTACAAAAATAAATAGAAATAATTAAAAATAATTAACAAAAATAAATAGAAATAAATAAAAATAATTTTACAAAAATAAATAGAAATAATTAAAAATAATTAACAAAAATAAATAGAAATAAATAAAAATATTATTTATTAATTAAGCTTCAGCCTTTCGGCCCAGAAGTGGACTTGGTTTAATACAAAATTAAAAAAATATAAATAAATAAAAATAATTAACAAAAATAAATAGAAATAAATAAAAATAATTTTACAAAAATAAATAGAAATAAATAAAATAAATAAAATTGCTTTCGATTAATATTTCCACCCTTTTTTAAATTCTAAAAAATAAAAAAAATAGATTTCGAATTTATATATCTGAAAAATGACATTTCCTTACAAATAAAATTAAAAAAAAAAAATATATGAAATTTGAAAAAGGTGAAGCAATAATAGAGAAAATAAAATTCAGAAAGGTGTTTTCAGTCCCATCACAAGTCTAGGTTGAAGGAAGCATTAATTTGAATATCAAAGTTGAATCAGTTAGATGAATCAGGAAATGGAGATGAGGTATAAATCTAAGAAAAAAGAATAAAAAAAAAAAAAAAGAAAAAATAATAGCGAAAGAAGTTGAGTGCAGACACGAAGGTGCTCATCATCTTGGTGTGTTTATCTAGATTCAGACCATGGTCAGCAGGGAAAGTAGACTTCTCTTATACTAATTAATATTACATACTTCGTTGATCCTTTATATTTTTTTTATATCAAGATTTTTTTTTCTTTCTCTTTCTCTCTCTCTCTCTTTAATTAATCTTTAATTTTCTATTCAACTCTTTATTTTAGAAAACGCATCTATTAAAAATTTTTGCTGGAAAATTTTACACAATTTTTTTTCAATATGAAAAAAATTTTACCAATTTTTTAATAATATTTTTTTTTTTTTTTGATTAATTTTTAATAATATTTATTTTTTTTGTGATTAATTTTTAATAATATTTATTTTTTTTTTGATTAATTTTTAGTAATATTTAATAATTTAATTTTTTTTAAAGTTTAATTTAGTTATTAAAATTTTTAATTTATTTCAAAGCACTGGAAAATTAGATTTCTAATTCTACATTTTTTTTACTAAAAATTCCTGTATGAACTTTTACTTGATTTTAATATATATTCTTCCCTTTAAAATGCAATTGCTCTTAATTAAGTTCTTAATTTTTGCAATATGCAATATGCGCTTAGGAAACGAAGCGAACAGATAAAAGTATTAGTATTATGAAATGTTTAAAGTTGGTTACAACACCTAATTAGGTAATTCAAAAATGAAATTACAGTTAATAATTTTCATTTACAAATATTTAGATATAAAATATTAAAAAGAAAAAAATTTACTTATAAAAATAATTATAAAAGAAAACGCTTTCCATGTCTATTGTTTTAATTTCCTTTTTGTATAAAGAAAATAGAAAGTCGACAGCGACACGAACAATTATATATATATATATATATGACAATGAGAAAAATAAGGAAAAGTGGGATTATTTTCGTTACACATTTTCATAACTATAAAATCGATTTTAAATAAATAAAAATCTACATTTATTAAATTATAATTTAGAATTAAATTTAATACGTGCAAATATAAATAAAATATATGTTATATCATTTAGAATGTGGGCACAAACTATTATTATTAGTGTATAAGGGAATATTGCACGAGTGAGTCGAAATAGAAAAACCGGTTAAAAGATTTGACGGATATAATATAATTCTGTGTGTGGATGCTTGCTGCAAATAGGATTTTATAAAATATACATTAAATCTGTTTGCGTGTCTATACACTCGGTGTTCAAAAAAAATATTTAAAATTAAAAAAATAAACAATAAAAATAATTTGAGATTATTTCTGGTTTTAAATGGACAACTAAATCAGAACAGGATGTTACATAAAATTTACAAATTCTCAAATTATATAAAACTTTTAAACTCGTTTAACAAAATTTTTTTTACATTTTTAAAAAAGCAGAAGAATTGCAAATAAAATGAAAAAAAAAAAAAAAAAAAAAAAATGAAAACTCACAAGAAGTGATGACCGATAAAAAAAAATGATAATTAATATCTAAACGGAAGTACGTTCATTCTAAGGTATAAATATATAAGAAGTTATGTAACTTTGAAAGATCGTTTGCGCTAATTAATTGCTTTCAATTATCCCTCGAAAATAATTATTACTCTATTCACTTTCTTGTGTCTAAAGAGAATCTTTTTATGATTTTCAATTTCGTTACCAAAAAAAAGAATAAAAAAAAAATGTAGAGAGCGATAATATAAAAATATTTCTAGGAAGCATTTTAATTATTTTAAATTTCTTTTACGTTCTACATATTTACATTTATTTATGTATGTAATTAGTTCAAGAATATTTAAATGCAACGATTTTAATATCTAATTGGTCATATATAAAAATTTCATTCTTTTAACACTATATGCGGACTTTTGTGAATTAATTGTGAAGAAAGGGACCTAAGATGCAAAAAAAAACGAGGTTACGTTCATGTTAGTTATTTTGATTAAAAAATTACTTTTCAGTTATATATGTAATTTTAAAATCATTATTTGGATGAAGATTAATGATTTGAAATGATCTTCTATTTTGTATTTTCTCCAAATATCAAATACAAATTCATAAACATAACCTATAATTTTTTTTCCTTCTAGTCCCGTTTTTCGCACTGCAAAAAAAAACAATATTTTATTTTAATAATCGGTTACTTTATTATTGTTAAATAAATATTTATTTGAATCAAAAAAATTTTTATTTGTACCAAACAATTTTTTATTTGAACCAAACAATTTTTTATTTGAACCAAACAATTTTTATTTGTATTAAAAAGTATTTGGAACAATAATTTTTGTTTTGGAAACAAATAACAATTAAATGAAATATTTACCATTCAATTAAAATAATTACCATTTAATTGAAATAATTTTCTATTTTATTAAATAATAATTATTTAATGCAAATGAAAAAATTTTATTTTCCACAAATAATCGACTATTATGAAATAAATAATTATTTGTTTTAAATATAGAAATTATTTTGTCCAAATAAATATTATACAGAAATTATTTGGTTCCAATAAATATTTATTTGTTATTAAATATAGAAATTATTTGATCCAAATAAATATTTATTTGTTATTAAATATAGAAATTATTTGGTTTCAATAAATATTTATTTGTTATTAAATATAGAAATTATTTGATCCAAATAAATTTATTTATTTCTTATTAAATACAGAAATTATTGGATTGAAATAAATATTTATTTTGATAATAATCGATTATTTGGGGAAAATAAATTTTTTTTCACTATCAGAAAGCTTTTTGAAAATAAATTACAATTAATTTCGAATTTTTGCAAATTTATTATCATAAAAAAAATTTTTAAAAAAATTGAAAAAAATATTTTTACCTTGTTAGAAGCGGTAGATGATGTATTTGGTGCTAACCCCTGTTGGAGGTGGTACCTCTTAGGAGTGAGCATATTGAAGGGCAAGCTACCCTGGTCTATGACAGCCACGCTCGTCATAGTCATTTCCGATCAGAAGAGCAGGCTTCTGCGGAGCACTGACCTGCGCCCTCGTCAAACATTTGCAGCCTCTCATCCTCCTCGAAGCGTCTGAAACATTTTCTTCAATTAATACATCACATAGAAAATTCACTTAATTTTTTTTTTTTTTTTTTTTTATAATCAGATTATAAATATCTATAATAAATTTTCTAAATAAATAAATAATTAATCTCAAGGAGATTATTAAAAAAAATTATTAAAAAAAAATAAATAAAAAAAATAAATAAAAAAATAAATAAAAAAATAAAATATTAAAATATTTTTTTATTATTATTATTATTATTTTTTTTGTTCTCTCATTATGCAAATTATTATTTATTTATTATTAATTTATTATTAATTTATTATTAATTTATTATTAATTTATTATTTATTTATTATTTCTTTAATATTTATTTATTGTTTACTTATTTATTAATTTATTATTTACTTTTCTATTTATTTATTATTTACTTATTTATTTACTATTTATTAAATTTATTTTTATGCAAATTTATAAAAATTCTCCAAATTTTTTGTCTCCTTTTTTTAAAAATAATAAAAATAATGAGATTAAATTTTTTTTTTTTTTTTTTTTTGAAATGCTATGAAATTTTGTCGTCTCACTGTATTTGATTTTCTTTATAGTAAACCCATTATATATATATGGTACATCCTATATTGAGACTCGGACAATTATCGAAGTCATAAAGATCCAAATAACACTATATTTATTATTACACACAGAATACCGTTAACACACTCTCATACAATAAACAGAAAGAGGGTTTATAAAATAAGAAGTAATTAGCTTCATATAAGAAGATATCGATGAGTTTGCAAATAAAAAAAATAGATTTATTATCGTCGTTTATAAAAAAAAAAAAAAAAAAAAAAAAAAACTGAGGAAAATATATATATAATTATATTATAGTTGTCTAAAATAATATATTTATTCATTATTTAATTGAAACTTTCTATATGCAGAGTACAATAATTGATTCATGATGTTCATGCGCATATAAGAATTTGAGTTACACTAATTACATTTTCACATTAACATCTATTAAATGGAAAGCATCATGCTATATTAGATTTTTATAGCATTGTTCTATTACACTTTTCCACATAAAAAGTGTAATTTTTCATCAAATTAAAAAAAAAATCTTACATGTATAATTTGTCCTTCCATGTGAAAATATAAATTCATTATTAAAATTATAAATTGAAATTTTCCCTATTTAACGGAAAAATTATAAGAATTTTTTAATTTTTAATAATTTTAATTTAAAATTAACGAAGGATAACTTACGTGACATATCCTTACAAAAAAAAAAAAAAAAAAAAAAAATCCTCAACATCCAAGAAAAAGCACGAGGTATTGTTTTGAAATGATTATAAATCGAGGCGAAAGTAAATATAGGATTATAAAAATTCGTGAGCGGATTCTTTTGCAACACGGGAAAAGTCAAATGTTATTCTATAAGAGGACAATCGAATGAAGATATCGAGAGAGAGAAAGAGAAAGAAAAAGAGGAAGTTTCAAGACAAGGATTGTAAATGTAGATTACATCTGCGTTGCATACTCAAGCGCAAATCATCCGATAAATATCCGGTAGGAATTTGCGACACCACATTGCAATGTTGGATTTATACCAAATGAAGATGTTTGTTTTAAATTTGAAAAAAAAAACAAATTTTACTCACAACATCTTTATAGGAAAGAATTTTTTTTTAACTTATTGTATAAATAAAGCTGCGTATATATAAATCTGGAGAAAATTCCTTTTCCCGAGAATTTTATCTCTCCAGCTTCTTTTATATTCCATAATGGAAAAAAATATATATATAAACTTTTACTACTTACAAAGAAAAATTTCAACTGAAACTTCTGCTCCGGAAATAGAAAAAATTACTACAATGAAATAAGAAAATTTTTTTCTCTGAAAATAGCATTTTTTTAAACTGAAAAAAAAAATTACTTGACTCAAATATTCGATAACTTGACTATTATCAAAAAAATATTTACTTGAATAAAAAAAAATTTATTTCAATAACATTAATTGAATTTGAACTGTAATAATTTCTGTACTTGAAACTAATACAATTTACTACAAAAATTATTGGATTCAAGTAAATATTTATATGATAATAGTAAATTAGATTATTTGAATCAAATAAATGTTTTTCATTATATTTTTTCCAACAGCAAAAGTTGCAAGAAACTTTGGAAGTCGTAAAAGGTATTTTTATTTTCCATTTGTTTGTAAACATGCATTTATTAAATTTTTTTTGTAATGTAAAAATAAAAAAAAAATTCTTTAAAATGAGTAAATATGTTCAAGGAAATAAGTCAAACAAACAAGAATATTATTGTAGCAAAATATAAGTCTTTTTGAAGATTACTTATTACTGAGATAATTATAGATATTTCTATAATATAGTTGTAGCATTGAAAAATATTGAAAAAGAGAGAGGGTATACATATAGTTTACATATGTATATTGCCTTTCACTACTCTACGCGAAGTTTAAAACGACGCCTTATTTATTAACTAAGCTATAATAACACCTTAAGAAGCTCCTCTTTCAGAAAATACGATGAAAAAAAATTTATTTTCTTCTAATAATCCGTTACTTCACTATTATAAAATAAATATTTATTTGCATCAAATAAATATTTAATTGCTTCAAAATAAATATTCATTACAATAAAATAAATGTATCATTGTTTCAAATATTTGTTGTTATCAATACATTGATAATTTGTATCAATTGTATTTATTGTATCAAATAAATAACTATAGAAAAAAAAATACTAAAAATTGACACCCAGGTCCGAGTAGAGGAAGACCTTTTTTATGACCAAAAACGCATCCAAAAGCATAAAAAACTGTCCAAAAAAATTCAATTTTTCTTAGGCAGAAGATTTTATTGCATAATCTTGCACAAAATACACCGAAAAGTGTAGAAAAAAATTGACACCCAGATCCGAGTAGAGGAAGACCTTTTTTATGACCAAAAACGCATCCAAAAGCATAAAAAACTGTCCAAAAAAATTCAATTTTTCTTAGGCAGAAGATTTTATTGCATAATCTTGCACAAAATACACCGAAAAGTGTAGAAAAAAATTGACACCCAGATCCGAGTAGAGGAAGACCTTTTTTATGACCAAAAACGCAACCAAAAGCATAAAAAACTGTCCAAAAAAATTCAATTTTTCTTAGGCAGAAGATTTTATTGCATAATCTTGCACAAAATACACCGAAAAGTGTAGAAAAAAATTGACACCCAGATCCGAGTAGAGGAAGACCTTTTTTATGACCAAAAACGCATCCAAAAGCATAAAAAACTTTCCAAAAAAATTCAATTTTTCTTAGGCAGAAGATTTTATTGCATAATCTTGCACAAAATACACCGAAAAGTGTAGAAAAAAATTGACACCCAGATCCGAGTAGAGGAACACACTTTTTATGACCAAAAACGCATCCAAAAGCATAAAAAACTTTCCAAAAAAATTCAATTTTTCTTAGGCAGAAGATTTTATTGCATAATCTTGCACAAAATACACCGAAAAGTGTAGAAAAAAATTGACACCCAGATCCGAGTAGAGGAAGACCTTTTTTATGACCAAAAACGCATCCAAAAGCATAAAAAACTTTCCAAAAAAATTCAATTTTTCTTAGGCAGAAGATTTTATTGCATAATCTTGCACAAAATACACCGAAAAGTGTAGAAAAAAATTGACACCCAGATCCGAGTAGAGGAAGACCTTTTTTATGACCAAAAACGCATCCAAAAGCATAAAAAACTTTCCAAAAAAATTCAATTTTTCTTAGGCAGAAGATTTTATTGCATAATCTTGCACAAAATACACCGAAAAGTGTAGAAAAAAATTGACACCCAGATCCGAGTAGAGGAAGACCTTTTTTATGACCAAAAACGCATCCAAAAGCATAAAAAACTGTACAAAAAAATTCAATTTTTCTTAGGCAGAAGATTTTATTGCATAATCTTGCACAAAATACACCGAAAAGTGTAGAAAAAAATTGACACCCAGATCCGAGTAGAGGAAGACCTTTTTTATGACCAAAAACTCATCCAAAAGCATAAAAAACTGTACAAAAAAATTCAATTTTTCTTAGGCAGAAGATTTTATTGCATAATCTTGCACAAAATACACCGAAAAGTGTAGAAAAAAATTGACACCCAGATCCGAGTAGAGGAAGACCTTTTTTATGACCAAAAACGCATCCAAAAGCATAAAAAACTTTCCAAAAAAATTCAATTTTTCTTAGGCAGAAGATTTTATTGCATAATCTTGCACAAAATACACCGAAAAGTGTAGAAAAAAATTGACACCCAGATCCGAGTAGAGGAACACACTTTTTATGACCAAAAACGCATCCAAAAGCATAAAAAACTGTCCAAAAAAATTCAATTTTTCTTAGGCAGAAGATTTTATTGCATAATCTTGCACAAAATACACCGAAAAGTGTAGAAAAAAATTGACACCCAGATCCGAGTAGAGGAAGACCTTTTTTATGACCAAAAACGCATCCAAAAGCATAAAAAACTGTACAAAAAAATTCAATTTTTCTTAGGCAGAAGATTTTATTGCATAATCTTGCACAAAATACACCGAAAAGTGTAGAAAAAAATTGACACACAGATCCGAGTAGAGGAAGACCTTTTTTATGACCAAAAACGCATCCAAAAGCATAAAAAACTGTCCAAAAAAATTCAATTTTTCTTAGGCAGAAGATTTTATTGCATAATCTTGCACAAAATACACCGAAAAGTAAAGAAAAAAATTGACACCCAGATCCGAGTAGAGGAAGACCTTTTTTATGACCAAAAACGCATCCAAAAGCATAAAAAACTTTCCAAAAAAATTCAATTTTTCTTAGGCAGAAGATTTTATTGCATAATCTTGCACAAAATACACCGAAAAGTGTAGAAAAAAATTGACACCCAGATCCGAGTAGAGGAAGACCTTTTTTATGACCAAAAACGCATCCAAAAGCATAAAAAACTGTACAAAAAAATTCAATTTTTCTTAGGCAGAAGATTTTATTGCATAATCTTGCACAAAATACACCGAAAAGTGTAGAAAAAAATTGACACCCAGATCCGAGTAGAGGAAGACCTTTTTTATGACCAAAAACGCATCCAAAAGCATAAAAAACTGTACAAAAAAATTCAATTTTTCTTAGGCAGAAGATTTTATTGCATAATCTTGCACAAAATACACCGAAAAGTGTAGAAAAAAATTGACACCCAGATCCGAGTAGAGGAAGACCTTTTTTATGACCAAAAACGCAACCAAAAGCATAAAAAACTGTCCAAAAAAATTCAATTTTTCTTAGGCAGAAGATTTTATTGCATAATCTTGCACAAAATACACCGAAAAGTGTAGAAAAAAATTGACACCCAGATCCGAGTAGAGGAAGACCTTTTTTATGACCAAAAACGCATCCAAAAGCATAAAAAACTGTCCAAAAAAATTCAATTTTTCTTAGGCAGAAGATTTTATTGCATAATCTTGCACAAAATACACCGAAAAGTGTAGAAAAAAATTGACACCCAGATCCGAGTAGAGGAAGACCTTTTTTATGACCAAAAACGCAACCAAAAGCATAAAAAACTGTCCAAAAAAATTCAATTTTTCTTAGGCAGAAGATTTTATTGCATAATCTTGCACAAAATACACCGAAAAGTGTAGAAAAAAATTGACACCCAGATCCGAGTAGAGGAAGACCTTTTTTATGACCAAAAACGCATCCAAAAGCATAAAAAACTGTACAAAAAAATTCAATTTTTCTTAGGCAGAAGATTTTATTGCATAATCTTGCACAAAATACACCGAAAAGTGTAGAAAAAAATTGACACCCAGATCCGAGTAGAGGAAGACCTTTTTTATGACCAAAAACGCAACCAAAAGCATAAAAAACTGTCCAAAAAAATTCAATTTTTCTTAGGCAGAAGATTTTATTGCATAATCTTGCACAAAATACACCGAAAAGTGTAGAAAAAAATTGACACCCAGATCCGAGTAGAGGAAGACCTTTTTTATGACCAAAAACGCATCCAAAAGCATAAAAAACTGTACAAAAAAATTCAATTTTTCTTAGGCAGAAGATTTTATTGCATAATCTTGCACAAAATACACCGAAAAGTGTAGAAAAAAATTGACACCCAGATCCGAGTAGAGGAAGACCTTTTTTATGACCAAAAACGCATCCAAAAGCATAAAAAACTTTCCAAAAAAATTCAATTTTTCTTAGGCAGAAGATTTTATTGCATAATCTTGCACAAAATACACCGAAAAGTGTAGAAAAAAATTGACACCCAGATCCGAGTAGAGGAAGACCTTTTTTATGACCAAAAACGCATCCAAAAGCATAAAAAACTGTACAAAAAAATTCAATTTTTCTTAGGCAGAAGATTTTATTGCATAATCTTGCACAAAATACACCGAAAAGTGTAGAAAAAAATTGACACCCAGATCCGAGTAGAGGAAGACCTTTTTTATGACCAAAAACTCATCCAAAAGCATAAAAAACTGTACAAAAAAATTCAATTTTTCTTAGGCAGAAGATTTTATTGCATAATCTTGCACAAAATACACCGAAAAGTGTAGAAAAAAATTGACACCCAGATCCGAGTAGAGGAAGACCTTTTTTATGACCAAAAACGCATCCAAAAGCATAAAAAACTTTCCAAAAAAATTCAATTTTTCTTAGGCAGAAGATTTTATTGCATAATCTTGCACAAAATACACCGAAAAGTGTAGAAAAAAATTGACACCCAGATCCGAGTAGAGGAACACACTTTTTATGACCAAAAACGCATCCAAAAGCATAAAAAACTGTCCAAAAAAATTCAATTTTTCTTAGGCAGAAGATTTTATTGCATAATCTTGCACAAAATACACCGAAAAGTGTAGAAAAAAATTGACACCCAGATCCGAGTAGAGGAAGACCTTTTTTATGACCAAAAACGCATCCAAAAGCATAAAAAACTGTACAAAAAAATTCAATTTTTCTTAGGCAGAAGATTTTATTGCATAATCTTGCACAAAATACACCGAAAAGTGTAGAAAAAAATTGACACACAGATCCGAGTAGAGGAAGACCTTTTTTATGACCAAAAACGCATCCAAAAGCATAAAAAACTGTCCAAAAAAATTCAATTTTTCTTAGGCAGAAGATTTTATTGCATAATCTTGCACAAAATACACCGAAAAGTAAAGAAAAAAATTGACACCCAGATCCGAGTAGAGGAAGACCTTTTTTATGACCAAAAACTCATCCAAAAGCATAAAAAACTGTCCAAAAAAATTCAATTTTTCTTAGGCAGAAGATTTTATTGCATAATCTTGCACAAAATACACCGAAAAGTGTAGAAAAAAATTGACACCCAGATCCGAGTAGAGGAAGACCTTTTTTATGACCAAAAACGCATCCAAAAGCATAAAAAACTTTCCAAAAAAATTCAATTTTTCTTAGGCAGAAGATTTTATTGCATAATCTTGCACAAAATACACCGAAAAGTGTAGAAAAAAATTGACACCCAGATCCGAGTAGAGGAAGACCTTTTTTATGACCAAAAACGCATCCAAAAGCATAAAAAACTGTCCAAAAAAATTCAATTTTTCTTAGGCAGAAGATTTTATTGCATAATCTTGCACAAAATACACCGAAAAGTGTAGAAAAAAATTGACACCCAGATCCGAGTAGAGGAAGACCTTTTTTATGACCAAAAACGCATCCAAAAGCATAAAAAACTGTACAAAAAAATTCAATTTTTCTTAGGCAGAAGATTTTATTGCATAATCTTGCACAAAATACACCGAAAAGTGTAGAAAAAAATTGACACACAGATCCGAGTAGAGGAAGACCTTTTTTATGACCAAAAACGCATCCAAAAGCATAAAAAACTGTCCAAAAAAATTCAATTTTTCTTAGGCAGAAGATTTTATTGCATAATCTTGCACAAAATACACCGAAAAGTGTAGAAAAAAATTGACACCCAGATCCGAGTAGAGGAAGACCTTTTTTATGACCAAAAACGCATCCAAAAGCATAAAAAACTTTCCAAAAAAATTCAATTTTTCTTAGGCAGAAGATTTTATTGCATAATCTTGCACAAAATACACCGAAAAGTGTAGAAAAAAATTGACACCCAGATCCGAGTAGAGGAAGACCTTTTTTATGACCAAAAACGCATCCAAAAGCATAAAAAACTGTACAAAAAAATTCAATTTTTCTTAGGCAGAAGATTTTATTGCATAATCTTGCACAAAATACACCGAAAAGTGTAGAAAAAAATTGACACCCAGATCCGAGTAGAGGAAGACCTTTTTTATGACCAAAAACTCATCCAAAAGCATAAAAAACTGTACAAAAAAATTCAATTTTTCTTAGGCAGAAGATTTTATTGCATAATCTTGCACAAAATACACCGAAAAGTGTAGAAAAAAATTGACACCCAGATCCGAGTAGAGGAAGACCTTTTTTATGACCAAAAACGCATCCAAAAGCATAAAAAACTTTCCAAAAAAATTCAATTTTTCTTAGGCAGAAGATTTTATTGCATAATCTTGCACAAAATACACCGAAAAGTGTAGAAAAAAATTGACACCCAGATCCGAGTAGAGGAACACACTTTTTATGACCAAAAACGCATCCAAAAGCATAAAAAACTGTCCAAAAAAATTCAATTTTTCTTAGGCAGAAGATTTTATTGCATAATCTTGCACAAAATACACCGAAAAGTGTAGAAAAAAATTGACACCTAGATCCGAGTAGAGGAAGACCTTTTTTATGACCAAAAACGCATCCAAAAGCATAAAAAACTGTACAAAAAAATTCAATTTTTCTTAGGCAGAAGATTTTATTGCATAATCTTGCACAAAATACACCGAAAAGTGTAGAAAAAAATTGACACACAGATCCGAGTAGAGGAAGACCTTTTTTATGACCAAAAACGCATCCAAAAGCATAAAAAACTGTCCAAAAAAATTCAATTTTTCTTAGGCAGAAGATTTTATTGCATAATCTTGCACAAAATACACCGAAAAGTAAAGAAAAAAATTGACACCCAGATCCGAGTAGAGGAAGACCTTTTTTATGACCAAAAACTCATCCAAAAGCATAAAAAACTGTCCAAAAAAATTCAATTTTTCTTAGGCAGAAGATTTTATTGCATAATCTTGCACAAAATACACCGAAAAGTGTAGAAAAAAATTGACACCCAGATCCGAGTAGAGGAACACACTTTTTATGACCAAAAACGCATCCAAAAGCATAAAAAACTGTACAAAAAAATTCAATTTTTCTTAGGCAGAAGATTTTATTGCATAATCTTGCACAAAATACACCGAAAAGTGTAGAAAAAAATTGACACACAGATCCGAGTAGAGGAGGACCTTTTTTATGACCAAAAACGCATCCAAAAGCATAAAAAACTGTCCAAAAAAATTCAATTTTTCTTAGGCAGAAGATTTTATTGCATAATCTTGCACAAAATACACCGAAAAGTGTAGAAAAAAATTGACACCCAGATCCGAGTAGAGGAAGACCTTTTTTATGACCAAAAACGCATCCAAAAGCATAAAAAACTGTACAAAAAAATTCAATTTTTCTTAGGCAGAAGATTTTATTGCATAATCTTGCACAAAATACACCGAAAAGTGTAGAAAAAAATTGACACACAGATCCGAGTAGAGGAGGACCTTTTTTATGACCAAAAACGCATCCAAAAGCATAAAAAACTGTCCGAAAAAAATTCAATTTTTCTTAGGCAGAAGATTTTATTGCATAATCTTGCACAAAATACACCGAAAAGTGTAGAAAAAAATTGACACCCAGATCCGAGTAGAGGAAGACCTTTTTTATGACCAAAAACGCATCCAAAAGCATAAAAAACTGTACAAAAAAATTCAATTTTTCTTAGGCAGAAGATTTTATTGCATAATCTTGCACAAAATACACCGAAAAGTGTAGAAAAAAATTGACACCCAGATCCGAGTAGAGGAAGACACTTTTTATGACCAAAAACGCATCCAAAAGCATAAAAAACTGTACAAAAAAATTCAATTTTTCTTAGGCAGAAGATTTTATTGCATAATCTTGCACAAAATACACCGAAAAGTGTAGAAAAAAATTGACACCCAGATCCGAGTAGAGGAAGACCTTTTTTATGACCAAAAACGCATCCAAAAGCATAAAAAACTTTCCAAAAAAATTCAATTTCTCTTAGGCAGAAGATTTTATTGCATAATCTTGCACAAAATACACCGAAAAGTGAAGAAAAAAATTGACACCCAGATCCGAGTAGAGGAAGACCTTTTTTATGACCAAAAACTCATCCAAAAGCATAAAAAACTGTCCAAAAAAATTCAATTTTTCTTAGGCAGAAGATTTTATTGCATAATCTTGCACAAAATACACCGAAAAGTGTAGAAAAAAATTGACACCCAGATCCGAGTAGAGGAAGACCTTTTTTATGACCAAAAACGCATCCAAAAGCATAAAAAACTGTACAAAAAAATTCAATTTTTCTTAGGCAGAAGATTTTATTGCATAATCTTGCACAAAATACACCGAAAAGTGTAGAAAAAAATTGACACCCAGATCCGAGTAGAGGAAGACACTTTTTATGACCAAAAACGCATCCAAAAGCATAAAAAACTGTACAAAAAAATTCAATTTTTCTTAGGCAGAAGATTTTATTGCATAATCTTGCACAAAATACACCGAAAAGTGTAGAAAAAAATTGACACCCAGATCCGAGTAGAGGAAGACCTTTTTTATGACCAAAAACGCATCCAAAAGCATAAAAAACTTTCCAAAAAAATTCAATTTCTCTTAGGCAGAAGATTTTATTGCATAATCTTGCACAAAATACACCGAAAAGTGAAGAAAAAAATTGACACCCAGATCCGAGTAGAGGAAGACCTTTTTTATGACCAAAAACTCATCCAAAAGCATAAAAAACTGTCCAAAAAAATTCAATTTTTCTTAGGCAGAAGATTTTATTGCATAATCTTGCACAAAATACACCGAAAAGTGTAGAAAAAAATTGACACCCAGATCCGAGTAGAGGAAGACCTTTTTTATGACCAAAAACGCATCCAAAAGCATAAAAAACTGTACAAAAAAATTCAATTTTTCTTAGGCAGAAGATTTTATTGCATAATCTTGCACAAAATACACCGAAAAGTGTAGAAAAAAATTGACACCCAGATCCGAGTAGAGGAACACACTTTTTATGACCAAAAACGCATCCAAAAGCATAAAAAACTGTACAAAAAAATTCAATTTTTCTTAGGCAGAAGATTTTATTGCATAATCTTGCACAAAATACACCGAAAAGTGTAGAAAAAAATTGACACCCAGATCCGAGTAGAGGAAGACCTTTTTTATGACCAAAAACTCATCCAAAAGCATAAAAAACTGTACAAAAAAATTCAATTTTTCTTAGGCAGAAGATTTTATTGCATAATCTTGCACAAAATACACCGAAAAGTGTAGAAAAAAATTGACACCCAGATCCGAGTAGAGGAAGACCTTTTTTATGACCAAAAACGCATCCAAAAGCATAAAAAACTTTCCAAAAAAATTCAATTTTTCTTAGGCAGAAGATTTTATTGCATAATCTTGCACAAAATACACCGAAAAGTGTAGAAAAAAATTGACACCCAGATCCGAGTAGAGGAACACACTTTTTATGACCAAAAACGCATCCAAAAGCATAAAAAACTGTCCAAAAAAATTCAATTTTTCTTAGGCAGAAGATTTTATTGCATAATCTTGCACAAAATACACCGAAAAGTGTAGAAAAAAATTGACACCCAGATCCGAGTAGAGGAAGACCTTTTTTATGACCAAAAACGCATCCAAAAGCATAAAAAACTGTCCAAAAAAATTCAATTTTTCTTAGGCAGAAGATTTTATTGCATAATCTTGCACAAAATACACCGAAAAGTGTAGAAAAAAATTGACACCCAGATCCGAGTAGAGGAAGACCTTTTTTATGACCAAAAACGCATCCAAAAGCATAAAAAACTGTACAAAAAAATTCAATTTTTCTTAGGCAGAAGATTTTATTGCATAATCTTGCACAAAATACACCGAAAAGTGTAGAAAAAAATTGACACCCAGATCCGAGTAGAGGAAGACCTTTTTTATGACCAAAAACGCATCCAAAAGCATAAAAAACTGTACAAAAAAATTCAATTTTTCTTAGGCAGAAGATTTTATTGCATAATCTTGCACAAAATACACCGAAAAGTGTAGAAAAAAATTGACACCCAGATCCGAGTAGAGGAACACACTTTTTATGACCAAAAACGCATCCAAAAGCATAAAAAACTGTACAAAAAAATTCAATTTTTCTTAGGCAGAAGATTTTATTGCATAATCTTGCACAAAATACACCGAAAAGTGTAGAAAAAAATTGACACACAGATCCGAGTAGAGGAGGACCTTTTTTATGACCAAAAACGCATCCAAAAGCATAAAAAACTGTCCAAAAAAATTCAATTTTTCTTAGGCAGAAGATTTTATTGCATAATCTTGCACAAAATACACCGAAAAGTGTAGAAAAAAATTGACACCCAGATCCGAGTAGAGGAAGACCTTTTTTATGACCAAAAACGCATCCAAAAGCATAAAAAACTGTACAAAAAAATTCAATTTTTCTTAGGCAGAAGATTTTATTGCATAATCTTGCACAAAATACACCGAAAAGTGTAGAAAAAAATTGACACCCAGATCCGAGTAGAGGAAGACCTTTTTTATGACCAAAAACGCATCCAAAAGCATAAAAAACTGTACAAAAAAATTCAATTTTTCTTAGGCAGAAGATTTTATTGCATAATCTTGCACAAAATACACCGAAAAGTGTAGAAAAAAATTGACACCCAGATCCGAGTAGAGGAACACACTTTTTATGACCAAAAACGCATCCAAAAGCATAAAAAACTGTACAAAAAAATTCAATTTTTCTTAGGCAGAAGATTTTATTGCATAATCTTGCACAAAATACACCGAAAAGTGTAGAAAAAAATTGACACCCAGATCCGAGTAGAGGAACACACTTTTTATGACCAAAAACGCATCCAAAAGCATAAAAAACTGTACAAAAAAATTCAATTTTTCTTAGGCAGAAGATTTTATTGCATAATCTTGCACAAAATACACCGAAAAGTGTAGAAAAAAATTGACACCCAGATCCGAGTAGAGGAACACACTTTTTATGACCAAAAACGCATCCAAAAGCATAAAAAACTGTACAAAAAAATTCAATTTTTCTTAGGCAGAAGATTTTATTGCATAATCTTGCACAAAATACACCGAAAAGTGTAGAAAAAAATTGACACACAGATCCGAGTAGAGGAGGACCTTTTTTATGACCAAAAACGCATCCAAAAGCATAAAAAACTGTCCAAAAAAATTCAATTTTTCTTAGGCAGAAGATTTTATTGCATAATCTTGCACAAAATACACCGAAAAGTGTAGAAAAAAATTGACACCCAGATCCGAGTAGAGGAAGACCTTTTTTATGACCAAAAACGCATCCAAAAGCATAAAAAACTGTACAAAAAAATTCAATTTTTCTTAGGCAGAAGATTTTATTGCATAATCTTGCACAAAATACACCGAAAAGTGTAGAAAAAAATTGACACCCAGATCCGAGTAGAGGAAGACCTTTTTTATGACCAAAAACGCATCCAAAAGCATAAAAAACTGTACAAAAAAATTCAATTTTTCTTAGGCAGAAGATTTTATTGCATAATCTTGCACAAAATACACCGAAAAGTGTAGAAAAAAATTGACACACAGATCCGAGTAGAGGAAGACCTTTTTTATGACCAAAAACGCATCCAAAAGCATAAAAAACTGTCCAAAAAAATTCAATTTTTCTTAGGCAGAAGATTTTATTGCATAATCTTGCACAAAATACACCGAAAAGTGTAGAAAAAAATTGACACCCAGATCCGAGTAGAGGAAGACCTTTTTTATGACCAAAAACGCATCCAAAAGCATAAAAAACTTTCCAAAAAAATTCAATTTCTCTTAGGCAGAAGATTTTATTGCATAATCTTGCACAAAATACACCGAAAAGTGTAGAAAAAAATTGACACCCAGATCCGAGTAGAGGAACACACTTTTTATGACCAAAAACTCATCCAAAAGCATAAAAAACTGTCCAAAAAAATTCAATTTTTCTTAGGCAGAAGATTTTATTGCATAATCTTGCACAAAATACACCGAAAAGTGTAGAAAAAAATTGACACCCAGATCCGAGTAGAGGAAGACCTTTTTTATGACCAAAAACGCATCCAAAAGCATAAAAAACTGTACAAAAAAATTCAATTTTTCTTAGGCAGAAGATTTTATTGCATAATCTTGCACAAAATACACCGAAAAGTGTAGAAAAAAATTGACACCCAGATCCGAGTAGAGGAACACACTTTTTATGACCAAAAACGCATCCAAAAGCATAAAAAACTGTCCAAAAAAATTCAATTTTTCTTAGGCAGAAGATTTTATTGCATAATCTTGCACAAAATACACCGAAAAGTGTAGAAAAAAATTGACACCCAGATCCGAGTAGAGGAAGACCTTTTTTATGACCAAAAACGCATCCAAAAGCATAAAAAACTTTCCAAAAAAATTCAATTTCTCTTAGGCAGAAGATTTTATTGCATAATCTTGCACAAAATACACCGAAAAGTGTAGAAAAAAATTGACACCCAGATCCGAGTAGAGGAACACACTTTTTATGACCAAAAACTCATCCAAAAGCATAAAAAACTGTCCAAAAAAATTCAATTTTTCTTAGGCAGAAGATTTTATTGCATAATCTTGCACAAAATACACCGAAAAGTGTAGAAAAAAATTGACACCCAGATCCGAGTAGAGGAAGACCTTTTTTATGACCAAAAACGCATCCAAAAGCATAAAAAACTTTCCAAAAAAATTCAATTTCTCTTAGGCAGAAGATTTTATTGCATAATCTTGCACAAAATACACCGAAAAGTGAAGAAAAAAATTGACACCCAGATCCGAGTAGAGGAAGACCTTTTTTATGACCAAAAACTCATCCAAAAGCATAAAAAACTGTCCAAAAAAATTCAATTTTTCTTAGGCAGAAGATTTTATTGCATAATCTTGCACAAAATACACCGAAAAGTGTAGAAAAAAATTGACACCCAGATCCGAGTAGAGGAAGACCTTTTTTATGACCAAAAACGCATCCAAAAGCATAAAAAACTGTACAAAAAAATTCAATTTTTCTTAGGCAGAAGATTTTATTGCATAATCTTGCACAAAATACACCGAAAAGTGTAGAAAAAAATTGACACCCAGATCCGAGTAGAGGAACACACTTTTTATGACCAAAAACGCATCCAAAAGCATAAAAAACTGTCCAAAAAAATTCAATTTTTCTTAGGCAGAAGATTTTATTGCATAATCTTGCACAAAATACACCGAAAAGTGTAGAAAAAAATTGACACCCAGATCCGAGTAGAGGTAGACCTTTTTTATGACCAAAAACGCATCCAAAAGCATAAAAAACTTTCCAAAAAAATTCAATTTCTCTTAGGCAGAAGATTTTATTGCATAATCTTGCACAAAATACACCGAAAAGTGTAGAAAAAAATTGACACCCAGATCCGAGTAGAGGAAGACCTTTTTTATGACCAAAAACGCATCCAAAAGCATAAAAAACTTTCCAAAAAAATTCAATTTCTCTTAGGCAGAAGATTTTATTGCATAATCTTGCACAAAATACACCGAAAAGTGTAGAAAAAAATTGACACCCAGATCCGAGTAGAGGAAGACCTTTTTTATGACCAAAAACGCATCCAAAAGCATAAAAAACTTTCCAAAAAAATTCAATTTTTCTTAGGCAGAAGATTTTATTGCATAATCTTGCACAAAATACACCGAAAAGTGTAGAAAAAAATTGACACCCAGATCCGAGTAGAGGAAGACCTTTTTTATGACCAAAAACGCATCCAAAAGCATAAAAAACTTTCCAAAAAAATTCAATTTCTCTTAGGCAGAAGATTTTATTGCATAATCTTGCACAAAATACACCGAAAAGTGTAGAAAAAAATTGACACCCAGATCCGAGTAGAGGAAGACCTTTTTTATGACCAAAAACGCATCCAAAAGCATAAAAAACTTTCCAAAAAAATTCAATTTTTCTTAGGCAGAAGATTTTATTGCATAATCTTGCACAAAATACACCGAAAAGTGTAGAAAAAAATTGACACCCAGATCCGAGTAGAGGAACACACTTTTTATGACCAAAAACGCATCCAAAAGCATAAAAAACTGTCCAAAAAAATTCAATTTTTCTTAGGCAGAAGATTTTATTGCATAATCTTGCACAAAATACACCGAAAAGTGTAGAAAAAAATTGACACCCAGATCCGAGTAGAGGAAGACCTTTTTTATGACCAAAAACGCATCCAAAAGCATAAAAAACTTTCCAAAAAAATTCAATTTCTCTTAGGCAGAAGATTTTATTGCATAATCTTGCACAAAATACACCGAAAAGTGTAGAAAAAAATTGACACCCAGATCCGAGTAGAGGAAGACCTTTTTTATGACCAAAAACGCATCCAAAAGCATAAAAAACTTTCCAAAAAAATTCAATTTCTCTTAGGCAGAAGATTTTATTGCATAATCTTGCACAAAATACACCGAAAAGTGTAGAAAAAAATTGACACCCAGATCCGAGTAGAGGAAGACCTTTTTTATGACCAAAAACGCATCCAAAAGCATAAAAAACTTTCCAAAAAAATTCAATTTTTCTTAGGCAGAAGATTTTATTGCATAATCTTGCACAAAATACACCGAAAAGTGTAGAAAAAAATTGACACCCAGATCCGAGTAGAGGAAGACCTTTTTTATGACCAAAAACGCATCCAAAAGCATAAAAAACTTTCCAAAAAAATTCAATTTCTCTTAGGCAGAAGATTTTATTGCATAATCTTGCACAAAATACACCGAAAAGTGTAGAAAAAAATTGACACCCAGATCCGAGTAGAGGAACACACTTTTTATGACCAAAAACTCATCCAAAAGCATAAAAAACTGTCCAAAAAAATTCAATTTTTCTTAGGCAGAAGATTTTATTGCATAATCTTGCACAAAATACACCGAAAAGTGTAGAAAAAAATTGACACCCAGATCCGAGTAGAGGAAGACCTTTTTTATGACCAAAAACGCATCCAAAAGCATAAAAAACTGTACAAAAAAATTCAATTTTTCTTAGGCAGAAGATTTTATTGCATAATCTTGCACAAAATACACCGAAAAGTGTAGAAAAAAATTGACACCCAGATCCGAGTAGAGGAACACACTTTTTATGACCAAAAACGCATCCAAAAGCATAAAAAACTGTCCAAAAAAATTCAATTTTTCTTAGGCAGAAGATTTTATTGCATAATCTTGCACAAAATACACCGAAAAGTGTAGAAAAAAATTGACACCCAGATCCGAGTAGAGGAAGACCTTTTTTATGACCAAAAACGCATCCAAAAGCATAAAAAACTTTCCAAAAAAATTCAATTTCTCTTAGGCAGAAGATTTTATTGCATAATCTTGCACAAAATACACCGAAAAGTGTAGAAAAAAATTGACACCCAGATCCGAGTAGAGGAACACACTTTTTATGACCAAAAACGCATCCAAAAGTATAAAAAACTGTCCAAAAAAATTCAATTTTTCTTAGGCAGAAGATTTTATTGCATAATCTTGCACAAAATACACCGAAAAGTGTAGAAAAAAATTGACACCCAGATCCGAGTAGAGGAAGACCTTTTTTATGACCAAAAACGCATCCAAAAGCATAAAAAACTTTCCAAAAAAATTCAATTTCTCTTAGGCAGAAGATTTTATTGCATAATCTTGCACAAAATACACCGAAAAGTGTAGAAAAAAATTGACACCCAGATCCGAGTAGAGGAAGACCTTTTTTATGACCAAAAACGCATCCAAAAGCATAAAAAACTTTCCAAAAAAATTCAATTTCTCTTAGGCAGAAGATTTTATTGCATAATCTTGCACAAAATACACCGAAAAGTGTAGAAAAAAATTGACACCCAGATCCGAGTAGAGGAAGACCTTTTTTATGACCAAAAACGCATCCAAAAGCATAAAAAACTTTCCAAAAAAATTCAATTTTTCTTAGGCAGAAGATTTTATTGCATAATCTTGCACAAAATACACCGAAAAGTGTAGAAAAAAATTGACACCCAGATCCGAGTAGAGGAAGACCTTTTTTATGACCAAAAACGCATCCAAAAGCATAAAAAACTTTCCAAAAAAATTCAATTTCTCTTAGGCAGAAGATTTTATTGCATAATCTTGCACAAAATACACCGAAAAGTGTAGAAAAAAATTGACACCCAGATCCGAGTAGAGGAACACACTTTTTATGACCAAAAACTCATCCAAAAGCATAAAAAACTGTCCAAAAAAATTCAATTTTTCTTAGGCAGAAGATTTTATTGCATAATCTTGCACAAAATACACCGAAAAGTGTAGAAAAAAATTGACACCCAGATCCGAGTAGAGGAAGACCTTTTTTATGACCAAAAACGCATGCAAAAGCAAAAAAACTGTACAAAAAAATTCAATTTTTCTTAGGCAGAAGATTTTATTGCATAATCTTGCACAAAATACACCGAAAAGTGTAGAAAAAAATTGACACCCAGATCCGAGTAGAGGAAGACCTTTTTTATGACCAAAAACGCATCCAAAAGCATAAAAAACTTTCCAAAAAAATTCAATTTCTCTTAGGCAGAAGATTTTATTGCATAATCTTGCACAAAATACACCGAAAAGTGTAGAAAAAAATTGACACCCAGATCCGAGTAGAGGAAGACCTTTTTTATGACCAAAAACTCATCCAAAAGCATAAAAAACTGTCCAAAAAAATTCAATTTTTCTTAGGCAGACGATGTTATTGCAATTTCTTGCACAAAGTACACCTAAAAGTGTAGAAAGAAAATGCTTTGTACTTTATTATTATTAATTTTTGATGCAATACAGACTCAATAATGTTTATCGAAATTGATTTTCTGTATTTTATTTTGAAATTTTAAAACATAACCTACAATTTTTTGCCTGCAAGGTGCCTTTGTTATTTGAACCAAATAAAATGTTTTTCGGAATAATTAAATTTTTTTAAATTAGCATATGAAAGCGATTGAATCTGTTATTCTAATTTTTATATACTAGTTTAATATTCGTTATATGGAAATTTCGCTATTTTATATAATATTTTCCACGATTTGAAAATACTTTTTATTTTGATATTTATTTTCTTTCCTTTAACTCAACATAACACTAGTTTTGTCATTCAGAACCAGAAGGATCATTCTGTTATGTGAACTGCGACTTGTGAACAAAAATACGTTGGACGTAATTCCAGAAGAGACATGTAATCTAAGCTGATTTCTTGCTTCTTGCTTCCTGTGAGCGCATCAGTACGGTTTCACAAGCCTTGTATATAGAAAACCCGTTCTCGACAAAGATGGCCGTATGTGGTTAACACACCCGGCAATTTTGCACCGTATCGCACACGGAATTTTTAGGGATTTTTGCGTGTGGGAAACGAAATCGTGTATTTCCTCTCTTCCTGCCTTTTTTTTTTGGTCCAATGTATATATGCGAGCCTGGACCAGCGGGAGAGAAAGGTGAAAGTCAACTTCCCAAAATATACTCCGATCGAGAAGAAGAAATTTCTTTGTATACTTTTGCAAATAGGATATATCAAAAAGTGTGTCGATCGCACATTTCTCTTCACATACTATTTTATTATTTTTGTCGAAAAGATTTTTATCCAAATATATATATGTATATATATATTGTTCGCCTTTTATTATAATTATTTAAATTAAAAAAAAACTGGGGCTTCTGAAATTTTTTTTTGCGAAAAATTTTAATTTCATTGTTAGAATTCAGTTATACGATTCTTCGATGTTAAAACATAATTTTTTTTTTTATGTTGTCACACCTCTTTCAGAGGAAACGTGCCACGCATTAGTATTGATCGATTAATCCTGGTCTGGAACTGGATTACCGTTAGGGAACCACCAGAAGATCTCTCATTTCAGATGGCAGATAAAAATCTGCATTAGTTTTGAGATAACATATTCTTTTATTTTTACTAAATATTATTTTCATTTTTAAGAGAGAGAGAGACCTACAAAGTAGAGAAAGCTAGGCCAAACGGAACACTGATAACTGTCTATTCACAATTGATGTTTATTTTTTATTTTTTTGACTGATGAATCCAAGTTTAGATTTTTCGCAAAATTAAATTTTCATACATAAATGTATTTGGCGCGTTCTGCTTTGTTTCTATTCATATTTAAATCAGCTAATTAGGTTCACAAAAATTTATTTCTAAAAATCAGAGAATTCTGTACAAAGCAAAATAAAAAATTTTTATTTGATTCTAAATAATTGGTTTATTATCAAATAAACATTTACTTGAACCAAATAATTTTCATTTGAAGTAAATAAATTTTATTAGAACCAATAATTTTTGTATTTGAAACAAATATTATTGGACTTAAAAATAATAATTATTTGATACAAATAAATATTTATTTGATATTAGTCAAGTAAACGATTACTTGAATCAAATACATTTTTTTTAACAGTGATCCTAAAATAAAAGAAGAAATTAAAAAAAGAAACGATTGTTTTTTTTATTTTGAAAACTTCTAATAAAAAAAAATATATGAATAGGATGTAGGCTATTATACTCGAAAGTTGAATGATAATAACGGTCTATAACATCAGGGGGATAATGAGAAAACAGGAAGTAGTGTTTGATTATTTGACTATAGTAAAACGTTGCCGAAGAAGAAGAAGATTTATCCACTCTTAGGCAGGTGGATGAAGAAGGCGTATATAAAATTATAAGGCGTAAAATTACTATGAAACAGCACGCGCTTCACTGATTTGATATATATATATATATATATATATATATTGTAGAATCTCCGATTGCGTATAGAGAAATCAAAAAAAGAAATTACTAACTAATTCAAATTTCCTGAAAAATTATTAAATTATTATATTAATTTTTTAATATAATTAAAATTTTAAAAAAATGCATTATAAAAATAATCGACTATAGAATGTAACTCTTTTCAAGTTCCATTTTGCGTGCGGAATAGTTATTGTGAGTTTTGTGCACGCGGTTACATTATCCCCAATTATCGTATTATGTTATACCTCACAGTAAAACCACCAGTTAGAGCTTTTATGAGCAATTCTTGCATAGTTACAAATAGCAATTGAGGAATAATTTACAGGTAACTTACACATTGCTTGTCAGATATAGAAACCCAACGTTTAAACATTCCAGTAACACGATTATTATATTATACTACCTTACTTTTCTTATTATTTAAAAATATTTTCAAGCGCACATATATAAGGAAGAGAGAAAACTATTTCTATAAGCCCAAGAAACTGAGAGTTTTATATCTCTTTTGTTTTGAAAAAAAAAAAATTATTTTATTTTCAAAGCTTTATATATTAATATTATTTTCTCGTAACTTGATTCCTTTTTATATAAAATGAGATTATAGGATTATTGAATAAGGAGATCTAACAGGAAATATATATATATATATATATATCAAAAAAAATATATATATATAATGAATAATTAAATGAAATTAAAGGAAACCAAGTCGAAGAGAGAAGCCGCAGACCTTCGGTTCCTGTCCGTTTGACCTACTTTTAACTTCTATCTTGGATCCAATCGCTTTCATATGTACAACTCAAAGGAGAGGTTCTACACTCTTATGGACCCTAGGTCAATGCGTATTTCTTTGTCTCCTTACACGTTTTTTGAGCCTTGACTCTTTTTTCCCCATCAAATTACTAAAAAAAAAAAAAAATTTATTCGATTCAAATAATCGATTACTTACACTGAAAAAAAAAATTTATTTGATTCAAATAATCGATTACTTGACAATCAAATAAATATTTACTTAAACCAAATAATTATTTACTTAAACCAAATAATTATTATTTCCTCTCTAAATCTGAATTAGTAAAAAAGTTTACTAATTTGAATTAGTGACTCACTTTTTGCTTCTCATTTAGTAAAATTTTACTATATAGTAACTTTTAGTTATTAGTAACTTTTACTAACAATTAGTAAAATTTAACTAATTCTAAAGCAAAAAGTGAGTCACTAATTTAAATTAGTAAACATTTTTATACTAATTCATATTTAGAGAGTGAGTTCAATTAAATTCTATTTTTTTCAAATACAGAAATTATTAGTTAAAATAAAATTTATTTAATTCAAATAAAAAATTATTTGGTACAAGTAATAATTTGGTCAAGTATAATCAAGTATTTGAATCAAATAAATTTTTTTTTCAATTTAATACAAATAGATCATTTTTCAAAAAACTGTTTTACTATTAGGCGGTAAGGTAGATTTCTATGTCGGTAATTTTTTTAGTTAAAAAAAAACTGTTTTACCATCGGTCGGTAAGGTAGATTTCTGTGTCGGTATTTTATATTTTCAGTTTTTAAATATTTTTTCCCCAATAATCACGTAGCGCTTGCCAGTAAAAATTGATTTTGCAAACGCGCATTACAAAAAAAAATTATTTATTATATTTCACTGTACAAATAAATATTTATTTAATACAAATAAATAAATATTTACTAAATAAAAATAAATATTATAAATTTTTTTTATTTTATTTTTTATTTTAAATGTAAATTTTTTTTTATGCAAAAATTCCCTAAATTTTATATTAATATTAAAAAAAAAAAAATTCTAATTTCAAAGAAAGCAGAGGATGATTGATATAAAAGTAATGTCGATTTCAAAATCATCTGTCTGTTACGGCTGAGGTAATACAAATTAAAGATTCGAAAAACAATTGAAGGAAGATAACCTCGATAGCCCCCCCCCTCCAGGAAGCGTCAGTCTCACTATCAATTGGCATGAATTTCATTCTCTTTAAGAAATTTTTATTAAAATGAAAGGATAATAATATCTCCCATCGTTATAAATCATCATTTTACTATGAGATCGAAAAAAAAAATGAATCTCGAGAATAAATCTTATTTTCCAATATATATATAGTGTTTCAAAGTCAAAATTGAATTTACCTTTTAAGGGCTAATTTACCATTTATGGTAAATTCATTATGTTCCAAATCAGATTAATTTCAACTTGCATCACTTTTTAAGACAACTTTTCTACATGTCAAAGATCGATATCAAAACTGAACAGATTTTTTTTTTTGTTTTAAAAACTTTACAAGATGTTCTATATGGATATAGAAGTTGCTTTTATATTTCTTGAGTAATAGCTATTACTAATTATAAATTAATTAAAAATTTAATTTATATATATATATATATATAAATAAACACACACACATACATATATATATATATATACAAAGAGAAAGGTGTCTCCTGAATGAGTTCACCTCGAATGTTCTCCGAGAAGTTGTTTATCCAGTTTGTGAGTTGAGAGCACACTTTTTTTTTTTTTTTGTTTTTACTATACTTGTAAAAAGGAAAAATAAGGAGTGAATTGATTCTTTTTTTTCCCCCTACATATGTAATAGATGACGTAAAAAAATCCCTTTAAATTAAAATAATACAAAAAATAGGGAACTAAATAGGTAAACTACTTTCCTCTATATGCGACATTTGACTATAATTTATCAAACATTTTTTTTTTCCCCATTCATATTTCCTGTAAGAGATAATAATTTATATTCTGTTATTTGAGAGAAAATTCTCATGAATCGACGAGAGTTGCCTTCGTCATTGTTTAAGTGCTTTATGGATATATTACCAAGACCATTGTGACCTTTTTGTCATTTTTATACCGGTAAACGACGAGTAACGAGCGCGCATATATATATATTAGATATCTTTTTCAACAAAACGGTATATACATATAAAATTTACGCGTGTAGGCGATTGTATGTATTTTCACGCTACCGTATAAAGATTCTTATATTCCTATTTTAGGTACAATCATATCGTTTTCACGTTCAACAAATAATGTTCCGTAAATTATTTTCCCGATCTTTGAATAAGAAGTAGAAAACAATTTCTAATTTATGATTTTTAAAATCAATTTTAGGTCATTCTAAAATGATTCTCATTTTCTCCAATCATTCTATTACTAAATTGTTTGATATACTTTTAGATTAAAGTAATAATGTAAATGGTTTTTTTTTTTTTTAGTTATGAAAGAGAAATTTTTCTTTTGAAAAAAGGGAGGGATATATAAAAATCGATAAAAAAAAAATTAATGACAGAACAAAAGAATGTTTAGTATGTGAAACTATATTTCATGAATTGAAAAACGACGACTGTTTTTTTTTTTTTTTTTAATAGTGTGGGTGCAACTTTCTTGACTTTCTCACTAGTATTTTGTGTCTGCGTGTGCTATAAAGATATGCGAGTTCCGCCCTGGGGAATCATTTTACAGTGGTCGAACAGGCCTACTGTCATGCTCCGTTTATCCTGGGTCAGAAAAATATATATAGAGTCTTCCGACATTTTCAATAAACACATATTATAATTTCAAATGTACATATATGATTTTCCAATTTCTCTTTATATATACATTATAAAATAAAGGGGCGCATTGATTATCCCATTGAAATTATTTCCATTTTTAAAGAATTTAAAATTTCATTTTAGAAAATTTTTAACTGATTTTTATATGGGGTAATCATCAAAATATTACTATTATTTCTAAATTGATTGATTTCTGAGAAAAATAATATATGCTATTGAATTAATAGCGTTTCAGCCAAAGGTATAAAAATTATTGATTCAAAAGCATATGCTGCACGGAGAGAAATGGAAAAACAAATACACTGCAAAAAGAAGTATCTTATTATAAGATACATTGGAAGCAAGTTACCAAAAGTATCTTCCTATCCATCTTATATCTTAAGAAACTAACACAGAAAATTATAAGGTATTAAAATAAGCTGCAACGCTTCTTATTTTAATCCCATTTTGCTTATTTTAATACCAAAATGGATTAAAATAAGCAAAATTGGATTAAAATAATAAGCATTGCAGCTTATTTTAATGCCTTTTAATTTTCTGTGAATGCATTTTTAGTTGTTTTAGATAACTTAGAAGCAAGTTATAAAAAAACATCTTAAAAAGGCGACCAAAACATCTTAAAATAAGATACTTCTTTTTGCAGTGATAAAGTAACTTTTACTATTTTAAAAGTAAAACCTAAACTGTCTGAACTTTCTGTCAATTTTTACTCCAGAAATAGTAAAACTACTATTTAAACTTACTATTTCTGAAGTAAAAATTGCCAGAACACAGAAAATTATAAGGTATTAAAATAATCTGCAACTTTAATCCAATTTTGCTTATTTTAATACCAAAATAGATTAAAATAAGCAAAATTGGATTAAAATAATAAGCGTTGCAATAACTTATTTTAATGCCTTATTTAATTTTCTGTGAAACTGCGGGGACAGTTTAGGTTTTACTTTTAAATTAGTAAAAGTTACTTTATTCGTTTTTCCATTTTTCTCCGTGTATATATAGAATCTATAAAACATTTTACAAATTTTATATCATATATATGCTTTTGAATCAATAATTTTTATACCTTTGTGGCAAAAATTCTATTGATTCAATAGCATCGTTTTCTCAGTGTATGAAAAAATACGAAGCAGATGTAATTTTTTTTTTTTCAAATTCTTGGTTGTTAAGATGAAAAACGGATTGTGAACATATATTGAAGATAGAACTTCCGAGAAGATCGACGACAGATCAACTATAAGAACACTTCATGTCGCATTCCAATCCCAAGTTGTATATACCCAGTACAACTAGCAATAAGGTGAGGATCTCTTTTCTCTCGTTCAAGAATGTCAAGATAGTTCAAATACCATGCTACTGGCAAGCAAAATCTGCAACATCATTAATAAAAGTCGTATAGGATATTTCCTCGATTAATTTATCAAATCACGTCTCTGAATCTAAAAAAAAAAATTACCAGTTTCTAAAAACCAGGGTCTCTAACGTAACAATTAAGAAAAAAAAAAAATCTATTTCCCAATTTGGCCCTGGAAAAAGGGAAAACTATATATCTTTTTTTGCAATTGATTTCATGGCTAAATTTTATAGTTGGTTGAGTTTTAGTTTAAAAAGTCCGTTAATGTTACTACTTATACTGGAATTTCAAAGAAGCATTGCTCCTAGACGCCTTGAACTTGCGTTCCCTTTTCAAGTCTCTAACCTCGGGAATTGTTGCGCGTTTCCGTGTCACTCAGTCTCGAAAGAAATCTTTTTCTCTCTCTCTCTCTTTCTCTCTAGACGCGTGACTTGTGGAAAATTCTTGCAAAACTTTTATTTCCCCCCTGTATCTCAATTTACAATCTTACATGTATCCCTATACTAATAATTTTTCTATGCCAGTAATTTATAGACTATTAATTGAACTTTCCAATAACAAGTTGTGCAAACAAAAAAAAAAAAAAAATCGACAAGATAATACTACTCGATGGATAATTCGATTAAAAACTGTTTGTTTTTGCATTCAAGACTCAATCAATAAGCTACTATTATGAAAACTATTACATTATGAAAAAAAAAATTATTCGATTCAAATTACTTATTATTATATAAATAAAATAAATATTTACTTAAACCAAATAAATTTCAAAATAATTGAATTACAAACTGTATTTTAACCAATAATTGTGGCAGTTTTCACTGCGTTTGGATAAAAATCCTCTGAGAGGTTAGTTATATTCTACGCAAAATTGCTTCTGCGCAGGCGTAGAATATATCCACTGTCTTTGCGCCTGCGCAGAATGTTTGTATATAGCTTCCGCGCAGACTCAGAGTACCTCTACTGCCTTTGCGTCTGCGCAGAATGTTTTGTAGCTTCTGCGCAGACGCAGAATATATCTAACCTCACGGAGGATTAAATTTATCCACAACACAGAAAATTAAAAGGCATTAAATTAAGCTGCATTAAGCTGCTTATACTTTAATCCAATTTTGCTTATTTTAATCCATTTTGGTGTTAAAATAAGCAAAATTGGATTAAAATAATAAGCGTTGCAACTTATTTTAATACCTTATAATTTTCTGTGAAAACGGCGTCTCTGTTTTTTTGAAACAAGTACCATTTGGCACAAAAATTATTTAGTTCATATTGAATCAAAAAAGAAATTGGTTATGGTTAATTAAATACCATCTAAGAAAATCACAGAAAATTAAAAGTCATTAAAATAAGCTGCAACGCTTATTATTTTAATCCAATTTTGCTTATTTTAATTTATTTTGATATCAAAATAAGCAAAATTGGATTAAAATAATAAGCGTTGCAGCTTATTTTAATGCCTTTTAATTTTCTGTGAAATTATAAAATACACAACCTAAGAAGGATTATAATTTCTTACGAACAATTTTTCACCTCACAATTTTCTGCGCAACAAATCAAAATTTTTATAAAAAACGGTTTTAGTCTGACACTCAACCGTTAATCGCTATTGAGAAACTGAACTCGTGAAATTAAAACCGGTTTTAAAAAACAAGACCGTTTGAGAACCACGGACCAATCGATAAAGTGTGTCAATAGAAGAGCAAACAACTCACCATGGACTTAAGCACCAGACTTAAAATTGATTCTGTTAAAAGAAGTTGATTTGCAGGTTCACATCGCGATATATTACGTTATATAGACGCATTGTGATCTAGATATTATTGTTGAGAAGAAAGATAATAACCATTACAATTAGCCTTTCAATAAATGTAAAAAAAAATTAAAAGATGATATTAAAAAATACCAAAAAAATAGATAGGAGAAATAAAAGCAGATAATGACCTCATTATATTCAGATTATAATAGGGGGCAAAAAAAAGAAGAAGCACACAGAAAATTAAAAGGCATTAAAATAAGCTGCAATGCTTCTTATTTTAATCCCATTTTGCTTATTTTAATACCAAAATGTATTAAAATAAGCAAAATTGGATTAAAGTAAGAAGCGTTGCAGCTTATTTTAATGCCTTTTAATTTTCTGTGCAGTTGGTACGAATCACAGAAAATTAAAAGGCATAAGCTGCAACGCTTCTTATTTTAATCCAATTTTGCTTATTTTAATCCATTTTGGTATTAAAATAAGCAAAATTGAATTAAAATAATAAGCGTTGCAGCTTATTTGAATGCCTTTTTAATTTTCTGCGATTTTACGAGATTATTTCTATTTCACTTATACTAGTGAATGTTTAAAAAAGAAAATTTTCATACTAAAATGCTGTTAAAAATATTATATATGCGATCGACATTATTAAAAATCACAGTCATGCACGTAAGTACAAACGTGACTTGTTTGAACATCGTCCGGACAACAGTAACTGACCTTAACAGTAACATACCTATTATTACGCAGGCAAATGGTGTATATTATCCCGACAATCGGTTGTAGCTCTGGTGTGCATCGAAACACAAAAGGTTACTAGGTCTCGAATTGCGCAACAATATGCGCAAATTCTTCGTCCCGGAACAATCATCTCATCTCGCAATCATATTGCAATTTTTTCTCACTGTATCAAAATTCTAATTCATTTTCTTTTTTTTTTCTTTCATTTTGATATATAAATATGTTTTTTATATACGTATCATTTTAAATTTTCCAGTTAAAACCTTTTCCGTGTTTAGAAAATATTGCTGCGCGCCATGAAGAATAGTACAACTTTACTCCTTCTCGGGATGCAATAATTCTCAACTATTTTGTAGCGGACTCTGTTGTTATTTCTCATCTTCAATTGTTTTGCTCCTTTCTTAGAATTCTATTTCCTGTTTTATTTCTCGTTCAAAAGAAAATCATGAACCTCTGGGGCTAATTTAGTAGAATAAATTCTTGACATGCGTAATATTCAATGTAAGAAGAAGCATGACAAGGATTGATCAGAAATTCTATATTGAAAAAAATTAGTTAAGGTATACCGGTTAACTTTGGAAGTCGTTGACCGAATATCTGAGTTACGCTTCAATAATTTTTGTTGAACTATTCAGACATTATCGAAGACAATTGATAAGTACAGAAATACTTCTTGTTGTATAATTTTTATATTTGAACTCTCCGAATCAGTAAAGAGACAATTTGGCCCGATTCATCTATATACCGTCATTTATTTAACGGTATATACAGTTTGATGCTCGCAGTTGGGGAAAATATAAAGAGGACAAAATGTATATATGAAAAAAGAATATATATAGAAAGAGAAACTTCCTTTTTTTTCTTCGACCTTTGTTTTTAGGAGCAGAATTCAAAAAAATTACTTTGATCGAAATATATAGTTGTATACTAAATAGTATCACTCAAAAAAATTTCCTAGACGATTTAGCTATAGGCTCTTAGTCACGAGAGGAACCCACTAAAAATCAGAGTTGTACATTAACTATTAGAATTAATCCCAACAAAATTCTTCCTAGTAACTAGCAAGTAACACTATACCCAAGTGCCACCTCCAGATTGATTTTTAACCATATATACGTCTTAAAGAGTATCCAAAAATATACGATACTCTCTAAATCTGAATCAGTCATATTTTACTGATTAGCAGTAAAAATCTACTAATTGCCATAGCGAGAATTGAGCAACTGACAATTAGTAGAAATTTACTGATTCAATTAGTAAAATATCAATTACTGATTGAATCAGTAATATAAATATATGGCGGCGGCACTGATTTAATAGTTAATTTTAAAGGTTATGTTACACTGAAAAAAAAATTTATTTGATTCAAATACCGGTGTATTTGGTTATTATCAAATAAATATTTACTTGAATCAAATATTTCTTATTTGAATCAAATATATAGTATTTGAATCAAATATTTCAGTATTTGAAGCAAATACCATTTATTTGATTCAAATAAGAAATATTTGATTCAAGTAAATATTTATTTGATAATAACCAAATACACCGGTATTTGAATCAAATAAATTTTTTTTTCAGTGTATATACAAATTACTGATTTACATAAATTATTTTCTATTGCTTGCATATTCACTAATTATATTATAGTAAATTTTAAAAAAATAACTGAAACTTCAGTTAAAATGAAAAGTACTTATTGAATTAGTAAAATTTCTACTGATTCAGATTTAGAGAGTACGTAATTTTTTTTTAACGGCTGCGATGTTGATTCATAGAAAAAACTTAGTCTCATTTTGATATGCAGCAAAAATGAGTCAATGCTAAACGACATAGACAGTGGCGCCACCAACCTGACTCATTTTTGCTGCATATCAAAATGAGTAGCATACTCTCTTAATTTGAATCAGTGAAATTTCACTGATTCAAATTAAGAGAGTTAACATCTTAAAATCAACATGCCTTAAAACTAGTGTAATTTTAATTTTAAAACTAGATTAAGTCAATTTTAGAACTTAAAATCATACACTCCAGGCTGAAATTCAGTAAAAATGGTTCTAATGTTAACGGTTTTAGTCAAAAGTAAACTGAAAGTATAAGTATTATTTTTTAGTGTGTGGAGGTGGCACTTGGGTAGTGTTATACTTGCTAGTTACTAGGAAGAATTTCGTTAAGATTAATTTTAGTTAATGTACACGACTCTGATTTTTAGTGGGTTCCTCTCGTGACTAGGAGCCTAGGCATTTTTTTCAGGTGTAGCAAAAGCGAAATTTATCACACACACACGAACGGTGAGCCAGCGATAAGAGAAATTAAAGAAAGAGAAAAGAAGAGATTAGAATCGAATCATGGATTCATTTCCCTTATTCAAGGAGACAATCGAAGTGAGCTTCCTGCTGCTTTCACAATTGTCTCGTTAAATTCTCATACGAAAAGTCTGGTTATTTGCTCGTGTCAGTCAACCTTTAGGCGAAAGTAGTTCCATGTTAATAAACGACAATTTTAGCCATTTCAATATTCTATCAACTCATACAGGAAGTATATTGCAATTAACAACATAAAATTAAAGTTCATACGTCAGGCAATGATTCGGTTTTTTTTTTTTTTAATCTATACACGTGTTAAATTAACAATTATGCGACTCTCCTTTTTTTTAAAAAACAATTTAATAGTCAGTATAGATAATGAAAGTTTGAAATATGTAATTAGAAATAAAATGTTTCATAATAAGTATATAGTGCTTGCAAAAAAAGTTTCATCTTGAAAACAAAAAAAAAAAAAAAAAAATTAGGATGAAATGATAAACTTGTTTTTTTATATTTTAAAAATAAATTCTTGGTTAAAACATTTTCTGATACCCCTTTTTCACATTACTATTTATGAGAAAATTAATAACTTTTGACCCTTGCGATATATGTATATATATACATGGACTGGTTTTGCTGTTATACTTCCTCGAATATGTTATTTACGTACAGGAAGCTTTATAAGCTTTGAAATTACTTCCTGGTCATCAAGAAGTAAGTTTTGAAATTTTATCTTCAAGTTTTCACTCCTCCTTAAGAAAATGAAAAATAATTAATCTTTGCAATTAATTAAACTAAACACCCCTATATATTATACAAAGTCAGGATAATAAAGATCGCATATTCCCATACAATTTAAACAGGAAAAAAATATATATATATAATTTTTAAAAAGTATTTAAAATTTTTATGTAATTTTTATGCGAAATATGTCAAAAATTATGACCTCAACTTGAATTTTTATTACTTTCTGAGAGTAAAACAGGAAATGTCCAAAGTTTCTGCGTATCTCTGGCAACTCCAAAAATAGTAAAATTTACTATTTCTGTAGTAAATTTTATTGTTTCCGTAGTAATTTTTACTATTTTTGTAGTAAATTTTACTATTTTTGGAGAAAAAAATGCCGGAGATGCGCAAAAACTTCGAAACATTTCCCGTTTTACTCTGAAAGTAGTAAAAATCCTAGTTGAGGGCATAATTTCCCTCTTCGAAAGATTCCCCGGAAAGTGGACCCTGGAGGTTCTATCAGAATTCCGCCGGAACTTCCAACGTAATTCCGATGGAGTTCCAACGGAATTAGGACTCCAAAAATTTTGAAAAAAAAAATGAATCGGAATTCCGTCTGAATTTCATTGGAGTTTTAAAGAATTTTCGATGGGATTCCGACGGAATTCCGATTCATTTTTTTTTAAATTTTTAGAGTCCTAATTCCGTCGGAACTCCGTCCGAATTCCATCGAAAATTCTTTGGAACTCCGATGGAATTACGTTGGAAGTTCCGGCGGAATTCTGATAGAACCTCCAAGGGACACTTTCCAGGGAATCTTTCCAAGTGCGGGTTTTGACATATTTTGCATAAAATTGCATAAAAATTTAAAAATACTTTAATAAAATTGAATATTTTTTTTTCCTATTTGAATTTTTACCCTAAAATCGGTACACGGAAAAAGAGAAAAAGTAATTTTTACTATTTTCAGAGAGTAAAACCGGAAAATGTTCGAAGTTTTTGCGCATCTCTGTCAACGTTTACTCCAAAAATATAGTAAAATTTACTATTTCTGTATAGTAAATTTTACCGTTTCCGTAGTAATTTTTACTATTTCTGGTGTAAATTTTACTATTTTTGGAGTAAAAGTTGCCAGAGATGGGCAGAAATTACGGACAGTTCCCATTTTACTCTCTGAAAGTAGTAAAAATTACTTTTTCTTTTTTTCCGTGTATCGATTTTAGGGTAAAAATTTAAACAGGAAAAAAAAATATACAATTTTATAAAAGTATTTCAAATTTTTATGCAATTTTATGCAAAATATGTCAAAAATTTTGCCCTCAACTAGGATTTTTACTACTTTCAGAGTAAAACCGGAACTGTTCGAAGTTTTTGCGCATCTCTGGCAACTTTTTCTCAAAAAATAGTAAAATTTACTATTTCCGTTGTAAATTTTACCCTTTCCGTAGTAATTTTTACTATTTCTGGTGTAAATTTTACTATTTTTGGAGTAAAAGTATTTGCCAGAGATGCGCAGAAATTACGGACAGTTCCCATTTTACTCTCTGAAAGTAGTAAAAATTATTTTTTCTTTTTTTCCGTGTACCAATTTTAGGATAAAAATTCTACTTTTTTTCATGTGATACTTGACATTACGATCTTGTATAATTTATGGCAATATTTCTTAATATATATATATATATATAAACGCGAGAATATAATCGAAATTGAGGTTTTTTTTTATCAGAAATTTCTCGTCGCACAATATTATAAATACTTATTGTCCATATTTGTCCTGAACAAGGTGAAACTGTGGGGGACGTTGATGCAGACCTTAAAGGTGTGGCTTAAAACACTATCTTTATATATACAACCAACGCGTTTTGCGGAAACAGCTTCTACAGGATGTATAATAATAATAATATTAAATTTGCATTCAACAAAAGAACAATGAACTTAATCCAATAGTCATTTTTAATGCCAAGAAAAACCGTTTAGTGAAATCATTAATAGAATTTATTTTTATGCTTTCTTTTATAATCTAAATCAATAATTCGATTGTTAATAAAGTATATATATATATATATATATATATATATATATACAAATTTCGTTCTGTTCCAATAAATAACAAAAAATTGATATAAAAATAAATCCTTGTTCTCAGGTATATATAATTTTCAACTAAAGTGCGCCAATCATTGGCATCGCTTCAGTGCATATGGCGCGAATCAGAAATCGAATTACGGCCTAGTTTTATAAAGCAGAAAATCGTTTACCATATTCAGAAAACAACGATTCACAGGTGATTCCTGCTTTCTTGAAATATATTCTCATCACGAATTCTTTACCTCCCCGCCATGAGTTCATTACCCCATAGTGTATATATATATATATATATATATATATATATATATATATATATATATATATATATATATATATATATATATATGTGCGAGTTGAATTATTGTCGGGCAACGTTTTCAAATGTTTACCGCGAATGGAATGTTTCAATATAACGGTAACAACATAAGATCCCACACATATAGCAAAATGGAATAACTTCATTCAATGAAAATCTGTTATATTGTTAAAAAATAGTGCGATATGCGTGCGGAGATTTAAATTCAAACTAAGAATTTACAGATACAGTCGCAGTTAGATTGCATATGAATATTCTCCATTATAAATAATATTTAACTGTAAATATTCCACGAATTTTAAAATTCAAAAAAAAAAATTACCAATTTTAGTCAGAGCAATCAAAATTTGATTGGGCCAATAAAAAGTTTTTTGTTAAAACAACCAAAATTTTGGTTGGTATTTAAAAATGTTCACACAGAAAATTAAAAGGCATTAAAATAAGCTGCAACGCTTATTATTTTAATCCAATTTTGCTTATTTTAATACCAAATTGGATGAAAATAAGCAAAATTGGATTAAAATAATAAACGTTGCAGCTTATTTTAATACCTTATAATTTTCTGTGCAACCAAATAATTTTGTTGGCCTAACCAAATGTTTGGTTGAGATAAATCTATACCAACTTTGTTACAGGCCAACCAAAATTTGGTTACAAAGAACCAAAATTGCACTCAGAAAAAAGATATGTTTAAACCAGATGTACCACACTTAGAGAAATTGTATATTTGTCTTAGAGCCTACTAACTCATTTATTTGTTGCAAATATATTTTATTTCGTTTAAATAAAAAATTTATTTGAACCAAAGAAAAATTTATTTATGACAAATAAAATTTTTAATTATACCAAATAAATAAGTTAGTAGGCTCTGAGACAAATATACGTTTATTTAACTCAAATATATTTTATTTGGTTCAAATAAATCATTTCTCTGGGTGCATTTTTTTATATTTATCCAATTTTTTGGTTAGTTCAAATAAAATTTGTTTAATTCAAATAAATATTTATTTGATCTAAATAACTGTTTGCGGTTTATTTTAAAAAATTTTTTGAACAAAGAAAAAATTTGATTGAGCTAAATAAACGTTTGGTTAACTGTATATCAATGCATTTATTTTGTTGATTTAACCAAAATTTGGTTGCTTCCAAATTTTTTTTGGCATTAATTTTTTTGTTTTTTTTTTTGTATTAATAAAGTAAAATTAAAAAATTGTTTTCCCCTTTCACGAATTTATAAAAATGATAAAAAAAAATTACAATTAGCCAATTTTTGAAATTAATGTATTCTAAAAATAGAAATTTGCGATGAAGAAATTAATCATTACTTTATTTGTGTAAAAATAAAAATTAAAAAATTGTTTTCCGTTTATGAAATATTGATGCAAATTGTAGAATTGTCTTTGATAAATTATAGGTATGGAGTCAATGCAAAAAAAAAAAAACGTAGAATTATACACAAGATAAATTGTCAAGTCATATTAAACGTATTTTATATGACAATTTTCGATCCTTCATATATTATGTATAACTAATTTTTTCAATTTTAGAAAAAAAATTAACTCTGAATAATATTAGAATACAAAATAAACACATAAATTTCAATAGCAAAATTATAAATTTCATTTATAATTTTTTTTTTCACGTTTAAAAATTAAAAATTTTTATATACAATTTTTTTTTATTTTTGAAAAAATATTGTAAAAAACATAAATGAAGGTATTTTTTTTTTTTTGCTAGACGTGCAAATACATTAAATAATATTTTAACTTAAACCGTTAGGGCTTAAAGGTTTTAATGACTCATGTACCTAATAGACTGTTGAGCAAAAAAAAAAAAAAACCTGACCATCTGTTCGCCGCCATACTTATGCGCGCAAAGGACTCGCAAAGTACTTTTGACGAAGACAAATCGCTTTCATGGAAATGAATATACAAGTGAAAAGAAATTCTCTTCCCTATATAAGAAAAGTTAGCTTTCAACACTTTTTAGTCAGAAAAGAAAAATTACAAAAAAAAAAAAAAATAAAAGATTTTAAAAAGCAATTTAAAAAAAAGAAATTAGAAAAACTATATTATATCATAAAAATAATTTTTCTCTTACAATTTGAAATAAATTAAATGTTATTCAATTTTTAATTTATATAAGTCCCTTGCGACATTTTAGAAAAAAATTTGAAAGAATGGATTAGCGATGACAAAAATATAATTTGTCTCTTCATTTTTTTTTTTTTAATGATGAATAAACACGTATACTCAACGCAACCTGTTGATCCGGTATATAATAACTATATGATTATGCAATAGATAATTAGAAATAAATGACAAAAGGAATGACCAAATCATTTGAATTTATAAAAGGATTTAACCAGGGCACTTTAGGGAAGCGATCACGACCTTTCTCCACTTTGTAGGCGTACGAAATCCGTTAAAAAAAAAAATAAAAAAGATACGCGTGGGACGAAAACAACAGTCAGACATTTTTTTTCGAAATCCTCTTTTATTAGCGATTTAGAATATTTTTTTACTATCCTCTAATTGTGAAATTATAATTTAAAAAAGGTTTTTTCGTCAACACACTAAAAAATAATACTTACTTTCAGTTCACTTTTAACTATAAAACCGTTAACATTAGAACCAATTTTTACTGAATTTCAGCCTTGAGTGTATGATTTTAAGTCCAAAAATTGACTTAATCTAGTTTTAAGATTAAAATTACACTAGTTTTAAGGCATTAGAACCATTTTTACTGAATTTCAACCTTGAGTGTATGATTTTAAGTCCTAAAATTGACTTAATCTAGTTTTAAGATTAAAATTACACTAGTTTTAAGGCATTTTTATTTTAAGATGTTAATGGTTTCAGTATTTGTTTTTTGTGTGAACAAAAAGCGCAGAATTTTAAATTATTTTATTTGGATTAAGGCTAAGTGGGAAATTGCCAATGGTAACTATTGGCTCACTATGGAACCAATGCTGGTCCAATATTGGGCCACTCTTTTGCCAATGGTAAATTTCCCATTCGGTATAGTTAATTCAAAAAAATTATAAATTAAAATTACCTTTGATGAAAGAAAAATACATCCAATATATCCTAATAAATGACACGACACACAAAAAAAAAAATTACTGTCACACTGAATTTATTATTTTTCGAAATGGGGAATTGAGGACGAGATCGATCAACCGATTGAATGACCTACCACACAATTTGTCACAGTTTTTTTTTTTTTTATCTTAAACACTAATTTTTCAACAATTTTTGTCTACACCTTTACATCACTCTCTGTACATTTTGCCACACTTTTATATGTTAGTTCACCATTTTTTTTTTTTTTTTTTTTAATTAAAAAAAAAATTTACTTTTGAAAAATTACACCGAAAAAAAAATAAAATAGAAGGGATATTTAACTGCGAGAACCATTCGAGTCGAGCGCCGTCGACAAAGTGAGAGGCTATAGAGTAGCAACTGAAGTGAACCACTGACGTCACTGGCCCCTTACCATGTCCACTGTAAAGAAACGTGAAACGCGAGAAAGGTGCCTAACATTCGCATCATTCGTGAAGATTGTCTCTCTTACACTTTTATGAGTGCTCGAAAATTACATTTCACGTAATGTAAAATTAAAAAAAAATTTTCGCGAAAAAGAAGTCAAAAAAAAAATTTTTTTGCAAATTTTTCCAAAAATACATTTTTTTTTCAATCACTTTTTTTCGTATATAATTTTTCAATAATAATAATAATAATAATAATAATAATAATAATAATAATAATTGAAATGATTATATATGAGAAATGTAAATTTTTTGATTGTATTCGTTTTAATTATTATATATATATATATGTTTCGCACAGAAAATGCATTTGCAATTTAAGAAGAATATATGAATAACAAACAAGTAAAATGCCATAGAGAACTTTCACCCTCTATATTACTACTGAGGAACAAACAAAATTGTTCTTTGAAAAACAATTGAAATTTTTCATACTCTTCAATTAGAAGAGATGAAGGAATTCTTTCTCTCTGCGACTAAAGTATAATAATACTATAGAATTACGAAGAAAAATGTTGCATTCAATTCCAACAGAAATGATGATGATGATGATGATGATAATGATAATAATAGTTAATAACAAAATTTTTGGTGGTCCAGTTCGAATTTCTAAATATTCTATTTCGAATTTTCAATAAAAATTTGCACAAAATTTTCATTAAACACAATTTGCAATAAAATTTTCATCAAAATTTTTACTTGACTGAATTTTTTCAATTTCTACTTGACTGAATTTTTTCAATTTCCATTATTATCCAAAATTTGCAGAAATTGTCATTTAAATTTTCAAAACACTAAATAATAATTCTGATTTGACCGAATTTTTATTTGTCCGAACAAAAATTTTTGGCGGGAATTTTTAAATTAAATCACAAAATTTTTCTTGAATAATTTCTTATATTGGTCAACTTATTCGCGCCAAAAATGTTATTGATTGGAAAAAAAAATTGAAATCATTTTACTTACATCGAAAAAATAATTATTTAATTTAAATAATCGATTACTTGAAAAATAAAAAACAATTTATTTGATTCAAATATTCGATTACTTGATAAATAAATATTTATTTATATCAAATAATTATTATTTGAATCAATTAAATCACAGAAAATTAAAAGGCATTAAAATAAGCTGCAACGCTTATTATTTTAATCCAATTTTGCTTATTTTAATACCAACATGGATTAAAATAAGCAAAATTGGATTAAAATAATAAGCATTGCAGCTTATTTTAATGCCTTTTAATTTTCTGTGATGGTATTTATTTCAAATACAGAAATTATTGCTTCAAATACAATTTATTTAATTCTAAAAAAAGAAAAAATATATAAATAAATAAATAAATAAATAGAAAATAAAATAAAAATAAAACCAAATAAAAATCATTTGGTTCAAGTAAATATTTATTTAATAATAGTCAAGTAATCGAGTAATTGAATCAAATAAATTTTTTTTTTTCAGTGAAGCAAATAATTTTTATTTGAATAATAAAACTGTATATCTATAATTTCTCTATTTGAAACAAAAATACACCTAGAGAAAAGAATATTCTTAATTTAAAAAAAAATATATGTTTAATTTTTGTTAAAATAATAATTATTTAAGACAAATAAATATTTATTTGATTTATTTATTTAAATAATTTTTTTTTTATTTTGCAATACGCAAAAATAAAAATTTGTCGATCTTTCGAGAAAAAGTAAAATTAACGTTCTATTATTTCTTTGAGCAATTATTATTATATAATAATAAAATAATTTATTTTTTAAAATTAATTTTTAAGGTACCAGGGGCCAACGAATACTTATTAAATATTAATTATAAAAACACAGGCCTCGAATCAACTTAAAGACACAAAAAAGTCGTTTTAGTAGATTTATATTCCAAAAAAAAAGTTGATTTGTTTTTTATTTTAACAAAAATATTTGACAGATTTTTAAATAGAAATTTTTTTTTTTTTTTTAATAATAATCCTTTTCGAAGGGATAAAGTTGAAATTTTTAGAAATAATTAAATTTTAAAAGATATTGTTAATTTTCAAACAATTATTAAATTTTACAGAACTAAAAATAATTTATCAAACAATTTTTGGAAAACATTTTTTAAATTTAATTGAATTTTCAAAGATTTAAAATAGAGATTTTTGAAATTAATTGAAACTTTAAGTGATTTTTAATTAAAATTTTAGATGATTTCACTAAAAATTTATTAGAAAATGCGGCCAAAATACAATAATTTGAAAATCATTTTCAACTGAAAAATGGTTTCAGATAGTTGAATTTTCAAAGAATATTATTAAAATAGTTAAAAATAATTGAATTTCCTTAGAGTTATAATTGAAATTATTAAATTTCAAAAAAAAAATTTCGATGGAAAATTTTTAGAAATAATTAAATTTTAGATGCTTTTAAATTCAAATTATTGAAAATTCAATTAATTTTGAATTCAAAATTTTGAGAATAATGAAATTTTATTTGATTTTAAATTTGCGGAAAATAATTGAATTTCAATTCATTTTGAATTGAAAATTTTTGGGAAATAATTGAATTTTAATTGAAATTTTGGATAATAATTTAATTGAAGTTCATTTTTTATTAAAAATTTGGATAATTAATTTTGAATAGAAATTTTAGAAAATAGTTGAATTTTATTTAATTTTAAATTGAAAACTTGGTAAATAATTAAATTTTAAATTGAAAATTTTTGATAATTATTGGATTTTTAATTGATTTTTAATTAAAATTTCGGGAAATAATTGAATTTTAGTTTTATTTTGAATTGAAATTTTCAAAAAAATAATTCAATTTTATTGTGATATTTTTTTTTTTAATTATAAACAATTGTTAATTTTCATAAAAATTTTAATTGAAAAATAATTTTGATATAATTGAATTTGTGATGTATTTCATTAAAATTATTAAAAATATAATTAATTTAGTGAAGAATCATTTTAGTTCAAAATTTGTTAAATAATTGAATTCAAGAAGATCTGAAGAAGATCTACATTTTATAATAAAAAAAATGTATTTTATTTACATTTCTTTTCAAATGTAAAAAAAAAATGTCGCATTTTATTAAAATAAGTCGATAAAAGTTGTATTTTTGAAAAAAGTCGTATAATCCGAGGCCTGTAAACATATAATTTTCATTTTTATCATTTAATATGTAATAATATTCTAAAAAATTAAATTATTATTGATAATATTAATCTTTAATTTCATTATAACAAACAATTAAAAACTCAATTTTGCGTGCTTGCGCGCTTTTAATTTTGCTAGTATATAAATAAGAAATGGGGGGAAATTAATTTTTTTCGATTTCGGCAAAAGTTCGCGGGAGTGATCATATAAATGCAAGTGATCACATAATGGAATCATTTTAAAGAGAAAGAAATTCATATATTTAGTATACACAATAACAATGAGAGAGTAACAATGCATTAATTCCAGATAGAGCGAATGGATAAAGGATAAAGAGACGCGATTAGAAAATATGACCATGATATTTAAACTCGGCCTCTATGTGAAAGTGTTCGTTCTTCTGTGCTCCGTTCTCGAAAGAACGCGAACAAGAGTTGATTTCATATAACGGGTGTTTAATGAACAACTCTATCAAAAAATCTACCTTTCAGGTTACTGTTAATTAAAAAATAAAAAAAAAGTATATTAAGATAAAAACAGACATAAAGAAGGAAGTCTTATTTTAAAGAGATTGAGCTTTGAAAAATTGAGATATATATATATGCTTTAGAAGAAGAAAAATTTCCCTAAACACCTCATAATAGACCTACTTTATACAAGTATCTTTTTTTTTGTACGTAATTAATTTCTTATTCATTTTTTTTTCATATGATAAAAATCATATTAGAATTCAAAACAAGTAATTTAAAAATAAAAATAAATCTCGATTTTCAAAGTGTGTTAAGGTTATTCGGTAACAGTATCTTTAAAATTTTAAATCCATCCTTCCATCACACAACTATAATTATTGGCAAATAACAAAGGCTATCCTTGATTTATATTATTACTTTAAGGATGGATCTTATGATTCAAAAAACAAGCTTTTGCAATCTTGAAAAAAAAATTTATTTCATTCAAATAATAGACTATTTTTAAAATAAATATTTACTTGAACCAATAATTTCTGTATTTGAAAAAAATACAATAATTATTTGATAAATTTTTTTTCAGTGTGCTTCTAGTTTTCATATGCATTTTTTTCATATCAGAAAAAAATAGTAAAAATACAGTTGCACTTTCACAAAAAAAAAAAAAAATCGCACTCGTATTTTTACTTAACTCTTTCACTTTACACTTCAGATGTACAAATAATGCACTAATTTTTTGCAAGAAAAGTTTTTTTTTTTTTTTAAGAAATTCAATTACATAACTTGATTTTAGACATTTTTAGAAAGCGTAGCACACGATTCTCGCTCATCTATACAATTACATGCTTCTTTGTACATTTACATTATTTACGTAACAAATTGTTTTTTTTTTTTTTTAATTATTATTATTTTATTACTGATGACATGATTATTTTTTGATAATTAATTCCCCTTGACACGTATGGGCAAAAGATGATAAAATAAAAAAAAAAAATTATTGCTTCAACATTTGCTGCTAAGATATAATAGATAATTATATTAAATACAAATCTGTATTGTAATTAAAAAAAAAAATTATGAAATTGACAAATAGAAAGTCTCATTCAATACCAAAAATATAAGTAAAATTAATATTTAAAATGCATATGTGGATAATATAATTTAAATAAGAAAAGAAAATTTGCAAACTTCTTTTTTTTTTGTTTAAAAAGGAAACTACTTTCAGACCCTTGAAAAGTCATCACAGAGTCCATGATCTTGAAGGCAATTCGCAACTCCTGGGAGTTTTTCTCATAGTTTAAACGTCGACAATAAGAAGAGGAGGAAAAAAAAATGTATAGGGACGTAATGATTTCTTTAGAACAATTAAAGTTTTCACTGCTCTTGACTCGTGTGGCATTATTTCCTAGACGGAAATCAAAATTTCTTTGCATAACGGAACTTAGACTCAAGTTTTGATAAGGAAACGCACTCAGCGAAACAGTTAAAATTCCAAACGGAATATATACAGAAATGATATGTTAATTTTCAAGATTATTTGTCCGATTTCTAAAGGGCACGTACGACTTTAAAAAATGTAGATAAAAGAACGCGTGTTAATTTTCTCAAACAACAACAAGAATTGTTTTATACTTTTGAAAACATACATATACACTAACAAAAACCTATATTCAATTTTTATTTAATATAATTCTAAACAGTAGAAATAATAATAAAAATAAAAAAAAATTATATTACGAAAATCTTCTTAATAAAATATATATATTTAAAAATTAGACTTTCACTTCATTTCCACAAAAACCACTTTACATATTAAAGAAAGTTTTTTTTTTTTTTTTTTTTTTTTTTTTTTTTTTTTTTTTTTTTTTTTTTTTTTTTGAAAACAGAGATTGTAAAATTTTAATCAGCGATAATAATTATAATTCTTCGTGCTGGTATAACACGTTACTTGATATTGACAATTCAGAAACAGATTGTGACTAGTTAAACAAGATTCGCAGGTTCTTCTGGTTAGTGTTAAAAATTATTCAACTATTTCACTTTCCCTTTTTAACCCGAAATTAGAAAAATTTTGACATTTCATACAATAATCATGAAATGTCAAATAATGACTATTTTCCAATTTAAATAACTATAAACAAGAATATTTTGTAAAATGTTAAACGAATTTTTAATTAACTTTAAATAAAGCCTGAAAATCTACCTAATACCAAATAATTTATTGCTATGCAAAATCATCTTCTCTATATATGTATAAAGAAAAAATTAGTCTTTTGTGTCCGCGAATGCCTGTCACGCTTATTCAGAACCATTATAATATCATGTCATACACATATATATAAAATGTCACTTGAGCTTTCGTAATTTATATTCGCATAATAAAACCGGCAAAATAAGTTATTACACTATAGCTGTTTTCTAAGTTATATAAAAACTTGAAGTCTCGATCCAAATATTTCCTTATTTACGTAAAAACAACCAATTTTTATTTATGTATGTTTTACTATATATGACACAGAATTATAAAAATAATTATCTCATAAACCATCTTTTTTTAAACATTACAATGTACATTAAAAAAAAAAATTTTAACAATTTAAATCAAACATTTAAAAAATAGAAAATAATTCAAAAAATCCAAAATGTTTTTGAGTGTAGCACAGCATCCGCTGGACCAATCAAAAAGTGCGCCATACATTTCTTGTTCGCTACTTTTTGCTAAAGACTTTGGCGGTATTCCCGAACGATTATCTCGCAAATTTAATTTTTCAAAAATTTTTCCGAATTTGTTTTCTAATTTAGCTCAGCATCCGCTGGACCAAAAAAAAAGTGAGCTGTACATTTTTTGTTCAGAACTTTCTTCTAATCACTATGACGGTATTCCCGAACGATTATCTAGCGAATTTAATTTTTCGAAAATTTTTCGAATCTTTATCTGAGTGTAGCTCAGCATCCGCTGGACCAATCAAAAAGTGCGGCATACATTTTTTGTTCGAGACTCCCGGGTTAAGACTTTGGCGGTATTCCCGTGCAATTATCTCGCAAATTTAATTTTTCAAAATTTTTTCAAAAATTTATCTGAGTGTAGCTCAGCATCCGCTGGACCAATCAAAAAGTGCGCCATACATTTTTTGTTCGAGACTCCCGGGTTAAGACTTTGGCTGTATTATTGATCAATTATCTCGCAAATTTAATTTTTCAAAATTTTTTAAAAAATTTATCTGAGTGTAGCTCAGCATCCGCTGGACCAATCAAAAAGTGCACCATACATTTTTTGTTCGAGACTCCCGGGTTAAGACTTTGGCGGTATTATTGATCAATTATCTCGCAAATTTAATTTTTCGAAAATTTTTCATAAATTTATTTGAGTGTAGCTCAGCATCCGCTGGACCAATCGAAAAGTGGGCAATACATTTTTTGTTCGAAACTTTTTCCCTATTTTAATGGTGGTATTCCGGAACGATTATTTCGCAAATTTAATTTTTCTAAATTTTTTCCAAATTTGTTTTCTAGTGTAGCTCAGCATCCGCTGGACCAATCAAAAAGTGCGGCATACATTTTTTGTTCGAGACTCCCGGGTTAAGACTTTGGCGGTATTCCCGTGCAATTATCTCGCAAATTTAATTTTTCAAAATTTTTTCAAAAATTTATTTGAGTGTAGCTCAGCATCCGCTGGACCAATCGAAAAGTGCGCCATACATTTTTTGTTTGAAACTTTTTCCCTTTTTTATTGGCGGTATTCCAGAACGATTATCTCTCAAATTTAATTTTTCTAAATTTTTTCCAAATATGTTTTCTAGTGTAGCTCAGCATCCGCTGGACCAATCAAATAGTGCGCCATACATTTTTTGTTCAGAACTTTCTTCTAATCACAATAGCGGTATTCCCGAACGATTATCTAGCGAATTTAATTTTTCGAAAATTTTCCGGATTTATTTTTTAGTATAGCTCAGCATCCGCTGGACCAATCAAAAAGTGCGCCATACATTTTTTGTTCGCTACTGTTTGCTAAAGACTTTCGCGGTATTCCCGAAAGATTATCTCGAAAATTTAATTTTTCGAAAATTTTTCATAAATTTATTTAAGTGTAGCTCAGCATCCGCTGGACCAATCAAAAAGTGCGCCATACATTTTTTGTTCGAGACTCCCGGGTTAAGACTTTGGCGGTATTCCCGTGCAATTATCTCGCAAATTTAATTTTTCAAAATTTTTTAAAAAATTTATCTGAGTGTAGCTCAGCATCCGCTGGACCAATCAAAAAGTGCGCCATACATTTTTTGTTCGAGACTCCCGGGTTAAGACTTTGGCTGTATTATTGATCAATTATCTCGCAAATTTAATTTTTCAAAATTTTTTAAAAAATTTATCTGAGTGTAGCTCAGCATCCGCTGGACCAATCAAAAAGTGCGCCATACATTTTTTGTTCGAGACTTCCGGGTTAAGACTTTAGCGGTATTCCCGTCCAATTATCTCGCAAATTTAATTTTTCGAAATTTTTTAAAAAATTTATCTGAGTGTAGCTCAGCATCCGCTGGACCAATCAAAAAGTGCGCCATACATTTTTTGTTCGAGACTCCCGGGTTAAGACTTTGGCGGTATTCCCGTGCAATTATCTCGCAAATTTAATTTTTCAAAATTTTTTCAAAAATTTATCAGAGTGTAACTCAGCATCCGCTGGACCAATCAAAAAGTGCGCCATACATTTTTTGTTCAGAACTTTCTTCTTATCACTATGGCGGTATTCCCGAACGATTATCTAGCGAATTTAATTTTTCGAAAATTTTTCGAATCTTTAATTGAGTGTAGCTCAGCATCTGCTGGACCAATCAAAAAGTGCGCCATACATTTTTTATTCGAGACTCCCGGGTTAAGACTTTGGCGGTATTATTGATCAATTATCTCGCAAATTTAATTTTTCGAAAATTTTTTAAAAAATTTATCTGAGTGTAGCTCAGCATCCGCTGGACCAATCAAAATGTGCGGCATACATTTTTTGTTCGAGACTCCCGGGTTAAGACTTTGGCGGTATTCCCGTGCAATTATCTCGCAAATTCAATTTTTCGAAATTTTTTAAAAAATTTATCTGAGTGTAGCTCAGCATCCGCTGGACCAATCAAAAAGTGCGCCATACATTTTTTGTTCGAGACTCCCGGGTTAAGACTTTGGCTATATTATTGATCAATTATCTCGCAAATTTAATTTTTCAAAATTTTTTAAAAAATTTATCTGAGTGTAGCTCAGCATCCGCTGGACCAATCAAAAAGTGCGCCATACATTTTTTGTTCGAGACTTCCGGGTTAAGACTTTGGCGGTATTCCCGTCCAATTATCTCGCAAATTTAATTTTTCAAAATTTTTTCAAAAATTTATCAGAGTGTAGCTCAGCATCCGCTGGACCAATCAAAAAGTGCGCCATACATTTTTTGTTCGCTACTTTTTGCTAAAGACTTTGGCGGTATTCCCGAAAGATTATCTCGAAAATTTAATTTTTCGAAAATTTTTCATAAATTTATTTGAGTGTAGCTCAGCATCCGCTGGACCAATCAAAAAGTGCGCCATACATTTTTTGTTCGAGACTCCCGGGTTAAGACTTTGGCGGTATTCCCGTGCAATTATCTCGCAAATTTAATTTTTCAAAATTTTTTAAAAAATTTATCTGAGTGTAGCTCAGCATCCGCTGGACCAATCAAAAAGTGCGCCATACATTTTTTGTTCGAGACTCCCGGGTTAAGACTTTGGCTATATTATTGATCAATTATCTCGCAAATTTAATTTTTCAAAATTTTTTAAAAAATTTATCTGAGTGTAGCTCAGCATCCGCTGGACCAATCAAAAAGTGCGCCATACATTTTTTGTTCGAGACTTCCGGGTTAAGACTTTGGCGGTATTCCCGTCCAATTATCTCGCAAATTTAATTTTTCGAAATTTTTTAAAAAATTTATCTGAGTGTAGCTCAGCATCCGCTGGACCAATCAAAAAGTGCGCCATACATTTTTTGTTCGAGACTCCCGGGTTAAGACTTTGGCGGTATTCCCGTGCAATTATCTCGCAAATTTAATTTTTCAAAATTTTTTCAAAAATTTATCAGAGTGTAACTCAGCATCCGCTGGACCAATCAAAAAGTGCGCCATACATTTTTTGTTCAGAACTTTCTTCTTATCACTATGGCGGTATTCCCGAACGATTATCTAGCGAATTTAATTTTTCGAAAATTTTTCGAATCTTTAATTGAGTGTAGCTCAGCATCTGCTGGACCAATCAAAAAGTGCGCCATACATTTTTTATTCGAGACTCCCGGGTTAAGACTTTGGCGGTATTATTGATCAATTATCTCGCAAATTTAATTTTTCGAAAATTTTTTAAAAAATTTATCTGAGTGTAGCTCAGCATCCGCTGGACCAATCAAAATGTGCGGCATACATTTTTTGTTCGAGACTCCCGGGTTAAGACTTTGGCGGTATTCCCGTGCAATTATCTCGCAAATTCAATTTTTCGAAATTTTTTAAAAAATTTATCTGAGTGTAGCTCAGCATCCGCTGGACCAATCAAAAAGTGCGCCATACATTTTTTGTTCGAGACTCCCGGGTTAAGACTATGGCGGTATTCCCGTGCAATTATCTCGCAAATTTAATTTTTCAAAAATTTATCTGAGTGTAGCTCAGCATCCGCTGGACCAATCGAAAAGTGCGCCATACATTTTTTGTTTGAAACTTTTTCCCTTTTTTATTGGCGGTATTCCGGAACGATTATCTCTCAAATTTAATTTTTCTAAATTTTTTCCAAATATGTTTTCTAGTGTAGCTCAGCATCCGCTGGACCAATCAAATAGTGCGCCATACATTTTTTGTTCAGAACTTTCTTCTAATCACAATAGCGGTATTCCCGAACGATTATCTAGCGAATTTAATTTTTCGAAAATTTTCCGGATTTATTTTTTAGTATAGCTCAGCATCCGCTGGACCAATCAAAAAGTGCGCCATACATTTTTTGTTCGCTACTGTTTGCTAAAGACTTTGGCGGTATTCCCGAAAGATTATCTCGAAAATTTAATTTTTCGAAAATTTTTCATAAATTTATTTAAGTGTAGCTCAGCATCCGCTGGACCAATCAAAAAGTGCGCCATACATTTTTTGTTCGAGACTCCCGGGTTAAGACTTTGGCGGTATTCCCGTGCAATTATCTCGCAAATTTAATTTTTCAAAATTTTTTAAAAAATTTATCTGAGTGTAGCTCAGCATCCGCTGGACCAATCAAAAAGTGCGCCATACATTTTTTGTTCGAGACTCCCGGGTTAAGACTTTGGCTGTATTATTGATCAATTATCTCGCAAATTTAATTTTTCAAAATTTTTTAAAAAATTTATCTGAGTGTAGCTCAGCATCCGCTGGACCAATCAAAAAGTGCGCCATACATTTTTTGTTCGAGACTTCCGGGTTAAGACTTTGGCGGTATTCCCGTGCAATTATCTCGCAAATTTAATTTTTCAAAATTTTTTCAAAAATTTATCAGAGTGTAGCTCAGCATCCGCTGGACCAATCAAAAAGTGCGCCATACATTTTTTGTTCGCTACTTTTTGCTAAAGACTTTGGCGGTATTCCCGAAAGATTATCTCGAAAATTTAATTTTTCGAAAATTTTTCATAAATTTATTTGAGTGTAGCTCAGCATCTGCTGGACCAATCAAAAAGTGCGCCATACATTTTTTGTTCGAGACTCCCGGGTTAAGACTTTGGCGGTATTCCGGTGCAATTATCTCGCAAATTTAATTTTTCAAAATTTTTTAAAAAATTTATCTGAGTGTAGCTCAGCATCCGCTGGACCAATCAAAAAGTGCGCCATACATTTTTTGTTCGAGACTCCCGGGTTAAGACTTTGGCTATATTATTGATCAATTATCTCGCAAATTTAATTTTTCAAAATTTTTTAAAAAATTTATCTGAGTGTAGCTCAGCATCCGCTGGACCAATCAAAAAGTGCGCCATACATTTTTTGTTCGAGACTCCCGGGTTAAGACTTTGGCTATATTATTGATCAAGTATCTCGCAAATTTAATTTTTCAAAATTTTTTAAAAAATTTATCTGAGTGTAGCTCAGCATCCGCTGGATCAATCAAAAAGTGCGCCATACATTTTTTGTTCGAGACTTCCGGGTTAAGACTTTAGCGGTATTCCCGTCCAATTATCTCGCAAATTTAATTTTTCGAAATTTTTTAAAAAATTTATCTGAGTGTAGCTCAGCATCCGCTGGACCAATCAAAAAGTGCGCCATACATTTTTTGTTCGAGACTCCCGGGTTAAGACTTTGGCGGTATTCCCGTGCAATTATCTCGCAAATTTAATTTTTCAAAATTTTTTCAAAAATTTATCAGAGTGTAACTCAGCATCCGCTGGACCAATCAAAAAGTGCGCCATACATTTTTTGTTCAGAACTTTCTTCTTATCACTATGGCGGTATTCCCGAACGATTATCTAGCGAATTTAATTTTTCGAAAATTTTTCGAATCTTTAATTGAGTGTAGCTCAGCATCTGCTGGACCAATCAAAAAGTGCGCCATACATTTTTTATTCGAGACTCCCGGGTTAAGACTTTGGCGGTATTATTGATCAATTATCTCGCAAATTTAATTTTTCGAAAATTTTTTAAAAAATTTATCTGAGTGTAGCTCAGCATCCGCTGGACCAATCAAAATGTGCGGCATACATTTTTTGTTCGAGACTCCCGGGTTAAGACTTTGGCGGTATTCCCGTGCAATTATCTCGCAAATTCAATTTTTCGAAATTTTTTAAAAAATTTATCTGAGTGTAGCTCAGCATCCGCTGGACCAATCAAAAAGTGCGCCATACATTTTTTGTTCGAGACTCCCGGGTTAAGACTTTGGCGGTATTCCCGTGCAATTATCTCGCAAATTTAATTTTTCAAAATTTTTTAAAAAATTTATCTGAGTGTAGCTCAGCATCCGCTGGACCAATCAAAAAGTGCGCCATACATTTTTTGTTCGAGACTCCCGGGTTAAGACTTTGGCTATATTATTGATCAATTATCTCGCAAATTTAATTTTTCAAAATTTTTTAAAAAATTTATCTGAGTGTAGCTCAGCATCCGCTGGACCAATCAAAAAGTGCGCCATACATTTTTTGTTCGAGACTTCCGGGTTAAGACTTTGGCGGTATTCCCGTCCAATTATCTCGCAAATTTAATTTTTCAAAATTTTTTCAAAAATTTATCAGAGTGTAGCTCAGCATCCGCTGGACCAATCAAAAAGTGCGCCATACATTTTTTGTTCGCTACTTTTTGCTAAAGACTTTGGCGGTATTCCCGAAAGATTATCTCGAAAATTTAATTTTTCGAAAATTTTTCATAAATTTATTTGAGTGTAGCTCAGCATCCGCTGGACCAATCAAAAAGTGCGCCATACATTTTTTGTTCGAGACTCCCGGGTTAAGACTTTGGCGGTATTCCCGTGCAATTATCTCGCAAATTTAATTTTTCAAAATTTTTTAAAAAATTTATCTGAGTGTAGCTCAGCATCCGCTGGACCAATCAAAAAGTGCGCCATACATTTTTTGTTCGAGACTCCCGGGTTAAGACTTTGGCTATATTATTGATCAATTATCTCGCAAATTTAATTTTTCAAAATTTTTTAAAAAATTTATCTGAGTGTAGCTCAGCATCCGCTGGACCAATCAAAAAGTGCGCCATACATTTTTTGTTCGAGACTTCCGGGTTAAGACTTTGGCGGTATTCCCGTCCAATTATCTCGCAAATTTAATTTTTCGAAATTTTTTAAAAAATTTATCTGAGTGTAGCTCAGCATCCGCTGGACCAATCAAAAAGTGCGCCATACATTTTTTGTTCGAGACTCCCGGGTTAAGACTTTGGCGGTATTCCCGTGCAATTATCTCGCAAATTTAATTTTTCAAAATTTTTTCAAAAATTTATCAGAGTGTAACTCAGCATCCGCTGGACCAATCAAAAAGTGCGCCATACATTTTTTGTTCAGAACTTTCTTCTTATCACTATGGCGGTATTCCCGAACGATTATCTAGCGAATTTAATTTTTCGAAAATTTTTCGAATCTTTAATTGAGTGTAGCTCAGCATCTGCTGGACCAATCAAAAAGTGCGCCATACATTTTTTATTCGAGACTCCCGGGTTAAGACTTTGGCGGTATTATTGATCAATTATCTCGCAAATTTAATTTTTCGAAAATTTTTTAAAAAATTTATCTGAGTGTAGCTCAGCATCCGCTGGACCAATCAAAATGTGCGGCATACATTTTTTGTTCGAGACTCCCGGGTTAAGACTTTGGCGGTATTCCCGTGCAATTATCTCGCAAATTCAATTTTTCGAAATTTTTTAAAAAATTTATCTGAGTGTAGCTCAGCATCCGCTGGACCAATCAAAAAGTGCGCCATACATTTTTTGTTCGAGACTCCCGGGTTAAGACTATGGCGGTATTCCCGTGCAATTATCTCGCAAATTTAATTTTTCAAAAATTTATCTGAGTGTAGCTCAGCATCCGCTGGACCAATCAAAAAGTGCGCCATACATTTTTTGTTCGAGACTCCCGGGTTAAGACTTTGGCTGTATTATTGTGCAATTATCTCGCAAATTCAATTTTTCGAAATTTTTTAAAAAATTTATCAGAGTGTAACTCAGCATCCGCTGGACCAATCAAAAAGTGCGCCATACATTTTTTGTTCAGAACTTTCTTCTTATCACTATGGCGGTATTCCCGAACGATTATCTAGCGAATTTAATTTTTCGAAAATTTTTCGAATCTTTAATTGAGTGTAGCTCAGCATCTGCTGGACCAATCAAAAAGTGCGCCATACATTTTTTATTCGAGACTCCCGGGTTAAGACTTTGGCGGTATTATTGATCAATTATCTCGCAAATTTAATTTTTCGAAAATTTTTTAAAAAATTTATCTGAGTGTAGCTCAGCATCCGCTGGACCAATCAAAATGTGCGGCATACATTTTTTGTTCGAGACTCCCGGGTTAAGACTTTGGCGGTATTCCCGTGCAATTATCTCGCAAATTCAATTTTTCGAAATTTTTTAAAAAATTTATCTGAGTGTAGCTCAGCATCCGCTGGACCAATCAAAAAGTGCGCCATACATTTTTTGTTCGCTACTTTTTGCTAAAGACTTTGGCGGTATTCCCGAAAGATTATCCCGAAAATTTAATTTTTCGAAAATTTTTCATAAATTTATTTGAGTGTAGCTCAGCATCCGCTGGACCAATCAAAAAGTGCGCCATACATTTTTTGTTCGAGACTCCCGGGTTAAGACTTTGGCGGTATTCCCGTGCAATTATCTCGCCAATTTAATTTTTCAAAATTTTTTCAAAAATTTATCAGAGTGTAGCTCAGCATCCGCTGGACCAATCAAAAAGTGCACCATACATTTTTTGTTCAGAACTTTCTTCTTATCACTATGGCGGTATTCCCGAACGATTATCTAGCGAATTTAATTTTTCGAAAATTTTTCGAATCTTTAATTGAGTGTAGCTCAGCATCTGCTGGACCAATCAAAAAGTGCGCCATACATTTTTTATTCGAGACTCCCGGGTTAAGACTTTGGCTATATTATTGATCAATTATCTCGCAAATTTAATTTTTCGAAAATTTTTTAAAAAATTTATCTGAGTGTAGCTCAGCATCCGCTGGACCAATCAAAATGTGCGGCATACATTTTTTGTTCGAGACTCCCGGGTTAAGACTTTGGCGGTATTCCCGTGCAATTATCTCGCAAATTTAATTTTTCAAAATTTTTTCAAAAATTTATCAGAGTGTAACTCAGCATCCGCTGGACCAATCAAAAAGTGCGCCATACATTTTTTGTTCGAGACTCCCGGGTTAAGACTTTGGCGGTATTCCCGTCCAATTATCTCGCAAATTTAATTTTTCGAAATTTTTTAAAAAATTTATCTGAGTGTAGCTCAGCATCCGCTGGACCAATCAAAAAGTGCGCCATACATTTTTTGTTCGAGACTCCCGGGTTAAGACTTTGGCGGTATTCCCGTGCAATTATCTCGCAAATTTAATTTTTCAAAATTTTTTCAAAAATTTATCAGAGTGTAGCTCAGCATCCGCTGGACCAATCAAAAAGTGCGCCATACATTTTTTGTTCGCTACTTTTTGCTAAAGACTTTGGCGGTATTCCCGAAAGATTATCTCGAAAATTTAATTTTTCGAAAATTTTTCATAAATTTATTTGAGTGTAGCTCAGCATCCGCTGGACCAATCAAAAAGTGCGCCATACATTTTTTGTTCGAGACTCCCGGGTTAAGACTTTGGCGGTATTCCCGTCCAATTATCTCGCAAATTTAATTTTTCAAAATTTTTTAAAAAATTTATCTGAGTGTAGCTCAGCATCCGCTGGACCAATCAAAAAGTGCGCCATACATTTTTTGTTCGAGACTCCCGGGTTAAGACTTTGGCTGTATTATTGATCAATTATCTCGCAAATTTAATTTTTCAAAATTTTTTAAAAAATTTATCAGAGTGTAGCTCAGCATCCGCTGGACCAATCAAAAAGTGCGCCATACATTTTTTGTTCGCTACTTTTTGCTAAAGACTTTGGCGGTATTCCCGAAAGATTATCTCGAAAATTTAATTTTTCGAAAATTTTTCATAAATTTATTTGAGTGTAGCTCAGCATCCGCTGGACCAATCAAAAAGTGCGCCATACATTTTTTGTTCAGGACTTTCTTCTAATCACTATGGCGGTATTCCCGAACGATTATCTAGCGAATTTAATTTTTCGAAAATTTTTCGAATCTTTAATTGAGTGTAGCTCAGCATCTGCTGGACCAATCAAAAAGTGCGCCATACATTTTTTATTCGAGACTCCCGGTTTAAGACTTTGGCGGTATTATTGATCAATTATCTCGCAAATTTAATTTTTCGAAAATTTTTTAAAAAATTTATCTGAGTGTAGCTCAGCATCCGCTGGACCAATCAAAAAGTGCGCCATACATTTTTTGTTCTAGACTCCCGGGTTAAGACTTTGGCTGTATTATTGATCAATTATCTCGCAAATTTAATTTTTCAAAATTTTTTAAAAAATTTATCTGAGTGTAGCTCAGCATCCGCTGGACCAATCAAAAAGTGAGCTGTACATTTTTTGTTCAGAACTTTTTTCTAATCACTATGGCGGTATTCCCGAACGATTATCTAGCGAATTTAATTTTTCGAAAATTTTTCGAATCTTTAATTGAGTGTAGCTCAGCATCTGCTGGACCAATCAAAAAGTGCGCCATACATTTTTTATTCGAGACTCCCGGGTTAAGACTTTGGCGGTATTATTGATCAATTATCTCGCAAATTTAATTTTTCGAAAATTTTTCATAAATTTATTTGAGTGTAGCTCAGCATCCGCTGGACCATTCTAAAAACAGCGTCATACGTATTAAATTTGTAATGTAAATTTTATAATTCAATACAATCTACCATGTGCTGCATTTGTGTATGATGGTTTGCAGTTTTCCAGGCGCTTACACTTAATTCGAATTATTAAGATTTATAGAAAATAATTAAGGTAGTCGTAGAACTGTTTAATGTTATTTTATAATAGTTTATATGTAATTACATTTTCCTTAAAGCATAAAAGTGTAATTACTTTTAAAAACAGTTAAAATATGTAATAAAATACTTATTTTTTTATAAATTATAAAAATCTTTTAAATAATTAAATAAATTTTGTTTTAAATCTGGAATAAATATTTTTGATTTAAAAAACAATGACTTTTAGAATTTTGTTAATACTAATTTAAAATAAGAATTATTAAATTTAAAATAGACTGGAAGAAAATACAAAAATATTTTTAGTAGCAATATTTAATTACATATTTAATTTAATTTACGTGGCCGTATAGTTTGAACCTCCTTTTCGATTATAAAAATAAAAAATTAATTTTTTGGTAGAAAAAAATATCAAGTTTTATATATATATATATATATAGAATTTGCCAAATTAATGCGTACGTTTTAATTATTCTGAGATGAGAACTTGTTAATTAAAATGGTTTTAATTGTTCCAAACACAATTGCAGGCATACTCGTGGTAAACACCTTGAACATGCAGAAGTATTGAAACTGTAAGAATATGACGCAACATGTAGGTCAAATATTTTAGTAACAATTATCATATCTTCTAACTATCTTTATTAAGAGCGTTTATTTGTGTTTGTTAATTACGTTAAGCAACTTGTTTTTTCACGTCCCATAATGAATTTTAAATAATTATTGAATCGAGTTTACCTATAATTTATGAGTACATGTGTACCTATTGCTAGTCTCAATTATTAAATCTTTATTAACAATCGACTAAATTATTGAACCTATTATATTTTAATTTTAAAAAAGTACTGTATAAAAATAAATAAAACTAAAAATTCTTCTCTTATCGTCAAGTTGAAATAAGATTTATATATAGTAAATTTTATAAATAATTGAATTTGAAAAATATTTTAAAATGTGGAATCACAAATAGAAGATAACTGAAGATTTGTTATCTGTATTATACAAGAAGATGTTTTAATATGACAGCTGCTGCAATCATTGTGAATTGTCAAAAATAAATTTTTCCTATGAAACTCCTTTTTTTATCAATACAAATAGAGGACCGTTTGGTAAACCGTTTCACTAAACTCGATATATGAGATAACACACAAATATATATATATATATATATATATATATATATATATATATATTCAAGATGATTTTCTATCCTGTCGCACATACTTTCTCACACGCACATTTATCTTATCTTTCACTCAATTTCTGTTGACATTTTGCGCATTAGTCATCATACTTCTTTCTATACAAAGTACCGCGCGGTTCTTCTAAAAAAAAAAATTTGTTTCAGTTTTTCCTTACATCCGTTTCAATAGAGTCAAACATTACTTTTTCGAAAAAAAAATATTTGAAAATTTTTAATGTAAGTGCGCTAAACTAAAAATTTTGAACAAAAAACTCTTGGATTATAAGAAGAAAGGAAAAAAATGAAAATTATTTTAAATTATAAACCTGATATTTTGGAAATTGTATACCCAACATTTCAAGTTGAATCGTGAACAATCGTACATATTTCGACCTTCCGACACACTGCCAACGAATCGGATGTATTTAGGATCAATTTGTCTATTATCTCATTGTCAGTTTATTTACTACACTTGCAATGGCTATAATAACAATGGAAGAAACGTGAGACTTGAAGTGAGATTATAGGGATTCCGGACTTTTCATTCAAAAAAAAAAAAAAAAAAAAAAAAAATAGGTAAGTTTCTAAAAAAATTTTCTTATTCACGGGAGAAAAATGGAAAAACGAATAAAGTAACTTTTAGTATCACAGGAAATTAAGAGGCATTAAAATAAGCTGCAACGCTTATTATTTTAATCCAATTTTACTTATTTTAATACCAAAATGAATTAAAGTAAGCAAAATTGGATTAAAATAATAAGCGTTGCAGCTTATTTTAATGCCTTTTAATTTTCTGTGAAAACATCTTAAAATAAGATACTTCTTTTTGCAGTGATAAAGTAACTTTTACTATACTTTAAAAGTAAAACCTAAACTGTCCGCAGTTTCTGGCAATTTTTACTCCAGAAATAGTAAAATTTACTACTGGAGTAATAAAAATTACTTTAGAAATAGTAAATTTTACTATTCCCGCAGTAAAAATTGCCAGAAACTGCAGAAAGTTGAGATTTTACTTTTAAAATAGTAAAAGTTACTTTATTCCTTTTTTCAATGTTATTTTGAAACTTGGAAGACGCTTTTTGAACGGAAATCGAGAAATAATTCAAAATCCGATTTTTTTTTTAATAAATCTCTTGGAAGAATAATTTCATATCATCTTTAAGAGGAAGAAATGAACAGGATTTGAAGAATGAGTCAGCCCTCTTTTTTTCTTTTTGAATTATTTTTCTAAACTTATCCTCTATTAAAATTATATCAATACAATTGAAAATTCATTAATCAATATCAGTTAGGAAACACTGAACAATATTTAATAACTAAAATTGCATTTTGAATTTTTAATAATTTTCGGTAAAACGAAAAGGAATAATTTTTTTGGTAAAGATATTTTAGAAAATGTGTTTTAAACTTCTTTTGCGAACGTATCAGAGAGAAAATTATATATATATAGAAAATAATTCGTTCCTAGGAAAACAAAGCAAATAATTTTGCGAAGTTTATTATTATTTTTTTTTCCATTGTCGTTTCTACTTTGTGTTCTATACGTATATATGAATTATATACTTATATATATATATATATATATGAAAGGGGAACCTGATGGTTGCACATACGATAAGCGTCGACGATTCAGTCGCGCCACACTCGTGACAGAGAGTTTGTACGGTCTAGACTCTAGTCTGTAAGTTAGCTTTGAACCGAGTAGAGGGAACAATCATTAAGTTCCTCTCTCGCCGGTTTTTTTTTCATCCGATGACACTTACGCGACTTTTCAAATTTCCCTCGTCTTCCATTAAGAAAAAAAAACAAATACACAATTCGCGCTTTCAAATTCAAAATTACATAATTTCTAACGCTTATTAAAAATAGCGCGAAATTTAAAAATATTTAGTGATTCAAGTGTGACAATTTGTGAATGTGGAATGTGAAAAAAAAAATGTTTAACTAAAGTATTTAAATCGCGTCTCGAGGGGTAAAAAAAAAGTCATGAGACATAATGTTACAACCATCTGATGTAGACAAAAGGGAATGAACGCGTGATTAATTTAGTTGAGTACGCGTGAGTGATATGCAAATCTCTTTGCAAAACGTTACACTGTAAGTAATTTGTCCTACAACAAATTTATAAATCTTTAATTAAAAAATAAACCCCCTTTTTGAAATAATTCATTTTTTGTAATAAAAAAATTACTTTTAAACTTGATAATGTCAATTGTAAACAGATAAAAATTAGTATCTAAGTTAATCAATAAGAGAGAGAGAGAGAAAGATATTTCCTTGAAATTCTAACACTTAAGAATAAATATTATTTTTTCAAAATGTGCCTTACAGATTAAAATTGTTTACATACTATTTTCCGTATATTTTTAAAGTAAATATTTTTCATAGATCTTTCTTAAAAAAATAACTTAATTTTAAAATTATTAATTGAAACAAAAAAAAATCAATTAACAAAAGTATTTGCGAGAAAAATTTCAAATTGATGAAATTATTATCAGCATTGAAGTTTTTAATTTGCTATTAAAGATGTAATTTTTCAATAAAGACAAGACGGAAAGACCCTCCCTTAAACAGGGCCTTTAAGCACTTGTTAAGTATATGACCTTGTTAAGTTCTGGTTCAGTAAGTACAACTTGAATGATATATATACACGATAGTACATTTTCATGGCCATTTGCACCACAAATGCAATTTTCACCACTTTATTATTTTTTTTTCCTATTAACAATTTACAAATGAAATATTAAATTATGAATTAAGATTTTGGTATCGAAAATTCGTGAAAGATAAAAAAAATCCTAAATATAATTAATCTAAAAGGTGTATACGCCGGCACGCGACATTTAATTTAAAATGTAAATCATGTCCTTCCACTTACCTTTGCTCAAAATAACAAAAGGCCACCGGAAATGTAATCACGTGCATATCCGGGATGTCATTTCATTCGAAATCTTCAAAAAAAAAAAAAACCTGCGATGATTTTTAATTACGTCCACAAAATTTTTCTTTTTTACACTTGTTCCAAAAATAACTTTCTGTTGGTTCATTTCTTGGGATTTATCTGTAACAAAAAAAAAAAAAAAAAATTTAAATGTTAATAATATAATCATTATTTGATAAATATTTTCGTAAAATAGATTTTTATTATTAAAATATATATATATAAGTATTACGAGTATTATAATAAATATAAACAAATTCCAATTCTCCAAAAGTAGCGCAGCTCATAAAAATATTTTCTCTAGCCCTTTAATATATATTTTTTTTTTTTTGCAATAATAACCCATTTATTCGCTCAATATATCGATCTTCTTACAACCGTACACGAAACTTAAAGACCTGAAGCAAAGACCCACTTCTATTTCTACTTTATACTCTCTAAATCTGAATTAGTAAAAATGTTTACTAATTTGAATTAGTGACTCACTTTTTGCTTTTGAATTAGTAAAATTTTACTAATTATTAGTAACTTTTACTAGCAATTAGTAAAATTTAACTAATTCAGAAGCAAAAAGTGAGTCACTAATTCAAATTAGTAAACATTTTTACTAATTCAGATTTAAAAAGTATATAAAAACTTATTTTTTGGATATTTATAAAAGCACGGGGAAAAAACGAATTGCTTACAAATACAAAGTGATGTTTGCTACAAAATCTATTAAAAATTAGTAACCACAGCTAAATTTTTTTGCTATGATAGCGAAAAAAATTTGCTGTGATAAACAATATCACAATATTTAAAAATTTACTTGTTACAGCAAACTTTTTTTTGACCCTCACAGCAAATTGATTCGCTGTCCCTAATATTAGCTAATTTAATGTGAAAGCAAATAGTTCGCTGCCACAGCAAATTTTTTCTATGCATGATGGAATTAAAAAAAAAAATTGTCTATAACCTCTTATATATCAAATACCCTCATTCTTCCCAGAGTAAAGAGTGTCCATGACGTCATTTCCGGTCCTAAAACGAATGAGTGTCGCGATCTGATCTGGACCATGACAATTTTGTCTTGTGCCATTTTCTTAGCTCCATAATAATAATAATAATAATATCACAAGAAAGGTGAAGGACAAAATTTGAACATCAGTTTTTTCTTTTTTTCTTTACTTAGTAATATAAGTCTAAGAATTTGAGATATATTTGAACTAAAATTGTCAGATTTCAGTATATAAGAAAAAGAATGTCAACATAGATAAGATTACACAAAATAATATAATAATTTTAGAAAATTATTATTTTTTAGTTTATTTTACTTCTTTTAATCCTTATGTTATATTGAAAAATTAACACTTTATATAATGATTTATTCATAATAATTAGCCATGACCTTTTTCAAATTATAATAATTTTAGTTAATTACTCATTCGTTTATTTAATTATATTTTAAAATGAAAAAATGTATAAAATCAGAGAGATAATGAACTAATTTTCATTTTTTATAAACATTGCGGCATCGTTGAATTTTTAATTTTAAATAACAAAAATAATTAGTATAGAGATTTTCTTTATGTAACATGGAAAAGGTTAATGAAATTATTTTCGAGAATAAAAAAAATAATGAAATTCAAATCATGTTTGAAAATAATCGAAACTTATCGGAAGTTATAAAAGATGATCTCAATACCTATGCGGTGCCTTAGGTAGCTTTTAAACCGGAAGGAAGGTTTTAAATTCATTATAAGAAAAATTGTGTAGGCGTTATATGTGACTTGAAAATTAAAGTTCGTCATACTCTTTAATAGTTTAGAGAGAATGACGTGTGTAAGCTATTTTTTTTACGAGAAAAATTTTTTTTTTTTTCCAGCGAATGAAGTACAATGAACAATCGCAAAAAATGGATCATCGTGATCCTTGTTCTGATGAATCTATTGGATTTAATAAATGCCAATACAAGCGATTCTCCAGAAATAGAAGCATCAGAGGAAGTCGAAACATTCACGACAAAAAAAAATGTACCGGACAAATGTTTATTGAAAACAGAAACCGGACCATGCAAACATTTTATTCACAAATGGACTTTCGACGAGACAGAAGGAAAATGCAAAACATTTCCCTACGGTGGATGTTTGGGCAACGAAAATCGATTTCATTCGGAAACCGAGTGTCTTCATCATTGTATAGGTGGTGCAGATCGTAAGTAATTTTCAAAAATTAGTTTTCTTTACAAAAAAAAAAAAAAAAATGTTTGATTATTCAAAGCGGAATAAATTTTTGTAACAAATTTTTTTAGATACACTACCACCATACATGATAACAAAAGGTAGTGTTTTTGTAACAACAAGTTCAACAACAACAAGTACTCCATCAACAACAACGACAAATAGGCCAATTCCCACATTTACACCATCAAAACCATCAAAACCACCTGTACCAAAACATAAAAGAGGAAAGGTAAGTCTCAAATAATCCCTAAAAATTACACAAATTTTAAATGAAAATTATTCTTCAAGGAATTAACATTTATGGAGTCTGGCTATGAGAAAACATTTATGTTTGCTCAAAGTAATACTTTCATTCAACTAGACGGAAGTGGAATCAAAACATTCCAACTGAGGTATTTAAGAGAACGTTGCTAATAATATGTTAATTAATATAGTTATCGTATTTAGTTAAAAATATTTGTTATCATACCATATAACATATTATATATTATATATATAACATATTATCATGCCATAGTAACTATTGTCATAGTAACTTTTGCCTTAGTAAGTAACTGTTGCCTTAGTAAGTAACTGTTGCCAAAGTAACTAACTTTTGCCCTAGTAACTTTTTCCATAGTAACTATTGCCATAATAACTATTGCCCTAGTAACTAACTTTTACCCTAGTAAATTTTTCCATAGTAACTGTTGCCATAGTAACTATTGCCCTAGTGACTAACTTTTGCCCTAGTAACTTTTGCCATAGTAAGTAACTGTTGTCATAGTAACTTTTTCCATAGTAACTATTGCCATAATAACTATTGCCCTAGTAACTAACTTTTGCCCCTAGTAACTTTTTCCATAGTAACTGTTGCCATAGTAACTATTGCCCTAGTGACTAACTTTTGCCCTAGTTACTTTTGCCATAGTTACTTTTGCCATAGTAACTTTTGCCATAGTAACTTTTGCCATAGTAAGTAACTGTTGCCATAGTAACTTTTGCCATAGTAAGTAACTGTTGTCATAGTAACTTTTTCCATAGTAACTATTGCAATAATAACTATTGCCCTAGTAACTAACTTTTGCCCCTAGTAACTTTTTCCATAGTAACTGTTGCCATAGTAACTATTGCCCTAGTAACTAACTTTTTCCCTAGTTACTTTTGCCATAGTAACTTTTGCCATATACACTTTTTTTCCAACAGATTATGCAGAGAAATATCATTCAAATTTAGAACAAGATTACCTCATGGATTATTAGTTTATCATAGTGTTAAAGATAGACCCGAAAATCTTGATCCCTATGCACTTTATGTTATCGTTGAAAAAGGACAATTAAAAGTAGTTCATGTTTTTGGAAAAATAACGACAAGTTTAACAATTGGAGAAGGATTAAATCGAGATGAATGGCACAGTGTTTTGGTACAAATTGATGTTCATGGGGCAAAATTAATTGCCCGAGTCAATGATAAACGTGAGGAGACAAGCTTGGAAGTTTTAGAACGTATCGTTAATTATGGTGTATCAGATGAATTAGCATCTGTAGTTTTGATTGGAGGTAATTTTTTTTTAAATACATTTTAGAAAAATACTTTCAATTTACAATATTAAAAAAGTAAAAATTATTTTTAGGCCTAAGTTCGGAGGAACGTTTACATGGTGTTAAATATATAATCGAATCATTTGTCGGTTGCATTAGAGATATGGTATTAAGTTCGGGTAAATCAACAAGAGATTTAATTCCAATTCGACCGCTTATTGCAACAAAACATGAAAATGTACAAGAAGGATGTATAAACAAGTGAGTTGATTTTTACCAACAAAGAATTATTTAAAATTTATAACCTTATAATCTTATCATTGCAGATGTTACACTCCAGAAAATCTTTGCTTTAAAGAAAATCAATGTGTCAATCACTATTTTACCTATACTTGTGATTGTTTTGGAACAAAATACGAAGGAGAACGCTGTGATGTTTACAGTATGTATTTTAATTTTCATTTTTGAAAAATACTTTAAAATTTATTTTCATTTCAGCTGCCACTGTTCTTACATTAAGAGGCTCATCCTACGTTTCATTTCGAGTCTACGATTGGAAGGATCGTGTTCACTCTTCAGTAAATCGAATTAGTCTTGCATTCAAAGTAAATATATTCTTTACTTAGTATATTTATTAATTATCTTATTTATTATTTTATCTAATTGTTTCTAATTGTTTCTAATTTTATCTAATTTTATCAAAAAAAAAAATTTTTAGACTAATTGGGATGATTCTGCTCTATTTTACGCGTCTGGAGAAATTGACGACACTGCCCATTATGTTGCAGCATCTATAATAAATTCATCTGTTTACGTTGAATTAGATTTTGGTCATGATTCAAAAATTAGTGCCGTTCTCGGTGAACGTGTGACAATGAACTATTGGAATAATTTAACAATTTATCATAATATCTCATCAGTTTACATTATTCTCAACGATGAGGTAAAACTTTTCAACGTACCTGGTGAAAATTATAATCTTATTATTGATCCGGAAATTTATATTGGAGGAGGTCCTGAATTACAAAAGAAAAAGGGTTTAATGTCCTACAATAATTTTGCAGGTAATTTATTATTTTTGTTGAAAAACAAAATCAGGCGCAAAGCGCCTACATCTAGGGTTTCGTGGCTTTTTAAATTTAGATCAAAAGTTATTTGAATATAATAAATAATTTATAATTACATTATTTGTGAATTGCTATGGTTGCTGCGGAAATCAACTGTTGCCATAGTAACTTTTTCCATAGTAACTATTGCCGTAGTAAGTAACTGTTGTCATAGTAACTATTGCCATAATAACTATTGCCCTAGTAACTTTTTCCATAGTAACTGTTGCCATAGTAACTATTGCCCTAGTAACTTTTGCCATAGTAACTAATTTTTGCCGTAGTAAATTTTGCCATAGTAAGTAACTGTTACCATAGTAACTTTTGCCCTAGTAAGTAACTTACCATAGTAACTGTTGCCATAGTAACTATTGCCCTAGTGACTAACTTTTGCCCTAATAACTTTTGCAATAGTAACTATTGCCATAATAACTATTGCCCTAGTAACTAACTTTTGCCCTAGTAATTAACTTTTGCCATAGTAAGTAACTGTTGCCATAGTAACTATTGTCATAGTAACTATTGCCATAGTAACTTTTGCCATAGAAGGAAACTGTTGTCATAGTAACTTTTGCCATAGTAACTTTTGCCCTAGTAACTAACTTTTGCTATAGTAACTGTTGCCATAGTAACTAACTTCTGCTCTAGTAACTTTTGCCATAGTAACTATTGCCATAGTAAGTAACTGTTGCCATGGAAACGGTTACCATGTACGACGGACGGACGGACGTACGAACGTCAAAGCGAAACTATAAGGCTTTCGGCCCTGGGCCACGAAACCCCAAAAAAATGAGGAATATAAAAAATAATTTCTATTTCTGTAGGATCTTTGAAATACGTGTTCTTCAATGATAAATCTATTATTTATGAACTGAAACGATCAAATCCGATGGTTCACTATATTGGAGTATTAGAGCCAGAATTTTATGAGGCTGATGTTGATGTTATACCAATTACATATCCTTTTGTTGGAAGTCACATTTGGTGGCCGCTTGAAAGTACTGATACACTTCAGGTTAATTTTGATTTTAAAAGTTCAAAACCAATTGCTGTTGTTGCTTCAGGCGATGTTAAAAGTGAAAATGGTCTTGGATATTGGGAGGTAAGTGTTATCAAAACTTTTTAATGGAAAAAAATATAATATATATCTTTAATCAATTTTTTTTAGTTGCGTCTTGTAAATGACGAGATGCGATTTAATCTAAAACCAGTTGCCATTGAAAATGTGACAATTTCAACTGCGGTAAAATTTCCACCATACAATACATCATGGCATGCTATTGAATTAAATTACACTAAAGGCGAATTAAATATTCTAGTCGACTATAGAAATAAACAAAGCAATCTTTTTCCTATGACATTTGAATTAGGCGACAAGGTCATTATCGGCAGTGGTAATGGCAATGCTGGTAAGTCCAGTTGGCAAAATTAGTATTACCATAATTTCACGGACATAAGGAAGGAGAATCAAATAGAATTACAGTGAAATCCACGTATATTGGACCCGCATAATTCGGATTTTTTTCCAGTCCCTTGATATACGTGGGTTTCACTGTATATATTTTTTTTTTTAATAGAAACTAATTCAGTGGTGTAAATAACAATTTTAATAAAATTATAAATTAGGTCTAGTGGGTTGCATGAGAGAAATCAAAGTTAATGGACAAAGAATAGAGCCAAGATACGTTATTAATACGGAAAGAGTTGTTGGTGAAGTTGCCTTGGATAATTGTCAATTCGTCGACCCTTGTACAAGACCAAACACTTGTGAACACGGTGGTAAATGTTCTGTTAAAGAAGATAGAATAACTTGTGATTGTACCGATACTGGATATGTTGGCAAAAATTGTCATTTTGGTATGATATTTTTAATTAATCTATAGACTGCCACAAAGTCTAAATTCTAATTTGATAAATATTTTCAGCATTATACAGAAAAACGTGTGAAGAATTGGCTTTATTGGGAATCTCAGTGGACAATGTCTATCGAATTGATATTGATGGTAATGGAAAATTTCCCCCGGCATGGGTTAAATGTGAATTTCAATCAATTGAAGATGCAACAAAAACAATTGTTGAACACAATTTACCATCACAAGTTGATGTTAGATCAATTGCTGAAAATGATTTTAGTTTCAGTATTAAGTATAGAGAATTTTCGGCAGAAATGTTACAGGAATTAATTTCTCATTCATTATATTGTAGTCAGTACGTTAAGTATGATTGTTATAAAGCACCATTGGAATTGCATAGTGCTACTTGGTTTTATGGTTCGAAAGGAACGACAATTGATTATGTTGGAAATGTTACTAGAGGTTCCTGTCCTTGTGGAAGTAAGTATACAAATTATTAATTATTCTCTCTGGGCGAATGTTTAGAGGATAATTTTTTTTTTGTTAAGTGAACAAAACATGTGTGGATCCAAATCTCAGTTGTAATTGTGATGTTTCTGCGGGTAAATGGCTTTCCGATGAAGGTTATTATGAAAGTCCTGAATCTCTTGGAATTACAAAAATGGTTTTTCTACAACAACGTGATTTGGAAGAAGACGCACAGGGAAGAATTACTTTAGGACCATTGGAGTGTGTTGAAACAAGTAAGCAAAATAGAATCTATACCTTTAAAGGAAAAGGGAAAAATTAATTCGATATATATTTTTAGATACTCAAAAGTATGTGGTTACATTTACAACCTCACAATCGTACATTGAGGTACCAGGCTGGAGAAAAGGAGATATTGCATTTAGTTTTCGAACAACAGGAGAGAATGCAATACTTCTATATCAGCCTCCAATTAGAAGCAATTATCCATCATTTATGGTGGCTTTAACCTCCGACTATAGACTAACATTTAATTTTACCTTAAATACCGGAGCAGTACGTATTCTCGATGTAAAAAGTGGAAGAAAACTTAACAATGGTGAATGGCAAAAAATATGGATTGATTATAATGATCATCATGTGAGATTTATGATTAATACTGATCAAGAAATGGTGGATTTACTACCGGAAGAAGAATTTGGACCCTTTGAAGGATCCATGTTCATTGGTGGAGCAACTGCGTAATTATCTCTTTAAAAATCAATTTTAAATATTTTCCTCCATTATTTCTTTTATCTTATTTTTTTAGAGAGCAACTGAAAACTTCTTCCGTTCGACAAGGACTTATCGGTTGCTTCCGTGGATTAGTGGTAAACGGAGAGATTTTAGATATTCATAGTTATATGTCTGTTCATTTATCCGAAATTATAAAAGACTGTAAACCGTCCTGTGAACCTAATAAGTGTAAAAATAATGCTAATTGCGTTGAACTTTGGAGTAATTTTGAATGTGTTTGTGAAAATAAATGGGCACACTTAGGAACGTATTGTGAAACAAGTGAGTTAAAAACAAAATTTGATATTAATAATAATGATATTAATACATTTAATATTAATGTAATATATATTCTTTATAGATATAAACAATAAGGCTCTTACATTTACATCACCAGCAGCGTTTTTGAAAAAAAATTATTTCGGAACAGATGAGGATGATGAAAAAATGTTACTCAAAAGCATGTTACAAGAAAATATTCTCATTAATCTTAGAACGTACGATAAGAATTCATTAATTCTTTACGCCAATGATAATTTAAATAATTTCATGCATTTGTATATATCGAATGGTACACACATTGTTTATTTATTTAATGCTGGAAATGAAATAAAAAATATTACTGTCGAATGTCCAGGTGAGTATTTCATATAATTATTTCAAATAATTATTTCTATAATGATCAGTTTTGTTTGTAGATGTCAACACTGGAATATCTGTACAGATTGCAATTGTACACAGTGAAAAATCAACAACACTGCATGTAAATGAATACAATGTTACATTAGATGAAGTGCCTTTATTGTTGGAAAAATATTCCAATAAACCATGGGTTAATTCAGAAAAAGAAGTTTTAGCTCCACAAAGACCACCGGCACCACCTATGGATTATTTCCAGGTACGAGGAAATAAATAATTATAAAAAAATTGTTGTACTTATAATTTTTCTTTTCAGATAAATTTAGGTGGTTTTGATCCTGATAATTTGCTACGGATGGGTACTGAGGGACAATTAATTGAAGGATACGTTGGTTGTCTTAGAGGTTTAATGATTGGTAAATATCAGGTTGATCTACCAGGATTGGCAAGCGAAGCAAATCACGAAGGTAGCAAGGGAGTTCTTCCCAATTGTAATATGAAATGTGATTACACTCCTTGTAAAAATATGGGAATCTGTACAGAAGATTTTGGTAATCAAGAATCATCTTGTAATTGTGAGCTAACTTCCTACTTTGGAGAGCACTGCGCTGAAGGTAAAATTAATTTTCTGTAATATTGCAATAGCGAAATTGGGTGTTTCTAATTTCTAATTTTACAGAAAAGGGCGCAGATTTTAGTGGAGAAAGTGTACTTCAAAGGGAATTTGATCTTCAGGGTGAAGTTAATGAAGTTAAAGTTCAATTAGCTTTCTCCACAACTGACAATAATCGACAAAGAACACAAGCTTTACTACTGCTTCAAACTGAGAATAAGTAAATTAAATGTTGTTTAAATAATGCTGTTTTAATTTTTAATAATTCTTTGCTCTGTTTTTGTAGAAGAAGCTATTATCTCATAGTGGCTTTAACTTCAGAGGGTCATTTGAATTTCGAAGAAGATAGAGAAGGGCAAACCTATGGTGTTCGACTTGATAAGAATTTTTTGAATGGGGCAAGACACAGTGTTTATTACACTCGAGTTAATAATAGTGCAACATTACTGGTAAGTGACATCTTTATAAATTTCCCGAGCGGTTTAAAACGCATTTTTTTTTTTTTTTTTGGGTATACAGATTGACAGAGAACATGTTCATCTGCAACCACTTCCTGTACTCAGTTCAGGAGACGATGATGATAATAAAGAAAATGATGATAGTCCAGGTGTTACGGAAATTCAAATAGGAGGTTTAAATACTTCTGATCCAAGATTTAGTCCCTACAAAAGTTACACCGGTTGTCTTAGTAGTGAGTAAAAAAACATAAGTTTTAAAATTTTCTTATTTGATGCATTTAAAAATGTATCTTAATTACAGATGTTGTTGTCTCAATTAATGGTGGAGCAATAATGAAACCTCTTGAGGAATATATGCTTTTCACAAAAAAAGGAAGTGAAACGGTAAGAGTTTCCATGCCAGCGGGTGTTAGAAGTGCTCAATGTTCGGCATTTAATGTCCAACCTCGTGGTTTAGAGCATCCGACAAATGACAGTGTTGTAAGTAATTTAATTTTTAAAAACAAATTGGGAATTAGTAAGAATTAAATTTAATCTTTACAGACTAAAGACAAAGCATGGGTTGAGGATCCACCGGAGAGAATCAAATATGTTGCTCAATATTTGGATGCAACAAAAGAAGAACAAGGAGCAGGGACTTATATTTTTATTGCATTGTGTTGTGTTTTTGTAGTTGCAGTTTTAGGTTGTACATATGAAGTTTTAAGAAGTGCGCGAGAAGACAAGAAACGTAAAAGAGCACGTTCGGGTTCAACAGCATCGCAAAGGTGGCAACCACCTTACAATGATTCAGTAATAGGAACAACTGGAGTCAAAAGTGTTGGTTTTAAATCTGTTAATGACGATGACAAAAGACCAAATGGCATTCATGCTAAACAAATTTCTAAGGACTACAAACCATTGCTGAGCACTGATTTAAAAGCAGAAATAAATGATAAAAAAGTTCATATAAAAGGTATCTGATAAAAAATTTTGTTTCAAATTTTGCATGAATAAAAAAAATTACTCAACTCTCCAGCTTAATATCCAGAATACATTCCTTATATCGATATGAAAAATTGATGTTAAAATATTGGTTAATAAATTAATTTCAACAAATAATTTGACTTAATAATTAATAAATATATCTATTACATATTTATTATTGCAGCAGAAGAGGATCTAGAGAAGAAGGATTACCTCGGGGTAAATACAGGCATCGCCTCTAAGTCTCCAAAACCCAATCCATTTGTAAAGAATTTTTCTTTTTTTTCAATTATAAACATGTGCATGAAGCTTGCACGGCTTATTTGGCGATTAAGAGTCAGGCCTCAATTTTTCTCATAAAATTTGTGCATGCATTTGATAAAATTATACTTTTGTGCGCTTTTTTTGCCCTGCGGTTGTTTAAAAAAAAAAAAAAAATGCATGATTCAAAGACACTTGAAAAGAAAACAAGACTAATTTTTGTTTACAGTCAATGGAAGATTTAAGAGAAGAACCAGAACTCGAGGAACGAGAACAAGAGGAGACAGAAAAAGTTGAGGAAGAAGAAGAAGAAGAAGAAGAAGAAGAGCTTGATGACAAAAGTGGGCAGAATAATTCAGAATCACAAATGTTAATGAAACCATCAACACCGGTAAGAAGTGCTCTGGGTAGGGAAGGGAATAAAAAAATTGACGCTAATTGGATGCTAAATTCCACATTTAAAAAACCACTTTTGGAAACTAATTTTTCCATAACTGGTATTAATGAAATTAAAACACAACAAATACCAATGACAAATTGTAGGAATACACAAAATAATAATTTCCCATTAAGACCACAGAGTCTTTATTTACAAAATTCAACGACAGATATTAAAACACGTCCTGATAGTATACATGTTGATAAAGTCGACATAAAATTGCTTGATATCTCTAATTTTCAATGAAAGACTTAAAAATTATTTTTAACAAGTCCTAACTTTTAAGGCTAATCATAACTAATCTCGAATATCATTATATATTTAAAAAAAAGTTTCATTTTCATTAAAGATTAATTACACTGAGAAAAATATGCTATTTAATCACTACTATTTCTGTCAAAAGTATAAAAATTATTGATTCAAAAGCATATGTGGTATAGAATTTATAAAATATTTTACAAATTTTATAGCATATGCTTTTGAATCAATAATTTTTATACCTTCCCGTGTATAAATTGACCTAGTAGGGAATGAAACACCTGATCAGGGCCAAATCAGGGCGACACAGAAAATTAAAAGGCATTAAAATAAGCTGCAACGCTTATTATTTTAATCTAATTTTGCTTATTTTAATCCATTTTGGTATTAAAATAAGCAAAATTGGATTAAAATAATAAGCGTTGCAGCTTATTTTAATGCCTTTTAATTTTCTGGTCGACCAGAAAATGTGGATTTCCTAATCAGGGCCACATCAGGCAGGGCGTTTCATTCACTAATAGGGCAGTCTAATCCGGTCCCAATCTGGTCCCTGGCAAAATTTCAACACGCGTTTGGCAAAAATGCTGTTGATTCATTAACATATTTTTCTCAGTGTATAATTTTTAGAATATTAATAAAATTTCTCATATATTTTAAATTATTTAGAAATATTGATAGTTAAATTGTGCAAAAAAAATTGCAGTTTTTTTTTCTTAATTTAGCAAATTTATTTCTTTGGCCATTATTATAAATTAATGATACAAACTTTAAAGCGCACAATTGCATTTTCTAAGTATTAAATGCCATAATAGAGCAAAGAACAAATAAGGCTGTTAGGTATATATATATGTAACAATTTTAACCAAAGAGATCAATATTGCTGAACATGAATAATAATAATTTAAGTTTAAATAATAACTGACATTTTTGCAATCATTTATTTATTGATTTATTACTGATGTAATGTAATTATTTTTAAAATAGTAAAGTAAATTTACTTCTGCAAAAAACTTAAATCATCAGTAAATGGTCAATAAATTATCATAATAATAATTTTTTTTTACAATTTGAAAAGTTGAGTAAGTCAATTCAGTGTATATAGTGCGAATTTTGTGTGTCCTCATAATAAACCAAATTTCACACAATATTTTGTGTTATATGTGCTTGATTTTAATTTTCAGAATATTAGATTGTTTATTTAAAAAAACTAAATATATTTTATAATTAAATTCTAAAAATACTTCTTTAATTGATTGATATATATCAATTAAAAATAAATCATTATGAAATCAATATTTTAGTATTTTAGTTTTCATATAGACAACTTGTAATCGCATTATAAAAATTAAAAATGTAAGTTATGTGTTTTGTTTCTATTTTAATTTTCGAAAAAAAATTATCATTTTCTATAGTAATTTTTTTTAGAAAATAAATTTTTTCAAAATTAAGTAAATTCATATACGGAAATTGAAAAAAAAAATAATAATCACATAATCGAGAGATGGTCTTTTCAGATCAATTCCATTGTCTATTACGAGGAACCAAAAGCATCAATTATCGAAGGTACATTTTTTTTATAAAAAGCATAATGTTTTACGCTTTTATAAAAACGTTTAAAAATAAAATTTTAAAAACTACTTTCTACATCTGTTTCATATATACTTTTTCTGTGCCTTCGGTAAATTTTATTACTATTGTATTATTACATAAAAAAAATTGACTTTTTATGTTATTAATTTTAATAGTGATATAACGAAAAAAATTGAACGTTATTTATATTTTTTAGCATGTTACGTATGTGAATGAAGAAATATACGATTTTTTTGACAAACTTCTACTTTTCATCATTATTTCAAAGCTTCTCCTTTATAAAATAACATTTTTCATCATATTTACATCAACTTGCAAGATTTATTTAAAACACTAACAAAAAAAAAAAAATTATATAACATAGAATAGTATAAAATGTGACATGAAAACTAATACCAATGCTTAAAATTAATGTTGCATTGTTTTAAAATAATTCGAGATTTTTTACCAATGTTACACTGAAAAAAAAATTTATTTGATTCAAATACCGGTGTATTTGGTTATTATCAAATAAATATTTACTTGAATCAAATATTTCTTATTTGAATCAAATATTTCTTATTTAAAGCAAATATCATTTATTTGAATCAAATAAGAAATATTTTTGATTCAAGTAAATATTTATTTGATAATAACCAAATACACCGGTATTTGAATCAAATAATTTTTTTTTTACTTTTTACTTTTACTTTTTACTACTTTTTTTTTATTTACTTGAATCAAATATTTCAGTATTTAAAGCAAATATCATTTATTTGAATCAAATAAGAAATATTTTTGATTCAAGTAAATATTTATTTGATAATAACCAAATACACCGGTATTTGAATCAAATAATTTTTTTTTTTACTTTTTACTTTTACTTTTTACTACTTTTTTTTTTATTTACTTGAATCAAATATTTCAGTATTTAAAGCAAAAATATCATTTATTTGATTCAAATAAGAAATATTTTTGATTCAAGTAAATATTTATTTGATAATAACCAAATACACCGGTATTTGAATCAAAAAAAATTTTTTTTTCAGTGTATAATTTCTTTGCTATAATAAAATTTTTGCATTATGCTTACTAATGAAAACATGCATTAGAAAATTATGAAAATAATTATATCAATCAAATATTCAAAAATAAATTAATCAATGAAAAATTTAATTATTTAATTTATTTAAAAATTAAAACTAATTTTCTTTGCATTTTAATTTTAGCAAATAATTTCAATTTAAAAAAATATTTTTATTTTAGTAATAAATAGAATTTAGATTAATTTTGGAAATATAAAACGTATTTTATTTCGCAGGCTGATTCAAAAAACATTTCTAAGAGAGAATTGAAGCTTCATGGAAGTACAACATCGACTTCAGGTCGGTGAATATTTTTTTTTAAATTAGAGTTTTTCTCTTAAAAAAAATAGAAATTTAATTTACTTTTTATCTCCATTTATGTACTTAATAAATATAAATTATACGATAAAATATAATTATTTATTAATTAATTATAATTATTTATGATTATTAATTAAAATTTATAGATATTTAAGAAAAATTTATATGCAAAGAATAAAAATTTATAAAAACATATATATGTTTAAAGAAAAAAATATCGTCATCTAATTTTTAAAAATATATTTTAGATGACAATTTTCCTATGGTCATCAATATGTCACCGATTTTTTTATCAAGTGATCGAAGAACCTTCGATAATCCTATAAGATACCTCGGTGGACCTAAATTGCCTTTGAAAAGCAGATCGTCAATTGAATCTGTATTATCGCTTGACTAAAGTGATTATATTCTGGAATTTTTTTTTTCAATTTCACTATTTTCATTAAAATTTCAATTTAAATATAGTAATGAAAAAATTTTTTCTTGTTAAAAATTTTATATGCAAATTTAATTTGAAAAACTATTATTTTGAAAAATTTCGAGATTTTTAGCGTTATACTCATATATATATATAGTATTCTAGAGAGGTTCAACGTAGGAATGTATTGTTTTTTTTTATATAAAAAAAAGTGATCAAAGAATGAATGCAAAACTTTTGTTATTGTATATAATAAATAAATGTTTTTTTTTTGTTGGTTTTATATATGTTTATCTTTAATTCATCATTAAAAAATTTGCATTTCCCATATGTTATTGTTAAGAGAAAAGTAAATAATATGGGAATAAATTTTATTATTTTTTTTTTTAACTGTACAGACACATCGCAACGTGTAGCTATTATCACAAGTAGTTTTCCTGATATTGCGTGTCAGAGAAATTCCAATAAATTTTCCTTGTTTTTTTTTTTGAGAACTTATATAACCCCTTATAACTGACCCATAAAATACAATTTTTTATATTATTTTTGATAAGAATAAAAGTTAATAATAAATCATATGTTATTTTATCGTTAAATTTTTTTTTATAATTTTTAATATAAAAAAATTGTTGTGGATTTTAATATAATTTTTCAAAACATCTTATTTTTGGCACAAAAATGAGTTTATTTTAATTCAAAAACAATTTTTAATGAAAAATTTGTGAAAATTTATATAAGGTAAGAAATTCTTTCTATACTACGTTTGATAAAATAAATATATATTCTTAGGTGATTACTATTCAAAGAAAGTTGCAACGATTGTTTTAAAGTTCTGATCAAGTAGTGCGTCTTAATTTTCATTATTTATAACTCATTCCCAAGTATATATATATATATATATATACAGTCTACGCGCCCATATGTAAATGCAATAAATATAAATCTATGCATTTTGTTGTGTATTCAAACTTTTATTATTTTTTAAAGACTATTGCGATAAGTTAAAAACATAATAAAAATAAAGATATATGTGTATTTTTTTTTTTTTTTTGTCACATTGATACATATGTCTGCACCAGAAAAAAAAATTCTTATTCTATCTCTTTTATCGATTGATCGAAATGCTCAAATAATATCTTAAAATAAGCATTTAATGATACACTTAACAAACATTGTATAAAATATCAATTATTGATCAGGCTATGTGACGTATAAGTATTAATATTATACTCATCGCGGACATTAAAATTATATTTATAAACTGAAAAAAAAAAAATTTATTTGATTCAAATACTCGATTACTTGACTCAAATAAATGTTATACTTGAACTAAATAATATTTAATTTGAACAAAATAATTTTTATTCGAAATCAATTATTTATTTCGAATATAAAAATTATTTGGTTTAAATACAGAAAATATTGGTTCAAATACAATTTATATTTAATTCATATATAAAAATTATTTGGTTCAAGTAAATATTTATTTCGGTCAAGTAATCGAGTATTTGAATCAAATAAATTTTTTTATACAATATTTAGTCAATAATTTTTTTTAAATCAATTAATGTAAATTAATTGATTTACTATAGAAAAATCTCTGAATTATTTAAAATTAAATTTGTTTAAACTAATTAAATATGGAATTACTAACTCAAATGAAAACGAATTAATTAAAATAAAGCATTTCATAAAGGAAAATAACTATTAACAAATAACACAATTTTTTTTCAAATGAATTTTGTAATTTTATTTGATTTAAATAAACTTTGTAATTTTATTGACTCGAATAAATTTAGTAATTTTGTTGACTCAAATAAATTTTGTAATTTTATTGACACAAATATATTTGAATCAAAAAAATTTATAATTTGATTGACACAAATATATTTGAATCAAAAAAGTTTATAATTTTATTGACTTAAATATAATTAAATCAATAAATTTTGTAATTTTATTGACTCTAATATATTTGAATCAATAAATTTTGGTAATTTTTGTTTCAAATATATTTGAATCAATCAATTTTGTAATTTCATTGACTTATAATTATAATTAAATCAAAAAAATTTATAATTTGATTGACACAAATATATTTGAATCAAAAAATTTTAAAATTTTATTGACTCAAATATAATTAAATCAATAAATTTTGTAATTTTATTGACTCAATTATATTTGAATCAATAAATTTTGTAATTTCATTGACTTAATTAAAATTAAATCAATAAATTTTGTAATTTTATTAACTCAATTATATTTGAATCAATAAATTTTATAATTTTATTGATTCAAATAAATTTAGTAATTTTATTGACCTTAATATATTTGAATCAATAAATTTTGGTAATTTTTGTTGCAAATATATTTGAATTAATAAATTTTGGTAATTTTTGTTTCAAATATATTTGAATCAATAAATTTTAAAATTTTATTGACTCAAATATAATTAAATCAATAAATTTTGTAATTTTATTGACTCAAATAAATTTTATAATTTTTATTTCAAATATATTCGAATCAATAAATTTTGTTAATTTCATTGACACAAATAATAAATTATCTGATAAAAAAAATTTTGTTTATTTGATAATAGCCATGTAACGGATTATTTGAATAATTTCTTTTGTTCTAAATCTATATTATTGTCTGATGCGTTTATAATTGCATTTCTATTGCACTTAATATTGCAAATTATATGTGTCATATGACATGAATTTTATTGATTTACTTTGTCTTTCGTACGTGTCTCTCTTTTTAAACAATTTGCAAAAAAAAAAAAAATCTCTTAATCTCACGATTTTCGATAAAGAAGAATATAAATAAAAAAATAAATTCAATATTTCAAAAATTTGCCAAAATAAAATTTAAAAAAAAAAATTGCAAAATGCAAAAGTTAAAATTTTTTTTTGTTTTAATTCTACAACAATATATGAATGATCATGAAATGACTAAATGATTCTTAGTTCTTGGAAAAGTCTCTCTTTTTTCTTTCTCTTTTGTAATATTCATCTTCTTCGTCTTTGCATTCAATTCTGCGCAGAACTACAAGTACAACTATAAAAGCATGCGCATTTGACTATTGCGCATTTAGTCATCGTAAACTGTTCAACAAGGAAAGGATCACAATCCACGGGAAGTGTTTGGAAGAGATAGTGTCCGAGGAAGTAAGGTTACGTGTGCTTATCTTAGTGCCGAGAGAACTGTTTTTTTTTTTTTTTTTTGGAAACTATATAGAAACCTGGCTGGACAGAGACACTGCCAATTTAATCGGTTATCTCGCATCAATGCGGGATGAAATAATAGCAGATCAAAATCGATTGTAAGCCGACGGCTTAACTTCGAGCGTCCGTACTCAGTTTCAGTGTAAACTAGTCGGTCGTCGAGTGTGTTGTCGGAAAGAAAGACAGTGTTGAAATACATTATTTTTCTCCGACACCTAATTTTTTCGAATCAAAGAGAAAATAATTGAAAAAAAAAGAAATCTTCCGATTCAACGACAACCTATTAATTCAATGCATCATCTCTAACCTTTTTTTTAAGTGTTATTTTCACTTTTCCTTTCCTCATGTATATCAGATGGAAGTGATTGATAAATGATCACGACTGAAGATCTAGATAACACGTGACATTAAAAAAAAAAAAATTTTATATGCTACTCAAATTGAAATTTCACAATTTTAATATTAAAATTTGAAATTTATTTTTTGAAAAAAATTTTTTTCTCTTAAAGGGGAAAATATAAGATCTCGGCGAAATTTTTGCCGAGGTCAGTGAATTATATATATATATATATATTTTGTTAAAATCAACATTCAATAAAAATGTCATCGGCATGTGTGGCAAACTGTACAAATCAAGAATTATTTCATGATAATTTAATTGAAGATTATTGGTCATCATGGAATGTGGCTATGGATTATTTTGAATATCAACCATGGTTTTTCTCCTTATTAGGTAGTTTTATGGTTGGTCTCTCGGGTGTTCTTCCTTTGTTAATTATTCCCATTGAAGCAGGGACAAATTTAAAAAATGGAGGTAAACACAATTTAATAATTTATTAATATTATATAACACGCAAAAAAAAAAAAAAAAAAAAATTCAAATAAATATTTAATAATTTCAAAGATCATATCAAATTTAGAAAAATTGCCACTGAAAAAAGGGTTTGGTATTGATAACCAAACAAAATTTTTTTTTTTAAATCAAAATTTTAATTGTCTCAATCAAAGTTTTGTTTGACACAACCAAAATTAGAAAAAAAAAGGATTTTTGTTGACTAAAGTTTGATTGGAACCAAAATTTTGTTGATTCAACAAAAAAATTTTGATTAAATACCAACCGAATGTTTGGTTCTTAATACCAAACCTTTTTTTTCAGTGATGGTATATTTATAACCGCATGTGTTTGATATAACCTATTTTCTATGAAAAGAAATAGAAAATGCTATATTGTTACACTTAAGGGTGATTGGCTATTTTTAATTCAGAATGAGGTTTTTGACTTGCATGTGTGTATAAATAAATACATTAATTATTCATAACACTTTGCAATGAGAAAAAAATGATTACAAGTACAAATTACAAAATTTATCATTTTTCCTATATTTAAAATGCAAATCAAAATCTAGCATCATCTCAAGTAGACTTACATCAGAAAATGTTTGTTTCATATTTATTTAATAAAAAAAAAGAAAAATTTATATTTTTTTGCTTAATAGTATATGTACTTTGAATTTTGCCTATTAAAATTACACTAGAAAAAAAGAATTTGATTTAAATAATCGGTTACTTGATTATTATCAAATAAATATTTATTTGTATCAAATAATTATTATTTGAAATGGTATTTTTTCAAATAAAAAAATTATTGGTTCAAATACAATTCAAATAAAAATTATTTGGTTCAAATAAATATTTATTTGATAATAGTCAAGTAATCAAGTATTAGAATCAAATAAATTTTTGTTTTCAGTGTAAAAAAAAAAGTGAATTTAATTTTGTTCTACCGTTTCCTGTTATCGGTTTTTTAAATAAAAAATCAATAATCACTGAACAATAAATGAAAAGAAATAATTATTACAAAACAAAATATTTATAGTCTTCGATATACCTCAATTTCATAAAATGACAACATTGAGAGTAAAGAATATATATATATTAACATCCTGTAAACTGACTTTGTTATCTTTTATCAATGCTAACTTCATTTCAATGTTCTAAACTTAGCCTTTGAACTTATGACTAATTTTAAATACAATATATTATTGAGAATGTAAAGGATTACAAAATTTATTGTAATTGTAAATAAAAATTGTAATCAATTTCTTTAATATTTGAAAAAAATTTTTAATTATATTTTGCAAACATTTTACAACAATATTGTCAGTGTTTATTGATTTAATATTCACAATCAAGACACAGATTTTCTTAAATCTTTTCGCGATTATAAGCTTTATTTTTTATTGACATCAATGCACTTATGAGCAAATAAACTTTTGTCATTGTTATCAAATTAGAGGTATGATGGATTACTTTAAGCAATGAATATAAATAGATTTTAACATTTATGAATTAAGTATAATAGAAGAGAAATATTAATAAAACTGCCAAGAGTTTTGAAAATTGCAAATACCCATATTTATAATTAATTATTATTTTCTAATATTATTTCAATTACATATTTAATATATAAAATATATATTTTTGTTAAATATGTCAAATTATCGTATAATTGATAATTAATTGAAATAAAATTCGATGTTTTTTGCAAATATATAAAAATTCTAAGAGAAACATAACCTTAAAATGTACCTGTATTGACAGCACTTGAATGAATCCAAATTTTTGTTTCCAGAACTTTTTTATGGTTTAATAAACTATCTAAACACTTCACTTTCTTATTTACTATATACTTTCACTTTAATTTATAATCAATCACTCAAAAAATAGTAAAATATTAATGATATTAAAAAATACGTTTGAACAATTTGACTCAAATGCGAGAACTAAACATTTCATCTGAGATTGCGCATTGGAACGCGCAGTCCGATTCCGCTATTCCCGACCAATGGGATTCGAGTTACTGAAATATGACAGTGGCGCGCGTTTTTAAATGAACAATATGTAATTTCATTAAGTTCTCAAATAAATATTATCACTAAATTTATTTCATACTATAATTTCATAAAAATTACTTTTATTTAATTTAAATTGCATCTTTATTTTTTAAAAAATTATTATTTTGAAATAAATAATTTTTTTTTGTTATTAATTTACTGTTCAACTTTTAGTAAAAAAAAAATAATAACAAAATTTCACTGATAAACTACTTTGATAAAAAAAATATTATCTTACAGCACGTAAGTGCACTTTTTTTTTTTTGTAAAAAAACTATTTTATTAAATTTTTTTGTGGTATATTTTTTAATAAATAAAATTTTTTTAATATTTATTCAATGTCGAATTATATCGCAATTTTTAGGTCTAAATTGAAAATATTTTCTCATGAATTCAAGCATATTCTTATCATTATTCTCAACTACTCAAGATTAATATTTTTGTCTTTAAAAGACAAAGCTTCGCATTCTTGTTTTAAATTTTTGTCTCGCTATCATAAAATCAAGTTTTATCTCAAAAAACTCACACGAAATAGATAAATTCAATTGGCAATATCAAGATCTGCTGTTGACTATATATAATACTATGTATAATTATTAAACAATTAAAATTTATAAAAATTATTTTTTTTGTTATTAATTAAAAATTACAATTTTTATTATTAATTAATAATTGCAATTTTTATTTTTAAATAAAAAAAAAAATTTTTTTAAATAAAATAAAAAAAATAAAAATATTTTGATATCCCAGGTGTATTTAAAAAAAAAAAAAAAACAATTAGTGAGCAACAAATAAATGTTTACTGATAAAATATATGTTCTAAAAAAAAAATATTCGTATAGTAAAATATTTTTAATACATTATAAAGTATTAAAATTTAAAAGCTTTAATGCCAATGACTACAATAGAAAATTTAATTCGTTTCATTCATACTATAGATATAATATGAATAGGAAATATTCTTTACAAGTGTTAATAAAGTTTATGTGTGCCATTATAACACTATAACACTATATAGAATTTCTTAATAATTTTTTTAAAAATGAAGAATAATTTTTTTTAAAAATATTTTATCTTATTTAATTATTTTTTGGGATAATAATTAAATTTTAATTAAATAGTTAAATATTTATAAAAATAATATTTGTTAAAATATTTATAAAAATAATATTTATTTAATATTTAAAAAATAGTTTTGTTAAAATATTTATAAAAATATTTTTGTTAAAATATTTATAAAAATAGTTTTGTTAAAATATTTATAAAAATATTTTTGTTAAAATATTTATAAAAATAATATTTATTTAAATATTTAAAAAATATTTTTGTTAAAATATTTATAAAAATAATATTTATTTGAATATTTAAAAAATATTTATAAAAATATTTGTTAAAATATTTATAAAAATATTTGTTAAAATATTTATCCATATTTATAAATTCAACAAAACGTGTTTTTTATTTTTTATGCAATAATTATAAAGCAAAAAAAAATAATTATTAATGAATAAATAATTATTATTTTTAGTGGCAAAATTAATTAAGTATAATATAGGAAATTATCAATCAAAATGAGTCAAAGTGATTTATGAGTAGTAAAGATAAATATGAAATTTTTCTGTTTACATTAGTTTGAATTAAATGATAACTTTCATAATTTGTAAGATAATAAACAGGTACATTATAATAATAATCAGCACATGTTAAAATTATTTAAAAATTATTTTCTCATAAAATAGAATTTAAATAATTAAAAAAATATATATTTTTTTTTAATAATGGGGATAAAAAAAAATAATAAAAATTTTTTATTTGTATTACAGCAGGCGCAGGTACGCTTAAATTGCTTTTAAGTTTTGCTGTTGGAGGTTTGCTTGGAGATGTATTTTTACATCTCTTGCCAGAAGCATGGGCCAGTAAAACTCTTGCACAAGGTAACGTTTATTTAATTTACCTTGATCTCTTAAAAACATTTTTAAATTATATAAACAAATAAAATAAAAAAATTAATTAAAAAAATTAAAAATCACGAGTATTAAAAAAAATAAAATTTGATTTTAGCTCACAATAATAATAGTCAACTACCATGTGGACTTTGGGTATTGTTCGGTTTTCTAGTCTTCATTGTTGCTGAGAAAATGTTTATCAATGAAGGTGAAAATAATTCTAACGAGATGGAGGAGAAAAAAGAAATAAAATCAACTGACGATTATCTTTTCAAAAAGGTCAAAGAATTTGAGAATAATAATTTTCTCACATCATCCGATAATGATATTATAACAAAATTAAAAAATACATCAGAGAATCAACATCCATCAGTTGTGGAATTAAAATTAAATTTCAATAAATTATTTAACGGTTATAAAACAACGACAAAAAATGGAATTCTCATATATCCACAAAATGAAATTGTTTCAAATATTATCAAAAAAAATGGATTTAAATCTTGCAATGATATTTTAACTAATGAATATTATACGAATGGTTTTGTATCACTCTCGTCAAAATGTTCAAATGAATTTGATTTAATTAAAAAATATAAAAAAAATGAAATAAAATTAGAAGAAAAAATTGAAAAACCAAAACATATTTCGGGATATTTGAATTTAATGGCAAATTGTATTGATAATTTTACACATGGCTTGGCAGTTGGTGGTTCATTTTTAATTTCATTTCGATTGGGCGCCCTCACGACATTTGCAATTCTTGTTCATGAAATACCACATGAAGTTGGAGATTTTGCAATTTTATTGAGAAGTGGTTTTAGCAGGTGGGATGCAGCAAAAGCACAATTAATCACAGCAAGTGGCGGAATTTTTGGTGCTATGGTTGCTGTTATTTGCAGTGGAAACAGTGTTGGTTGGTTGAAAAAATTTTTTTAGTTTCAAAAAAAAGTTTGAAATTTTTTAAAACAAATATTTTTTTTTTTTTACTTTTCAGAGTCAAGAACTAGTTGGATTCTTCCATTTACAGCAGGAGGATTTTTACACATTGGTTTGGTATCAGTTTTACCAGAGTTGCTCAAAGAAACAAATCCCAAAGAATCTTTAAAACAATTGGGTGCTCTACTCGCTGGTATAACAATTATGGCATTTTTGACTATAATTTGCGACTAAAATCAGTGTAAATATAAATTTTTTTTTTTTTTTAAATTCAAATTTGTAATTTTCTACTAATGTGTCCTGACACAGTGAAATATAAATTAAAATTCGACATTTCGTCAGGTGAAATAAAATACCCTGCGCTAGAAATTTTTTTTTTTTTGTTTAATTGTAAATCTAGCAAAAATCAGGGTATTAGGAAGCAATTTAAAATTATGCATTTGGCGATAATAGATTTATATTCACGTCGGAACAAGAGAAAAAAAAATCTTGTTCAAAAAAAAAAAAAAAAACGAAATTAATTATTTAATTATAAACAAGGCCAGTATTTGCTGCTTTTAAAATCATTTTGATAATGAAAGCAAAATAAAAAAAAAAAAAACACTCCAAAGATATTATGAGCGGCTTCCACTTTATCCTTAATTTGGAGAGAAAAGAAAAACAAATGTTATTTTGCAGGAAAAGTCAGTTTTTTCGCGCACAGGAAAAATGGAAATTAAAAATTAATGTATGTATATGTAATTTTTTTCACAGTATTATACATGCATATTTTTTTAAATTCCTCCTAAGGCTGTAAATAGTAGGTTCGCAAAAGAAAAAAAAAAAAAAAAAAAAAAGTGAGGGCGAACAGAATTGGATCGAACTTAATATATTTTTTTAAATACCTTCAATATATTATATATCGCATATATTAGAAGCTAAGAGCCTTTCATTGATCTACGATCTGTATATTAAAATTGTTCATAAAAATCACATTGTTACAAAATAATATTAAATACTATATTGGAAATAAAAGAAAAAAAAAATTTTTTTTTTTGATCAAATAATAGTTGAAATATAAAATAGTTTAGATATTTTTTACAAATATGCACATTTTCATATTTTTTGATTTTTTATAGGAATTTTTTTTTTTTCTTGATTAATTTTGAAAATGAAGATCAAATTAATTGACAGAAAATTTTATGATACGGCGTCGAAAAATTGTGCGGGTTTCATTTAGAAAAAACATGTTAATCCAGTGATTAAAGTTCTAAAATTTCGATATTAGGAACATTTTTTTTGTATTTTTTCTAAAATTATAAACATGTTATACGAGAAATTCTTTGATATTCAAATTGTGTTTAAAAATTACTGATTTCATAAGAATTAGTATAAATATATATTTTTTAATTATTTGATTAATCAAAGAATTTCATTATTACTATATTGTATACTTATATATAACCGGCGATGACTGTAAATAAACGTCATTATTCCAAAATAGTCTAGTTTCTTCAAATCCTTTCATTTATTTTTTTTGTGAGGTTTTTAGTAAAATTCTTCTTTTTTTTACACAATTAGCTTTAATCAGTCAATTCATTTAACAGTAATATATAAAATAGCTAATAAAAACTATGTCGCTTATATAAATAAATTTTTAAAAATTACTTTCCTTTTCTTATATTTCAAAATTGTAAATCATAAGCACATGAAATATATCACAATTCATCGTGAGAAGATTGTAAAAGAGCGTTTAATTTCTCAAAAATTAAAATGAGATCATCTTCAAATTTTTCATCTTCATTTTCATTAATTAAACTTCGTTTTTTGTAAATATTCAATACACTATTAATTAAAGGTAATAGTGTATTTCTTACTTTTACAAATTCAATTTCACAGACAGAATTCAGTGTAATTATACTTTCAACAATTGTCTGAATAAGTTCATTAGCTTGATCAATAAAATTGCCTGTTATTATATTACGAAAGACTTTTGTTGAAAAATTAATTAATTCAAGACAATAATCATGCATTAAAAGTTTTTTTTCAAAATTTGTGCTTGAATATGCTTTTATTCTTTGTCGACGTATTTCATCATCGTTAAATTCAATAATATTTTTTCTTTCAATAAGCAAATCATTGACTAGATTCATTATTTTAATTTGTGGCTGTAATTGATTGCCGTCCAATAATTTTGCAAATACTTCAAGTCCACCATGATCAAAAAATACTTTTTGAGCAATTGGAAATTGACGAATTAGTGAACTTATTGCAAAAAGACATCTGGATTTTATTTCAATATTATCAGTTGTTAATAATAAATGTAAAAGTTTTTGAATAAAATCAGTTTCCATTATTTTTGCCTGTACTTTTGGATTTGATTGTGCCGTTGCACCTAATAATCTTAATGCTTCAGATTTTATTTCATCATTTGTTGAATTTAAACAAGGACTTATAATCTTCGTGAGGCTAAAAAAAAAAGAATTAAATTAATTAAATGAAATTAATGAATTTTTAAAAAATTGTATCTTACCCTCCCATGTCGATGAAAACTTGTGCGTTATCAATTTGATGAATTAAGTACTCTAGATCATCCAAAATATCAACAATTTTTTTAACTTTCTTCTTGTCGTGATTTTTCAAATTAAGAAAATCTTTATTAGCCAAAAATCGTTCAAAAAAATCTTTCATTAATTCCGTTTCAGTGGAAATATTCATATTTAGAGCTTCAAATTCTTTTTTCAATTCTTGATAACTCTTAAATTTCTTTTGAATGTTTTCTATTTTCTGCAAAAAAAAAAAAAAAAATTAGAATAAAAATTTTTTAAAAATAAGCAAATATGTTTTAAGTTATAAAAATTATTTAAAAATATATCTTACATCCTGTATAGGTTTCATTTCATCTGACTTGATATTTTTTAGTTTTAATTTTAATTCTTCAATTGGTATTTTCGAAAAAGAATTCGTCAATTTTTCTTTTTCTTCTTTTTGCAATTCATCTGCATGAATGATTAATGATTTTCCTCGATTTTCCTCTTTATTTTCCATTGATTCCTCTGACTTATCATTGATGTCAATTAATTTTGCCTCTGTTTTGCCAGTTTCAAAATTATGTCTCACATGAAGTCCTTTGGGAATTGGTGTACCTTTTTACAATAAAAATGAGAAATAAAAAAAAATTTGTTTAAAAAAACAATTAATAAAAACAATTGGTTTATTTCAATAAAAAATAAAAATTTATTTACCTTTTTTTACAATTTGCCATTCTCGAGTTGGAACAAATAAACTTTCATTTTTTTCACTTATTTTATCAGCGGCATAAACATTAACACACAAATAACACATAAAACTATAAAATAAATATAAAGAAAAATTCATTTTGTTTATTTAAATAAATTTTTTTTTTTAAATTTATTTGATTTTTTTTTATTTATAAAAATTATTAAATTTTTCATATAAATAAAAATTTGACGATTAACATAATTTTTTTTTCATCAAGGAATATTAAAATTTTGTTTAAATAAAACTGACTTTTCCTTTGCTTTCATAATATTGTTTCATTAGGACTGAGTCAGAATGAATTGTTGAAAACGTGGTGAAAGCGAATAGCGACACGCAAGCCAAAATTTTTATAGGATAAAAATACGTAAAACACGATAATATACGTATAAATATTACGAAAATTAAATGAATTTATGTCGAAATTCTAGCCGTAGACATAATTTTATATTTAAAAAAAAATATGAGAATAATAAATTTCCAAAAATTTAATAACAGTTAGAATAAATAAAATAGGAAAAAATTTCGTATACTTGAAAGTCCGATCGCTTTATTTTTTAATAATAATAGAATTTAAATTATACGTACGATACATAAGACGTAACATCTCTTACGCACTATACCTAAATGAATATTTAAGGTTTTTTACCAGAGAAATTAAAAAAAAAATTGAAATCAATATTTGTTTAAATTTGACTTGATTTAAATAATTCAAATGTTAATTATAATTATGTGAATATTTTTAAAATAGAAAACATTTCGCTAAATCAATTTACAATTATTTGAAATATTAAAAAATTGCAAATTGCGTTATTGAAATATTTTATATTTTTTAAATAGCAAAATATATTTTTCTATAATATTAAATATAAATTATTTATCAATTATCGAAAACAAATCAGATTAATAAATATTATATAAGTAGAAATAATCTAATAATTCGAAAAATTCTTGTTTAAAATAATTTAAACAATTTTTATTAAAAATTTTTAGCTAAATTATTTATAAATTTAAATATAATATTTAATTAAAATTATGAATCATTAAAAAAAATTTTCTTATTCAGAGAGTTAAAATTTTTTTTTTTTTTAATTTAGAAAAAGCAAAAATTTGTAAATGGCAGGATCTTGGCAAGGATATTCCAGGATCAAAATAATTGGACTGTACACAGCGCGTACGATTCTCTCAGTATATAAAATAAAATTGACACTGACTGTACAGTTGCTGGACTTGTATTGACTACAGTGTTTTCTTGGTCTGATTCTATTTTATTTGATTTTTAATTATTTCTTTGAAATTAATCAAAGAAATCAATTTAAATCGAATAAATTAACAATATTGTTTATAAAAATTGACGAAAAATAACAATAGAAATGAGAAATCAAAGAATAATGTGTGTTTTGACGACCAATGCGAGTGCAAGCAGCGTCATACAGGAGATGATCAGCCACTAGACAAATGTCGGTAATAAAAAAAGAAAATTATTTCTTATAAACATTGATATAAGACAATTTTCTTATAAATATATATATTAATTTGAAGAAATTAAAAATTTCATTATTTATTCAATTTTATATTTAAAAAAGAGATTGAGAATAAAATGAAGGGGAAATTTAACATCTTCCGAGAGAGGAACCATAGAATTTTAGAGATGTTCCATTTGTCACGTGGCTCTGTTTTTTGAAAACGTCACGAGCCGACTTTAATTCGAAAAAAAAAATTTACAAAATCGATAGAATTTTAATTATTTAAAAATGGGAAAAACTAGAGGTGTACACGAAACTACTCCGGAATTAAGAAATCGGATGGTGGGAATGTATGAAGCAGGTCTAGGACTACGGGAAATAGCAGCAGCAATTAATTGTTCTGTAAGATATTAATTTCTTTTTTTTTAAAAAAAAGAGTATACTTTTTTCAAATTAAAAAAAAAATAGTTTCAAAAGAATTAAATATTTTTTGAAACTAATCAATTTAATTCTCTAGTATTTAGAAAAATATTTTCATAAAAAAAAATTTTTTTTTCAGCAAAGAACAGTGAAAAGGTGGCTAAATCGATTTGATAAAGAAGGAACAGTTGAGACACGAGATCGATGTGGTCGTAAAAGAGCAACAACAACAGAAGAGGATGAGGCTATTGTCCGTCTTGCAACTCAAACAACAATAACAGCTGCAAAAGCTGTACTCCCAGCATTAGGATTATCGTGTTCCGTTGACACTGTAAGAGAAAGATTGCATAAAGCTGGAATTCATAATTGGAGTCCATGTCGTAAACACATGCAAAAAATTCCCCTTGGGTTAGTTAATTTTATTTGACGATTTTTAATTTAGCTTTTTAAATATATTTTTTTAAAAATAAATTTTTAAAAATAATTTTTTAAAAATAATTTTAAATAAGGAGACTTAATTTGAAATATTTTAGAAATGACGTCGATGGATCAACAATACAGCAGGCTGTTTGGCGACCCACAGGAACGCAACTTGGAAAGAAAAAGTCTACAAAAGATACGAATAAAACAAAAAGAAATGTATCTAATAAAAAGAAACTTGCATCACGCAAAACAAGAGCAAAAGATGTTTTTATTGGCGATGGTGCTCCTGCTGAGTCACTAAAATCAACAGCTGTTGTTCAACAAAATTTTACCTATCCACAAGAAAATGTTCATCAACAACCAAACAATGAAATATCTTCACAATCATTACAACCACCTCAAGTAATATTTGCCAATCATTTAGATCTCGCTCAACAACCACAGGTTTATCATCATCAAAATTGGCCTCTAGATTTAGTTCAAAGCAATCATTATTCACAGGTGAGAAAATTTGTTTTCCTATATTTTATAATTTTATTTAATTTGAAAAAAAAAAATATTCTAGAGTCAACAATCAAATCAGCATTTACAACATATGCATACACATCAAGAACTTCATTCACAATCTGAAGATCGGCAAATTTGTTCACAAATTGAAGAGCAAAATATACATTCACATCATCATGGTATTGAACAACCTCATCAAATGGAACAACAAGTTCGACAATCACAACGATTAAGACAATCTTGTTTAGCATCATCGCAAGATATTACGAAAACTTGTTCAAATAATTCAAATGACAATCAAATATCAAATGATAATAATAATTCTGAGAGAGATTCATCGGATAATAATGAAGAGGGATCGGGCAAAGATCGAAAAAAGAAAGGTGGTAAAATTAAAGGAACACTTGAGACAAGCGTTGAAATACGAAATCGAATGATAGGAATGTCAGAAGCAGGATTATCGACACTATCAATCGCTTTGGCAATCAACAGATCTGTAAGTTTAGAAAAAAAATTAAAATATCGGAATTATACAAAATTTGTATTTTTTTGCAGGAACGAACAGTTAAAAGGTGGTTGGAACGTTGGCACAAGGAGGGAAATGTTCAAACAAAAGAGAGAAAGGGAAGAAGAAGAATAACGACAAAAGAAGAAGATGACGCTATAATTGCAATGGCAACGCAACATCCATTAACAGCCGCAAAATATGTTGCACCAGCTTTGGGACTAAAATGCAGTGTCGATACAATTAGAGAAAGACTTCATAAAGCTGGAATTCACAGTTGGAAATTAGGCAAAAAACAAGGGTTTGTAAATTTTATATATATATATTTTTTTTTTATAAAATAAATTTTAATTATTTAAATAATTTTTCAGTGAAGGTAATGCAGTTCACACTGTACATCTTTGGCAACCTAGTGGAAATCGTCCTAATAAACCAAAAATTCTTAGCGATAAAAAAAAGAAATCTTCATCTAATAAAAAACGTGATCAATCACACGATGATCAACAAAAGCGAGTTAATAGAAAAAAGAAATCTGATAATATACAACAAAAAACTGTTCCACCACCAGCTAATATGATTCCTGAACAAAATAACGTGCAATTTACGAATCAAAATACAAGTACGTATTTTTTATCCTAATTATAAATATTTAATTAATTAATTTTTTTTTAATGAATATTATTTTGAATTAAAAATCAATATTAACCACTTTTCAGTGGTACCTTATGTTCCAGAACCATCAATAATGCAGCCATTACACACACTTTCCTCGCCTACGCTCACGCATTCACAATCAATGCCTACAGATCAACAAGTATCACCAACGTGTCCAACACCAATGCAACCAATGGGACCTATAATGCAACAGAGACCTGATTGTCGATTAGAACCACCAGTTTCGAATCAACCAAACAATATAACTTATCCCTCGTGTATGGTTACTAACAACAATCAAACAAATCATATGGAACAAACAGATCCATTAAATTACGAACCTTACATTTGGAGTTTCTAAAACAAGTAAAAAATCTCTTTCTCTCTCTACCATATCATGACCACTATTGAGACTACGTTTCCCTTTTTTTATTTATTTATTCAATATTAAATAAAAACAAGTTCTTGCCACAAATACTTTCAAGAACATAAAAAACAAAATTTAGTCTTAAAAGTGAGAAAGTCCCTAGAGTATTATTTAACATTTAAAAATCCATACTTCAGTATAACTGAATATGGAAACGTGATCTCTTTATTGGATATAGACATTAAATTAACGTAAATCTATTTATAAATTTATACTTAAAATTTTTTATAAAAATTTGTCGTCGCGTGATTTCGTCTCTCAGTGCTGACAATATCAATTTTTTTTTATTTCATAGACTTATTTAAAAAAAAGAGTTTTTATATTTATTTTAATGATAAATATTAGCCCTGTACTTGAAAAGTTAGGCCATTTATCACTAAAAAAAAAGGAATCCGATAATTGATCTAATTAATTTAATCGATTCGTAATTTTTATTTCTTTTCTAATAGTAGTATTAAAAAAAAACATAGACATGTAATGCATGTTCTTAAATTCCAATATCTTTAAAGATAAGGCTGAGAAATGTATTCAAAGAAAAAAAAAATGTGATGAGAAAAAGCAAAATGTATAGATAAATTAAGTCCATTCTATATGAATGTAAATCTTATCCACAATTTTCATATTAAAAAATTAGCTATAAACATTTGTTTAATTTACACCCCCCACCCCTTTTTTTAATCGTTTATAATCCCTTTGGGACTGAAAATTATTTCTAAAGCACTTTAGAAAGAAGCATCGTCTTTTTAAAAAAAAAAATCAAAATATTTTTCAAATAAAAATTTTAAAAAATCACCTTTACGTAAGATTCCATATTTGCGAAACGTTGTCTATTATTTTATTCGGATCATTCTTATGAAACATGAAGAATCCTTGTATTTGAGCTGGACTGACATTTTTCTTTTGCAACATTACTTTCTCTGCAAATTCCTTAGCCATTTCTGTAGATGATGTTTTATAAAATTTAATAAACATTTGTTCCACTTGTTCAAATGTACACCAACCTAAATAAAAATCGAAAAATTCATTTAATTTTACTTCCATTCAATTGGAAAAATAAATATCATACCTATATATTCTTTGACATCAACTCTTCCCGGTCTTACAAGAGCAGGATCTAATCTCTCCAAATAATTTGTGGTCATAAATAAAATTCGTGCCTCTGTGGAAGCCACTCCATCGAGACAATTTAATAAACCACTGAATGTAACTCGATTCAATCCATCAAAAGCTGCTTTTGCTGAAAAATTAGAAAAAAAAAAAATTTAGACACATAAATTCACAAAATATTAAAAAAATAATAATAAATATTTATACATTGTGGTGACTCTTGTCTACTGACAAAAGCAGCATCAATATCCTCCAATAAAATAATACTCTGCTGTGGAGCAATAGCTAATAAATGATTTAATCTATCATCAGTTAAGCTACGTTCAGATAAATTTAATACACAAATTCCACGTTCTAATTCACCGGCTAGAGCAGTAATAAATGATGATTTTCCACATCCAGGTGGACCATGAAGTAAATATCCTCGTCGATAAGGAATTCCTATAAAAAATAAATACAAAGTTGAAACAAAGAATAATTAAATATTAATATATAGTAAAATTAAAACTTACCTCTATCACTATACCATTCAGGATGCCGTATAAATTCTCGACAATCATTTAATAATCTATCAGCAATACCAGTATCGAGAATAACTGATTGTAACGGCCTTCGTTTTCTTGGATGACCAAATTGTCTCCAATCGCTTCCCATTGCAGTGTACATTATTGTTTTTCCCTCGTGTTCTTTTAATGCCATACATCTAGCTAAAAACAATTATTATAAATAAATAAAACAATATTATAAATTAATTAATAATAAACTAATTTAAAATAAATTTCTTTTTTCCTATGCTTAATTTACTATATTTAAAATCTAAATAGTAGTTTTAAATTGAATTTTCTATTTAATTTAAATTCAATATTATTAAAATAAATTAATTTATAATAAACATTAACCTTCTTCAAGGATATTAAAGTAGAGATTTTTATCTGTTCCAAAAGATGTAAGTTGTACCGTTTCAAATGGTACCCCCATATGTAAATCTAAAGTTTGTTGTTCTCTCGTTCTGTCAACTTTAATCCACTTATTTTTGTATCTATTTAAACAAAAGAATAAATGTAAGAAACATAAATATTGTTTTTTTTTCGCGCACTATTAAACTAACCTAAAAAAGTGAGTTCCAACACTTGGAATAAAAGCATATTTGGTTTTTATATCACCGGTTTCTTTTTGTTCAAATGTAGTTTCAACTGAAAGATGTTGAGTTTTTTTTGCACCTTTGTAAGTGATCCACTGTAGTAACCATTGATAACTTTTGTCACGGCATGGTACTTCAAGTGTTATCATATAATGACGTCTAATGAAATAAAATAATTAATTTTTAAAAATAAGTCAATAAAATGACTGTCACTATTAAAATAGGGGAAATTATTTTTATCTTCATTATATTTACCTGAAAAGTGTAGTACCTACAAGTGCGCCTTTTCTCAATAATGCCGCACCGGCACCGAGGCCAAATAATCCAAAACCAGCACCAAAGTACGGATTGTCTGATAATGCTTGAAAATAATCTACAATCGTCATATTTTACACTTTATAAATAATTATAACTAACAATTGTAGAAATATTTAGAAATGTCTTAAAATATAAAAAGTTTGGTTATACAACACATGTAAACTGAACATCCTAAAGCATGTCAAATATGCGCTAAAAATTGTTATGACAAAGCAATATTTCTTTAAACCTGTATTTATAAATATTTTATCTAAAATCACAGTTTATTAAACACTTTTCAGATAATTAAGACATTATTAATATTACTTGAATAAACTATACATAACTTTCGCGTCGCACAGTTTTAAAAATGTAAGGTTAGGAAATTATTAATACTGATAAGTGCGCATGCGCCAAAGGGACAAAATTCAAAATATTTGAAAATAGCGCGCACAAGTTAAAAAAGAAAATAATATTATAAAAATTAATAAATGTAAATTATAGTAATAAAAAATAATATTTTTATTGAATAACTATTTTTTGTATATGAGTAATTTTTAGTTTATTGTTTCGAAGGCAATAATAGTTTTCAAGAATTTAAATTTTCCATAACTTCCTGTTCATTAAAAACTGCTCGAGTCAAATGAGAAAGTTTCTCTTGACTTGTTTAGTACTCTGTATCATTTTTAAATAATTTTTAACAACATTTTAAATATAATATTAAAAAAAATATTCACAATCTTCTTACAAGAAACTCTTGAATGTTCTAGAAAACTGTTTAATTATAAAAACTTGTTTAATTTTTAATGATATATAAAACAGGTTAATATTTTTTTTTTAATTTCAATTGATTTATATTGTGACGTATTATGACGACGTCACACAAAGCTTTGCGATTTAAAACATTCAAAACAGACTTTTAAAAAAAAACATGTTCACGTGGCAGAAAGATCAAATTACTTTTTCTTTTTTTGGCACCTGTTGAAGGTCATTGTAAACAATTATTTACATATCATTAAATTTATATATAGAAAGTGTAGTGTCATTAGATTTCTAACAATGTGTCGAAATACTGAAAATAGAAAATCATCAATAATGTTAATGCCGGTGTTATTGAGTGCATTCGCTATACCAGTTTCAATGATGTTTTGGATTATAAATGTTGTTTATAAATTTTTCTCACCTAATTTGGAACATCATTTTGATGGTAAGAGAGTTAGTTTTAAAATTAAAAAAACACACATCTTTTGCTTCAGATATTAACTTAAATTTAATTAAAAAAACAATGGGATACATAACCTCAATTTTTTTTAGGTTATCCCGTTATTTCACCTTGGAGATGGCTTGCTTCGGTTGTTATTCCTCTTTTATTTATTATTTGGGGATTAAAGAAGAAAAGTTTGGATCTCAGTGGAGCTCTACTTGGTATTATTATTTATTAAATAATTATAAATAAAATTGTTTCTTTCTAAATAGAAAATATTTTGAAAATATTTTTTTTTGAAAAAATGTTTATTATAAAAAATAAATATTGACTAAAATAATTTATTTAAAAACAGGACTTTTTACTGGTTTTATTCTGACTTTAACGAGTTACGCACATTTGGCATGTTTAATGGCATTTTTTGTTAGTTCGTCAAAGGCGACGAAATTTCGAATGGAGAAGAAAAAAAAATTTGACTGTGATTTTAAAGAAGGTGGTCAAAGAAATTGGATACAAGTTTTATGTAATGGAGGAATGGCATCGCAATTAGCATTACTTTATTTATTAGACGTAGGTTGTGGTGAACGACCCATTGATTTTGCAAAAGACTATCGAAGTTCTTGGTTATCAATAGGAATACTGGGTAAAATTTAATTTTTCTCTTCATAAATAAGTTTTTCAATTTTTTTTTTGAAATTTTTAATCTTCAAAAATGTAATTTTTTTAAAAAAATTTTTACAGGAGCTTTAGGTTGTTGTAATGGTGATACGTGGGCATCGGAATTGGGAACAGTGATTGGTGATTCGGATCCATTTCTCATTACAAATAGAAAACGAGTACCACGAGGTAGATAAAATAATATTTTATTTGCAAAACAATTTTCTTAATGAAAAAATTTATATTCTAGGAACAAATGGAGGTGTTTCTTGTGTTGGACTTGTAATGTCTCTTTTAGGCGGTTTATTTATTGGTTTATTTCATTATTTGGCTGTGCTTTATACTGTGGATTCGGCAATTTTAGAATTAGCCGCACCTCAGTGGCCAATTATTGTTGCTGGAGGAATTAGTGGACTTTTGGGAAGTATTATTGACTCAATTCTTGGTGCCACTCTTCAATACTCTGGTAATTATTTAAATTAGAAAATTTCAATAGAAAAATGATAATTAAATGAAATAAAAATTCAGGAATGGACGAGAAAGGCAAAGTCGTTGAGAAACCGGGCAAAGGTGTAAGACACATTTGTGGAAAACAAATTTTGGATAATCATAGTGTTAATTTGCTGTCAACTATAATTATGTCATTCACACTTCCAAGGATAGCAAATTTACTCTGGCCTTAAGTATATATATATATATTAATTATTAAGAATTTTTTTAACTACCTGTTATTTACTCATTCTTTTTTAACGAGCTAAAAAATTTAAAGAATCAATTTTATAAATTTTATATACAAGAAACAAACGACAAAAAGTTACGATATTATTTTTAACAAAATAGTGAACTTTTAATTTATATAATTCTGGAAGTTTCGAAGAATTCCATAGTAGTTAGTAATATTTTATATTTTATCCCAAGCGATATTATTTAATTTTTTATTATATATATATATATATATATATATATGAATTGTGTAACATTTCAGAATAATGTTATAAACTAGATTTATTTTATTTATTGTTTTAGAAATAAATGTCAACAATAATTGGTAACTAAAAAAGAGATTCTTCGAAATTTTGTTTTTTCAATTTACTTACAATTTTCCAAAAAAGATTGTAAATAATTTGATAGAGAAAATAAATAGAATTTTCTGTTAATTTCATATTCAGATATAAATTTAATTAACATGTTTTTGTTACAGGTTATAAAATCTATAAATTTCGATTATTTAGAAAAAAACGTTTTTAAACGATTTTTTTTTTTTGCAAATATACAAAAAAGTATTTATATAAAAAAAAATTGCCCCTTTTGAGAAAATTGTTTAAAAACATTTTTAAAAAGAATAATTCTTAATTTTTCATTTCATTGTCAATTTGAACACTTATATTTATAAAATTTGTTTTTTTTTTACAAAACTTAATTATAAGTACATAATTTATTTTCTTACACTTAGTTTATAAATACTTATTTTACGTGATATGCTTATCCGACTTTATTTTTTAACAATATTAGTAAAACATATATAAACTTTAGATTTATAAACTGGTCAAGTAAATAAACATCTGTACATAGTTTTATAAAAAAATAAAAAAAAAAACATTTTTATAAAAAAAAAAAAGAAGAAACGAAGTATTCAATCTTCATCTCTCGTTGATGACGGATGTTGGTTCGGTGTCCCTTGGATCACAGGTCGGTGCTGATTCATAGTCATACTTTTTCCTCTCCCGACACCGGACCTGCGTTTGATCGGATATACTGAAACAGTCAACATCCCCCACAATGGACTTGACTCAACCAGCCATTGGCACGATACGGACAGAAAATTGTTAATTAGTTTCACATGGACAGTTAGTTCAATTACATTAAGAACGGGACACGGATTTCCATTTGAACAGACGGCAAAAAGTTTTTTTTTTTTTTTTTTTTTTTTGATGATGCAGTTGTAGGAGAGAGACACTAGTCCGCATTGCACCATTGGCGGTCCATGCATAAACATCCAACTTTCGATTTTCGACTTAGGTACTAAAACAATATGGGATTAGTAATTAATCATTTTTTTATTCTTTTTAATTTAAAAAGTAAAATAATTTTGAATTCTTCACAGGCAGGAGAAAAAGAGAAAAAGACGAAGGCAAGATGATCGATGTTGATACAATTAAGACGTATAATTACTATTTATATCTGAATATTTACCGAAACGTTTGTTGTGGTCGTGCAGGAAGTTGCTCGTTTTCTTACAAACACCGAAGCTTCCCATCTTCTCTTAAAATGGGTAATCACCTGGAAAGAAATTCTCTTCGATTACGAGACGAAGGTAAAAAAAAAAAAATTTTTTTTTATAAAATATTTACCTCGCCATTGCAAAAGCAAAAAAGAATTGCTACACACAGACCCTGGAAAAAAGTTATTTTTAAAATTTGTTGATATTTATTGAGTTTTTTTTAATAATCGCACCTGAAAGGAAGCTGTAATTGCAGAAATAATTTCAAAAGGTTGTTCCCAAGGATGTTCTTTTGGTGGGCGAAATCCTATCAAAAGGTAATGAAGCCCTAAAAGTGGAACTAACAGCAAAGTTGCTCTAAAAAAAAAAATTTTTTATTTTCAAATATTACCACAGTTATTGATATTAAATTTAATATAGAAAAAGAATAAGATAAAAGAATGTTTCTAAAAATATTCAAGACAATTTGAGCTTTTGTAATTTTTTTTTTTAACAAAATAAAAAAAATACCTAAATGCCTGAATCATTGCACGAGTTGGCCGTGTTCCAATGGCTGGACCATTCCTGAGTTTAGTTACGAGAACTCGAACAATGTTACAAAGAAATATTAAATTGAGCAAAGTCGAAACACATACTGGATAGATTAATACTTTCATGTAACTTCCTTCATTCATCCAACATCTGTAAAATTAAAAAAAAAAATCAAATACAAACGAAAATTACAAAAAAGTAGAATATAAAAATTGTAAATTCTTTCCAAGTGAATGTAAAATATGAATTAATCTAAATTTAAGATAAATTTTAAGATTATGTATGGATGATAGATAGCAAATTCAATTTCCTCTCAGAGGACCTTCAATTTGCTTTGAGAATGATGGGTTTGATGCTTCAGCCTCCGTAGAAAGGACCTAATCGAATTCTTCATCCTGAATGTTGATAGTACCATGCCTGCGGTCTGATCATGAATATTTAACTTTCAACAACAATTTTCATCTATATATATTATAAAAATTTTTTAATAAGATTGAGATTATTTTTTTGCAGGAAAATTTTTCACCTTTTTTTTCTAAATACCTATCTATTTTAATTTTCTTAATAATTTTTTTTTTTTTGTTTTTGTTTTAGCTTTTGTTAATAATTTTTACTGAAAAAAAAACTCACTGAGTTGTGTCAGTTGGATCATCACTAATCATTCGCAAAATAGAATAGACAATCATGATGATTCCTGGAAAAAACCAACCAAAACCCACGAGCCATTTTACTAATTTTTGCTCATTTGTAAAAGCACTAACAAGTATTGTGTGCAAATAAAATCCTTCGCACAGCATCCAAGAATAATTTGAGACTAAAAAATAATGGAGAATTATATGAAGAAGTCGACAAATCATCTGTAAAAGAAAATAAATAATTAAGGTAAATGTAATTAAAAATTAACGTTCTTTTAGGTAAACGTTAAATAATAAATAATTTAATTAAATATTTAATAAATTAATAAATTGTTAATTTCCTGTTATACATTTTTAGATTTATTTGTAATTTCTTGATGTTACGATTTAATTTTTTTAAATTATTTTTTATTTTGCAGAAAATAATTGAGGTGAATTTTATAATTATACACTTACTCCATTATTTAAAAGAACATCGGGATTTGCAACAACGAATCCGTACCAGATTAACCACAAGGCATTATTGACGGCAAAAGATGCAAATAGATTCATGTGAAGGATTATTCTGGTACATCTTAGAGATCTGAAATCGTAAGGAATGTTTAAATTTATAAATTCAATTATACAGTTTATTGAATTAAACAATTTTTGTTATAAAACTGAAACGATATTATTAATATTATAATTAGCATTTAATATAATAGGCAACTTACCGAAAATATATCAAGATACCAAGAGACACTAATAAAGCGATCAATGATATTGAATATCCGACTTCGTAGACAATATTTAGATCTTGTTGCCACTGTAATTAAAATTAAAATTTAAAAATAATAATTAATAATGAGAAAGTTTTTATAAAAATTTAATATCTAATAATTATTATTATTATTGAGTAATTAATAAAATAAAATAAATTTTGAAATAAAAATCGCGGTCAAATATGAGATAAATCATAAAATAAATATTTAAAAAAAAACATTAAAAATGCTCAAAGGCATACATTTTACGTCTTTGATGGGATTAAATTTCGTTCAAAAAAAATTTCCTCTCAAATATTCTATTTTATATGACAGGAATATTATATTTCATAAATTAAATTTTTGAGAGAAAAGAGGATTTTATTGATAAAAATTATTTAAAATTATACCTACACCAAGATCAGCAATATTGATGCAAGTTGTGTAGTTGCTCCAGACTTTTAGTGAATCTGGATGTCGAAACCATGTACCATCTGATTCGCAATATTTAAATGCCGTTACTGAAAAATAAAAATCATGTTAAAAATACAAATTTTTATTTATTTCAAAAAAAAAAAATATATTTTTTTCATTATTATAATTTTATATAATATTAATAATTAATTAAAATTTTATTGTCGATCTTTAAAATTCTAACAAAAATCGTTTGAGTTATGAATTTAAAATAATTTTAGAACCATCTTTAATAAAAAAATTAATTTATTTATAACAATTTAAAAACAAAAAAATTAATTATGATCCATGTGGGGATTGAACCCGCGTCCTTCGCAAAACTTATCGCGACGCTCTGACCAACTGAGCTAATGGATCTTGTTTCTTTATTGTTATAAAATTGATTAAGAATGATTACTTGATGTTAATTTGAAAAAAAAAAATGAAAAAAAAAGAAAAAAAAAATATTGCACTTTTTCCAGAAAAGAAATTATAATAATTATTTATGATAATAATTATTTGGTAATTAAAAAATAAATTTTATTAACATTAATAAATAAATAAAAAAATAAATTTTATTAACATTAATAAATAAATAAGGTTTAAACCTTATAGTTAAATAAAAGGTTCTGAACCTTAATTATGTTTTAATTAATTTACGACCCCGCTTATTAGCAGGGTACACAAAAAATTAGAGTTAAGACTCATCAGTGTTCCCCCCCACGGAAATCTTTAGTAAAAGGCGAAAGATTTATACGCATTTTGAAGGGGAACCAGAGTTACTTAAATCCTTCAAAACCACGTCTATTTATACCCATGTAATTTCATCTTAACTGTGAGAAAGACGTTTTTTGAATCCTAGCGGTGAAATTGGAAACTAATGCACCCCTTTTAAACCACCACCATCCCTACAGAACATGATTTTTCAAAAAGGCGCCATTTTTGAATTATCGTTTCATTAAACAAACATTTTGAATTAAAAAAGAATTTTTAAAAATTAATTAATTACTTAATTAATTATTAAAATTAATTAATTTATTAATTATTAAAATTAATATTCAATTAATATTTTATTTATTTGGATAAAAATTTAAAATTTTATTTTATTATTTTTAAAATACAGTAGAAATTAATTGAAATTAAAACGTAACATATTTGAACAAGTGTAGACTGAAATCTTTAAAAAAAAATATCTCCTTTTTTCGTAGAATTTCCTTGAAACATTCATTGAAAACATTTCATTTCATTTTTTTTTTCGAATATTTAATAATATTAATTTAAGTATTTTTCTGCAAATAATCAGGAGGGCAATTAAGATAAGGATACTTCTAATTGTACGTGGAATTAAGGCCACTCATTTAGTAAAACTAATCTAGTATGGCTTGGAAGTGAAGTATAATTGACTTAGAAGCATATCCCTTTGATGCATATTAATTAGACAGAGCGCATTTCCAAAGCTAACGGTATCTATAGCTAAATTTATCTTCAAAACAATTATTTATCAAATCGATATTCTTATTTTTCTTTTGCATTTATTGTTTAATATAAAAAACATTTCAATAAAATTCATACTATTTTAATTTTTCTTTAAACGGATTTTTAAACGTTAATTATTTAAATAAATTAATTGAAATTGAAACATAACATATTTGAACAAGTGAAAATTCATAAAAAAAAATAAACATCCTCTTTTTTCAGAATTTCCTTATTGAGACATTTGTTTGAAATACATAAAAAAATTGTATATTAATTTAAAAAATGTATATATAATAGAAATTTATAAAATTTAATTCGTATATTTCTTTTAATAAATAATTATTTAAGATTTTATTTGTTTTAATTTTGTTTTAACTTTAATCGCCTTTACATAGGCAACCAGATATACTTGATTGTTGAGTGGGTCACCTGTTGATTTTTATCATTTAAAGAACCAGTAAACAGCAGTAATTAATGAAATTATTAAAAAGTAATTATTAAACAGTATTGATTACATTTAAAAGGAAAAAAATAAAAGTTCAACATTAAATAGTGTTGTGCTATATATATATAAAAGTGTTTACAATTGTTTTGCGAATGCGCACATTTAATTGACACGCCCATGGCATACCGTTATTCTCTCTTGTTTTGTTCAGACGTCTCTGCCTGATTTTCAGGCGTCTGTCTTTTTATTTTTTTTGTTTTGGATATACTTTTGAAGATAAATTCACTGTTTCTTCGTTTTTTAATAACCCAATTTGAAGTCTAAATAGAACAGGTATTTTTTTTCACATATTTTTTTTAATAATATTATACGATGTACAATAATGACGTATTTTTTGTTATCTTAACCTCAAATCATTTAGCCGGTTGAGTCATGTTTTAAATAATACTTTATACGCATATAAATTAAATTGATAAAATATTAAAAAATTTAATTGTTTTTTCTAATTTTTTGGATTTTATTTAAATGACTGAAAATTATTTTTATTTTGACGTGAATTTTCAAATATTTTTTTTTTTTTTGCATTGTGTAAATGTTCATTTTATCAATAGTTTTCCTCAAATTATACGATAAGTTATTTTAAAAGGCTTTTATATCAACTGATAAATTTTATAATTATAGAAACTAAGATATCATTTTTCATTGAAATCAAATTTATTGTATTTATAAAAATTATATTAAATTTTGAAAAGTCAATTAGCAATATACCATAAAAATTTGCATTTTGTTACTGTAATTATATTTAATTTTTTTTTTGTAATATTAATATTTCCATGAACTGTTAAATATTTTTTTTTAGCTCCATTAAAAAGAAATTCGTTCTTTTTTTTAAATAAAAGTTTATGCGAAAATTTACATGAGGAAAAAAATTAAATAAAAATAACAAATGAAGATATTATCGACTAATGCACTGGTCAATATTGACATTTTATTGTTTATTTGTAATTCTTTTTACAAATTTCATCATTTTTTTTTTTAAAGAATTTTTTTCTAAATGATAGAAATACAAAATTTTATTAATTCTGCCAATTGGCTTTTCCAAATTAATTTTAGAAAAAAAAATTTATAAAAAGAAATTAATGCAGAAATTTTAATTATTACTTAAAGGTTTCCATTGATGAGCAAGTAGGGAGAAAAATTGTCAGGAATCAAAAAAAAAAAAATAATAAAAAAAAAATGGAATCAAAATCGTCATACTTGGATGCAATCCAAGGTATTCCTGGAAATACGGCAAAAGAAAAATACGAATCCCTTAATAAAATTATAAATCAAACTATTGAAAATAAAAATGTACCGGGTGATTTAAAAACGCAAACAATATACGGAACTCAAATTCCAAAAGTATTGGAACCTTTGATTCAAACAGAAATAGCAAAAATTGAAAAAAAATCCGAAGATATTATTGCAGCATTAAAATCAGATGACGCTGTTATAATAAATAGAGCATTGCAAGCAGATTGGATTTTTGACGGAAGTATAAAGTCGGTAACGAATTTTAATTTTTTTTCCAAATCTATATTCCCGGAAGTTTCATTAAATACAAGAGCAGGTATTATAAAACGTTTGTCACAACATTTAGGACATAAAAAAGAATATATTCTTGCACAAGAATTTTTCGAAGGTTTAGAAAAACTTTATAATTTAAAACAAGCAAAACCTTTACTATCTGCATGTAGCGAAATTTATCTCGCGGAAATTGTTAAAAATAAAAATATAAGTTTATCGACAAAATTAGTAAATCGACTTTTTTCAAAATATCCCGAATTAGTTATTAATTATTTCAAATTTGGATCGCCTGCACCAAACGAAGAACGCGTTGTCAATAAAGTTAATATTAATGATTATAAAAATATTTTACCGAAATTAATAAAAAATTATGTTAACGATTTCGTCGATATTATCAATTCTCAAGAAAATAACGTCAACATTAAATTAGGAAAAAAATGTGCTGAATATTTTTTAGAAAGTAAAGGAATTGAAGCATTAATCAGCAAACCCTTAAAATTTATTCATTTTATACCATTAAAAACGATTACAAAAAAATTAAATAAAGAACAATTTGAATTAATGTTTCAAAATTTATTTCCAAAAAAATACGATGAAATTTATTTTGATTCAATGATTGAAATTCTTAAATTTCAACCAGATGATTTAAAATTACCATTAATTTTAAATAGTTTCAAAAAACTTTATGGTATCGATCCTTTAACATTAACTGATATAGTGACTATTGAATTATTACTAATATTACCAAGCGAAGAACGAATTAAAATAGCACGCAAAAAATTAGAAACCGAACCAGAAGGTAACTATAATTGGCAATATTCATGGATTTGCTATTTACCATGTCATGAAGCAATTCCAATAATTAAAAACAAAATAGCAAAAACAAAAAAAGTCGATGAACGTATACCTTATATTGGACAATTATTATATAATTGTAAAGTTAATAAAAGTGATGATGATCTATTTCAAGTTTTACAATATTTTTCATCGAAACATCGTAATGAAATTTCATATTTTTGGACAACACTCTACAATAATCTTATGCAAATATTTGTATTAGAAACATTAAATGAAAAAATATGGCAAATCATTAATGAAATGATACAAAGATCATATGTGAAAAATCTTCTTATGGAAAGAATTGATATGTCTGAGAATCTTTTAGAAAAATCAATTCATCACAATTTATTGAATAATTTATCAATTGATGATAAAATAATAATGTTAACTGAATTAAAAATAAAAGGTTGGAACAGTCATTTTTGTATAATTCAAAGTAATCAAAAATATGAGAGAATTTGTTTAGAAAAATTTCTCGATATTATACCGCGTAAATTTGTCAATGATGATTCTATTTGGGAAGATAATAAATTAGATACAATAAAATATCTTATCGCCGATATTTATGATTATAACAATAGAATGAAACAAGCAGCAAAGAAAAAAAATCTTCAAATTGAAGAAGAATTATCGATAAAAAATTATCCATGGCTTTTGGATGCTTTGGAAAAAGAAATTAAAAATGAAAATAATAAATTTAATTATAAAATTGATGATATTAAAAAAGTTTTACTCTTCAATGATCGAAAATTATATGATTCATTATTTCCGGATGAGGAAAAATTGGCGAAAGTTGACACTCAAGAGGGATTAAATTTACTTAAAAGAACACCGGAGAAAATTATTCAAAATTGGGAGAAATATTTAGAGAGCTGTGAAAAAAATTTAAATAACATTCATACGAGGAAATTTTTAAAAAAATCCACATGGTATTCACAGATACCAATTAAATTTTTTGAGGAATCATTAAAAAAATTACAAGATGGTAATCATTATTCGATAATGATTTTAGCTCTTTTATTACCTGGATCTGAATTTACAATTTTAATACAACATCTAGCGCCAAATTCAGAAAAAATGGATATTGATAATGATAATGCAAGAATGTTGTATCTTCAAACATCATCAATTCCAGATTCAATGAATGAAGTAAATCCTCCGCCATCACTTGAATTAGTGGAAAAATTTTGCCAAGGAGATTATTTACAAGATGGTTTAAGATCATTAATGAACATTGCACGTCGAGTATCAGCTCAAAAAGTTATTTTATTTGCATCAACACTCATTCAAAAACCAATTTCCGTAAAAAAACATGGAATTCGTTTATTATTCGTTGTTGCACCATCCGCGAAATTATATGAATTTTTACGACTCATGTGGACCACCGAGAAACATAAATCAATTCGTGAAGTTGTTTTTGAAAAAAGTTATCAACTCTTTTGCAATAAATCATGCAATGAATCGTGGGATTTAATAAAAGATATGATAGAAACTCTCACCGTTGAAGATCGTGAATTATTTAATCACTTAACGAATCTTGAAAATATTCCCAATGAATATATAAGAATTTATTTTGAATTAGCTTTGAAAAAAGTCGATGATCTACAAAAAAATGATACAAATAAAAAAGAAATGAACAGTGTAATGTTAGATTTAACCTCATCATTGACACCAGAAATTTGTCATTTTTTCACTGAAGATTATTGTCAATATTTATTAAAAAAATTAACATTCAATTTTGAAAAAGATGAATTAATTACACAAGGTAATCGTAATTATGCGGTAAATATTTTTCTTGCTGATAAAAATAAACTTGATTCGCGATTAAATTATTTTTGCAATTTATTGTCATCGATTATAAATGAAAAATGGAATAAATCACATCCTCGTAATTTTCGAGTTTATCCAATTAGATCATTTTTTTCTGACACTGTTGAAAATTTTTGTGAAAACACTGAGACTGATATAAAAATTCTTCAATCACTTTTTAATTTATTTGAAAAATCAACATTATTACCAGTTCATGATTGTAAATCATATTTACTTTTGTATTTTAATATTAAATTAAGGGAAGTTGATTTTAATGGTAAAAATTTTGCTACTGTGATTGGTAATGAATTAACGGAAATAATTAAAATTTTTTCCCCAGAAATGTTGATTGAAATTGGAAAATATTTAGCGACTATTTTTAAATCTTGTGAACGTTATAATTATAAAGATATAATTAGTCTTGTGATTCAAACGCTTGTTGATTTAAATTCAAATTATTCTTCAATTGTTGCCACAGTGATGCTTGATAAACAATATACTAATATTTCTGATGATTTGTACAAAGATATTGTTGAAAAATTGCAAAAAGTAAATCATCCAACAGTGGCGAGTATTTTGAATAAACACATAAATTCCATTTATTTTTAAAAACAACGCAAAATGAACATTTTTTAATGATGTCTTGAATTAATTAAAAACATCTCAAACCATTAAATTGAAATTATTTTTTTTTAATTTAATCCAAATATTGAAAATTTAATCATTTAAATTATAAAATTGAATGAAAAATGTGGATGAGAATTTTTATTAAATCTTTTTGCGACATGTGTCAGTAATTAAAGATAAAAAGAGTTTATATTTCAAATGATATGTATTACGATAATGTATAAATTATATAGTTTTTAAAAAATACGTCTAAATAAAATAGACGGAAAAAAAAATTGTAAAAAATGAAAGAAAAATATTCCTGATTTTTCTGTTGAAACTTTTTGTGATTTTTTATTCTATTTAAATAATGATATTACTATTTTATAAACAATTTTCAAAAAATTCGATAAAAAATTTTGCTATAAAATCACTTTTTTATATTAAAATAATGAAAAAAAAAAAAAAATTGTAAACCAAAAAATTAAAAAAAGAAAATAATGTAAAATTATTAAAAAAATAAATTTAAGAGTTATTTTTTCATGGAAAAATATAATTAAAAATGTGTGACATTTTTTTCAATTCGACAGATATTGAAGTAAATTTTGTAAAATTACTAACGGCACTGTTACTTTCTATAAGAATTAAAAATAAAAAAATAAGGATTACTATAAGCAGCTATTGTGTGATGAAGAATTTTAATAACACACTTTGTTAATTGAATATGAATAAAATATTGTTTATGGCTTACTTTGATGTATTTATATTTTTTAAATATAAGTATTTAATTTTATTTTACACTTTAATTCTATAATTAATAATTATTATTTTAATTTATTTAATTATTTAATAATTTCATGGAATTATTAATTTACAAAAAAAAAACCTTTTTTTAGTTTTATGACGATTTAATTTATTAATTTTTTTGTATTAGTTATTAATTATTATAGATATAATATTCATATAACGAAAATTTTAAATTTTAAATTCCGGTTTTTACGTCACTGATGAAGATAAATGTGGGCAAAGTAGCAAACTGCGAACTCATGGACTCAAGCAAATAGATTATAACAGTGCTTCGGAGAGAATATTTTAATTTGCAGTAATAGATTTTAATATTTGAAAAAAAATGAATAAATTGGTGAAAACTAAATTTGGAATACTTCGAGGTCTTGTGAAAACAAATGTACTTGGTGACAATTATTTTTCTTTCAAAGGAATACCATACGCTGAACCACCAGTAGGCAAATTACGATTTCAAGTATGATATATAATAATTACCTTCTGCTGTGAATGTAATAATTGTCTAGTCATTATTAGTTTTCATTTATGACGTGTATATTATAAAAAAAAAACTTTTTAAATTAAATTTATAATGATTTAAAAAAAAATTATATTAGAAATATATTTAAAAATTTTTTTGTAATAATAAATTAATTAAATTAATAATTAATTAATCTATAAATAATTCAATTATTTAAAAATTATTTTCTAGAAATTTTTTAATTTAATATAAATTATATTATGACAATTTCTACATTAATAGAATAATATTGTTTAAAAAAAAATTAATTTCAATTTCTGTTGAAAATTAGGAACCAATTCCCTGGACGAGAAATTGGAACCACGTAAGAGATGCCATTGAGCATGGAAATATTTGTTCTCAATTTGATAAAATAACAAATTCAATTGTTGGCGATGACGATTGTCTTTATTTAAATGTTTATACAGAATCATTAGAAAATAAAAATCCTCGACCAGTTATGGTTTGGATTCATGGAGGTGCTTTTCTTTTTGGATCTGGCAATGATGATTTATATGGTCCCGATTATCTTCTCAAAAGAAAAATTGTTCTTGTAACTATAAATTATCGACTCGACGTGTTAGGTATTCAAAAAATTAATAATTAATTTTTTTTTTGATATATAAAAATTTAATTTACATTTTTTTTCAGGTTTTCTTAATTTGGGAATTGAAGAAGCTGCGGGTAATCAAGGACTAAAGGATCAAGTAACAGCACTTCGATGGGTGAAAGAAAATATTTCAAATTTCGGCGGTGATCCAGAAAATGTAACAATATTTGGCGAAAGTGCGGGTGGTGCTTCAGTTCATTATTTAACACAATCATCTTTGGCGAAAGGTAAACCTCTCAAGAGATAATTAAAAAAAAAGAAATTGTTTTAAATATTTAATTAATTTTCAGATTTATTTCATAAAGCCATTTGTCAAAGTGGAGTCGCTATCAATTCATGGGCGAATATGCACGAAAATCCTGTTAATTATGCTTTTAAATTGTCAGAAAAATTGGGAAATAAATCTTCGGATCCTGTTGAGGTGGTGAATTTTTTGAAAACTATCGATTCACACAAATTAATCGAGGCTCAATCGAAAATTATAACTAAATTGGTAAACATAAAAAAATATAATCGAAAAAAATTATAAAAAAAATAAAATTTCTAAAAAGTTAGAAAAATTAATTAAAATCAATAATTATTAAATAATAATTAAATTTTGATTTTTCAGGAGAGATTTAGACTTCATTTTACCAGTGGACCATCGACAGATGATAAATCAAAAACTCCATTTATGCCACATTCAATATCTACTGATAGTCTTAAAGAAGTTAAAATTCCCATGCTCATTGGACATAATTCGCGAGAAGGACTTCTTTTTCTCGCAGGTTAATAAATTTAATTTAATTAAATTTCAAATTTTTTCAAAATATAAACTTATTTTTATAATTTGTCAAATAGGCATGAACGAGAAAAATTTTGAGCAATATGATTTAAATTTTCCCGATCTTATACATCCTAATTTTGTCAATTGGCTAAAACAAAGGGGCTTTACAATTAAAAATTTACGAGAATTGTATTTTGAAAATAAGAAAATAACACCTGAATGTTCGATTGAATATGCCGATATGGTTGGGGATATTTTATTTGTTTGTGGATTACATGATGTGGCTAAAATTCAAGTTATAAAAAAAGGGAGTCCAACTTATTTCTACAAATTTACCCACGATATTGGAACATCTTTTATGAAAAAAGTTGTCAACGTTGATGAACCAGGTATAAAAAGAAATTTTTAAAATGCGTCAATTTTCTTTTTTTCTAAATGTATTGAAAATATTTAATTTTTAGGTGCTTGTCATTTTGATGAAATTCCATATTTATTTTACATTAAAGCACTGAAAATGTTAGGTCTTCCATCACCGGAAACTGATGTAATTGAACGGAAATTAATGGAGAGAATGACAAAAATGTGGACTGATTTTGCAAAAACGGGGTAAATTAGAATTAAATCAAAATTGGAATTTTTTTTTAATAAAATATTGAAAATAAATTTATTTTTAATTAACGAAAAAACTAAATTATTAATTTCAGTAATCCAACATCTAGTACATCTGAAGAGATTCCTCTAATTTGGAAGCCAGTAAATGATAGTACACATTTTAGATATCTAAATATTCAAGAAAATCTGAAGATGGAAATAATGCCAAGTTATGAGCAATATTTTTTAACTCGAAGAAAATTACAATCTAAACTTTAATTCTTGATTGTAAATAGAAGTGAGACTATTTTTTACTTTTTTTATGAAAAAATTGTAAGTAAATTAATTTATTTACTTTTATAGACATGTAAAAAGAAATTAAATTATCTTATAAGATAATTAAATATAGTTAATTAAATAAATTCTAATTTTCAAAGAACTGAATTTTATATGTTATAAATAAAAAATTTTATAAAATAAAAAAAAAAGTTAAAGTAGTATTAATATTTTCTCTTTGAGATATAAATAATTTAATTTAAATTATTTTTTATTTATTTCATTTTTTGTAACGAAAAGAATAAAAAAAATGATCTAATTGTCAATAATTTACTTTTTGTTATTTTAATATTAAATTGAATTTGATTATAAAAAATACTCACACGTAGGATCGAATCCAGTGATAAAAACAGGACATTGGGTAAATGCAACTTTTCCTGCAGGAGTTGTGGACCAACAGGACCAGCCATCAAAAGTTGCAGGACAATAAGGCTCTGAAAAATAATTTTTTTAAAAATTTAGTTGAAAAGTAGACAAATTTAAGAAATTTGTTTTTAATTTGATAAGAAACCAAATCAAAAATCAACGATAAAGCCGATAATTATTTCTTTTATGAAAGAAAAAATGTAATTAAAAAAAAATTTATTTTTCTTTTCAAGCCGAGAGGATTTATTTGAAATTCTATTACGCTAGATTAATCCAGAAAAATGAAAAATTGATAAATCTACAACAATGGAATTATTTCGAACAAATAACGTTTCAAGGATTCTAAATAAACTGAAAAATAATATTTTCCTGAAATTTTTAAACTTTTTATTTTATTTTTTTTTTAAATATGTCTAGTGTAAATTGTTTCTTAAATAATTAATATTAATAATTTTTATATTTCACTATTTACTTTTTTATTAACGAATTTTAAAATTGCCAATAAATTTTACAACTTCATGCATCCTATTGGAAATTCATGAATAGGGAACATTTATTGATAGTTGAAAATATGGGGAAAAAATTTTTTTTTTTAATTTTCAAAACGATTAAAAGTAATTTGAATATTTTTAGATAATTTTCACGAACGCGTCTTTGATAAACTTGAAAAAGTTTCTTCCTCGAAAATATTGAAAGAAGTTAATTGAAAAAAAAATTGAATAAAAAATCTGACCTAAAATTTTCAACTTTTATGTTAATATTATGTTAATATTATTATAATATAATATCTATTTACAGAGAAAAAAATGACTTGGTAAAAAATTTACATTATTTAAAAACACATTTTGCATAGTTCAAATATAATTTCATAGAAAAGTTTTTTCATATATAATTTAGATTTAAATTTTTATATCTTCGAATACAGAAAAAAAACGAAAATTTCGAACGTAAGTTTATTTAATTTATAAAAAAAAACTTTATAATAATTATTAATAATTTATTTTATTGTTTCAGTTTAATATATCTCTTTAAAAATTATTTTCTATTTTGAATGTGAATTATGTATATTTAATTATACTAAAAACAATATTCTACCAAGTGTGAAATAATCGTGTGTATATGTGCAAGGAAAGCAAAGAAATTAATTACATTTCTAAACTTGGGACATGTGAATTTCAGTGACATGATAAAAATGGTGCATTATAATTTAGTTTTTTATTTCTTTTTATTTAATATTGCCGTTGATAAGAGTAATACCTACAGAATTCTCGGGATTTTTCCATTTAATTCACGAAGTCATAATAATGTATTTGAAAGTGTTACAAAAGCTTTGGCTCGTCATGGACATCAGGTGGATGTTATTTCACATTATGATTTAAAGACACCAATTAAAAATTATAAACGAATTATTAATTTAGAAGGAACAATTGGAAAAATATCAAATAAATGGGACGCTAATAGAGCAAAACAAGTGGCAAACACAGAAATTGTTGATTTAATTGTAAAAGATTGTGGTAATAAATTGTGTGATTTGATGGGATTTAAAAAAATACAAAAATTTCTCAAAAATCCACCAAATAATCCAGCTTATGATTTGGTTATAACTGAGGTTTTTAAAAATTTTATAAAACAAATGATTTTTAAAAAATTATTTACAATTATTTTTAATTAAAATTGTTTGAAATTTAAAAAAAAAAAAAAATTTCAGGCCGCTGCTGAAAATTGTTACTTTGGTTTTGGACATGCTTTAAAAATTCCTGTGGTGGGAATTTCGACTCTTTTACAATTTTCATGGTTCGATGAGAGCATCGGAAATCCCATATCACCAGCATTGGCAGTAAGTATTTACATGGAAAATGCTGAAATTTCAACATTTTGGGATCGTTTGAGAAATACCTTCTTGACGCAATTTGGTAGATTAAAATTTTATTTTCTAACGGAGAAATATCAATCTGATGCAATGAGAAAATATTTGAATCCCGAGATTCCTAATATTCGTGAAATTGAAAGAAATGTCTCGCTAATATTTGTCAATACTTATCAAAGTTTATTAGGTATACGACCAAATACTCCCGCTCTCATTCCAATTGGTGGTATACAAGTAGAACAAAATCAGGACAAAATTACTCCAGTAAGTTTTTTTTTTTGTTAATAAAATGTATTTTTCAAACAACATTTTTTTTTACAAAAAATAATTTTTTTCAATAGGAATTAAAGTCTTGGATGGATGATAGTAAAGATGGCGTTGTTTATTTTACATTAGGATCAATGGTAATAGTGGAAAGTCTTATGAAAGAACAAATATTATCGCTTTATGCCTCGTTCGCTAAAATTTCGCCAGTTCGAGTATTAATCAAAATAAAGGATCAAACAAAACTTCCTCCGGGTTTGCCAGACAATGTACGGACAATGTCATGGATTCCTCAGATTCCTGTTTTGTGTAAATATCACGAAATGATTTTAAAAAAAATTATTACAATAAAAAAAAGGATTATGAATTTTTATAATTATCGTTAATTTTAGGTCACAAAAACACCAGAATTTTTATAACTCACGGTGGATTAAATAGTTTAACTGAAGCTGTTTACTGTGGAGTACCAATGATTGGAATTCCATTATTTGGCGATCAACAGTTGAATATAAATATTTTAACATCAAAAAATTTAGCAGTAAAATTAGATTACGAACAAATGACTGAAAAAAATTTAGACGAGGCTTTAAATAATCTTTTATACGATCCTAAATATGAGTGAGTAATAGAAAATTAATTTTTATTTTAAATTAAAAATTGATGGTAAAAAATTTTGAAAAATGAAAATATAAAAAATTACCGACACAGAAATCTACTTTACCGACTGATGGTAAAACAGTTTTTTGAAAATAAAAATATAAAAATTACCGACCTAGAAATCTACCTTACTATAAGTCGGTAAGGTAGACTTCTATGTCGACAATTTTTATATTCACATTTTCCAAAAAAATCTTTACCATCAGTCGGTAAGGTAGATTTCTATGTCGGAAATTTTTATATTTACAGTTTCCAAAAAAAATTACCATTAGTCGGTAAGGTAGATTTCTATGACGGCAATTTTTATATTCACATTTTTCAAAAATCTTTACCATCAGTTGGTAAGGTAGATTTTTATGTCGGCAATTTTTATATTCACTTTTTCCAAAAAAAACTTTACTATCAGTCGGTAAGGTAGATTTCTATGTCGGTAATTTTTATAGTCACATTTTTCAAAAATCTTTACCATCAGTCGGTAAGGTAGATTTCTATGTCGGCAATTTTTATATTTACATTTTCCAAAAAATCTTTACCATCAGTCGGTAAGGTAGATTTCTATGTCGGCAATTTTTATATTCACATTTTTCAAAAATCTTTACCATCAATTAATAAGGTAGATTTCTATGTCGGCAATTTTAATATTCACATTTTCCAAAAAAAAATCTTTACCATCAGTCGGTAAGGTAGATTTCTAGGTCAGTAATTTTTATATTTCTATTTTTCAAAATTTTTCTTACCATCTTGTTGATTTTTTCACCATCTACAAATAATTATTGTAATTACAGACAAACTGCAAAATATGCATCTCGTATATTTAGAGATCGACCAATGAATGCTACGGACACTGCAATTTTTTGGATCGAGTACATCATTAGAAATGGAGCCGACTCATTAAAATCACCTGCAGTCGATTTATACTGGTATCAACTGGAATTGATAGACGTTTATGGATTTTTAATCCTTTGCTTATTAGTAATAATTTACGTGACATTTCTTATTTTAAAAATATCTTTCTATATACTAAAATATATTCTAAGTTTGAGATATTATTTACATAAAAAAAAGAATTAAAATTCTCATTAAAATGAAAAAAATATGTAATAATTTTAATCAAATTATTTTAAACAATTCATATTAATATTTATTGTAATATTATGATAAGATAATTCAAATTTAATAAATTATATTAATTTAAAAAGTATGATAGATTAAAAAAAACATTCTTCAAATAGAAAAAAAATGTTTTAATAACTGTCGATAAAAGTAAGTTTTTTCTTTCTTTTTAAAGATATAAAAAATGAAAATTGCAACATTTTCTCTATTTGAAAAGCATGTTATGCATTTAAAAACAGTTCATTTTATTTCAATAAAAAATGTTAGCAGATAAATGCAACTTATCATGATAAATCAAATTTTAAATTGTCTACTACTTTATAAACAATTCGCTTTTATTTGCCGGTACATATTGCATAAGATTTTAAGTGTCACTATAACCATCAATGAGATAATGCACACTACATAATAATCCGCTTAATAGGAAGCGTAGTTTATAATATTGGCCAGTTGAAAAACGATAGTAGAGTGACATTGAAATTAGTGAAATAATACAAGGATATAAAACAATGATTTCCTTTCGTAATTTCTCTTTGTGCCTATTTTTATTAATATGTTTAATTAGTTCAAACAGTGATGCTTACAGAATACTTGTCATTGGTCCTATTAATTCAAAAAGTCATAGTAATATATATGAAAGTGTTGCTAAAGCTTTAATATTAAAGGGACACCGAGTTGATGTTATTTCACATTTCGAATTGAAAAATCCACCAAAAAATTATACGAAAGTTGTAAATTTGGATGGTTCATTGAAGGCAATGGTAAACACATGGACACTGGAAATTGTGGAAAGTTTTCGTGATATTGATTTAGTTCCTGCAATGATTGAAGAATTTGGAAACAACTTGTGTGACTTAATGGGATTGGAAAAAATGCAGAAATTTATTAAAAATCCACCACGTGATCCTCCATACGATTTAGTCATTGCAGAGGTATTATTTTTATTTATATTTTATAATATTTTATTATAAATATTATAAACTTTATAAAATTATAAAGTTATTATTATAAGGTCTAAATTAAATTTTGCAGGCGTTTGTAGCAAATTGCTACTTTGGATTCGGACATCTTTACAAAGTTCCAGTGGTTATGCTATCAGCTTTGCCACAAATTGTATGGTTTGATGACATACTTGGAAACCCAATGTCAAATGCATATACAGTTCATATGGAGACAAAAGATGCACGAATTGTAACATTTTGGGATCGAGTGACAAATCATTTTTGGGCTCTTTATGGCAATTACAGATTTTACAGATCCACAGAAGAATATCAAACCAACGCCATGAGAAAATATTTAAGTCCAGATGTACCAAATGTTAGGGAACTAGAAAAGAAGACAGCATTGCTTCTTGTTAATGCCTATCAGAGTTTTTTTGGTATAAGACCTTTAACACCTGCTGTAATTCCCATTGCTGGCATTCATGTTGAACTAAGTGAAGCAAAACTATCACCGGTATGATAATCACATTAATAATAATATTTTCAATTTTAAAATAATATTTCCTCTAAATGCAGGAACTGAAAGTCTGGATGGATGAAAGTACTCACGGTGTAGTATTTTTCACTTTGGGATCTATGGTAATTATCGAAGATTTTCCAAAAGAAATTTTATTAGGACTCTATGGGGCTTTTGCGAAATTAGCACCAATTCGAGTTCTTATGAAAATAGTAAATGAAGAGAAACTTCCTCCGGGTTTGCCGAAAAATGTTTTGACAATGTCATGGATTCCTCAGATTCCAGTTTTAAGTAAGATGAATTTTATTAATTAAAACAAAAATTTAAGTGTTTGAAAAATAAAAGAAATTAATAGTTTAAACATTTTTTTAGAACACAAAAATACGAAAGTATTTATGACTCATGGCGGATTACAAAGTGTTCAAGAAAGTCTTTACTTTGGTGTGCCAATGATTGGTTTTCCACTATTTGGCGATCAGCCATTAAACATTCGGTTGCTTGCTGAAAAGAATGTAGTTTACAAAATGGATTATAAAGATATTACAGAAAAAACTTTAAATAAAGCTCTGAATGCAGTTCTCCATGGTACTAAGTATCGGTACGATATTATAATCAAATTTTTGTAAATTAAATTCATTTTTGAATTTATGTTTAAAATTAATTAATTATTATAGGGAAGCTGCTAAACGTGAATCTCAACTTTTTCGTGATCGCCCAATGAATGCAACAGAAACAACAGCTTTTTGGGTTGAGTATATTATAAGAAATGGTGCAAATTCTTTACGATCACCAGCAATGGACATGCCTTGGTGGAAAGCCGAACTAGTCGATGTCTACTTATTTTTCTTTATTTCTATTCTTTTAATAAGCTACATTGCTATTTTTGTTTTGAAAAAAATTTGTTGTCTAATGTGCAGTATTTTAAATTCAAATTCTCAAAGTCATAGGAAAAAGGATTAATAGTTATCCATTTGATTTAGAACAATTATTAAATTAAATTTTTATTTTTTGTTAATAATAAAATAATACTTATTTTTATTTAGCTATTTTAATAGATGATAATTATTTATTTTGAAATTAAGTTTTTAATTTATTATTTAATTTATTGCATCAGTTTCTCTACGAGAAAAGTGTTTGATGAATGTATGAACTGTTTTATTTAAATAAGAGACATGCAATTTAGCATGATTAATCGAATTTAAAATTATTTATCTCTTTATAAACAAATTATTTTTATTTGCTATATTTCAAATAAGGATTTAAGCATCGTACTATTCTCCTCGATAAGATAATAAATTAATGAATCATAAGAATTCATTTAATAGGATACGTAGTTTATAATGTTGGTCAGTTTAAAAATAGCAGTTGACTGGAGTTGTTATTAAATTACTACAAACATCTAAAGGGGAAAAATGATTTCCTTTAAGGACTTTTATTTGTGTTTATTTTCAATATATTTAATTAGTTCAAACAGTGATGCTTATAGGATTCTTGTTATTGCTCCTCTCAATTCAAGAAGTCATAGTAATATGTTGGAAGGTGTCGCTAAAGCTTTAGCAATAAAGGGACATCAAGTAGACGTTATTTCCCATTTCGAAATGAAAAATGCACCAAAAAATTATACAACAATTATAAATTTGGACGGTTCAATGAAGAAAATGGTTAATACTTGGACAATGGACATGGTAGAGCATTATCGAGATATTGATGTAGTTCCTACAATAGTTAAAGATTTTGGAAGTAATTTTTGTGAATTAATGGGTCTAGAAAAAATGCAGAGGTTTATTAAAAATCCACCACGTGATCCTCCATATGATTTGGTCATTACAGAGGTATGCAAATTTATTTTCGTTTTTTAATAAAAATATTCTGTTATAAATATTATATAATTTGATAATAGTTATAAATTAATGAAAATAATTCAATATCAAATATATTTTTATGTTCGAATATTCAGGCTTTAGGAGGAAATTGTTTCTTTGGATTCGGTCACGTTTTGAAAGTTCCGGTTGTCATGGTATCAGCTTTAACTCACTTTTTATGGTTTGATGAAATACTTGGAAATCCAATGTCTAACGCTTACGCAATTAATTTAGAGACAAAGAATTCAAGAATAGTCACATTTTGGGATCGAGTAAAGAATCAATTTTGGGCTCATTACGGTAACTACAGATTTTACAAATATACAGAAGAATATCAAACTATGGCAATGAGAAAATATTTAAGTCCGGATATTCCAAATATAAGAGAAATTGAGAAGAAGACATCTCTGCTTCTAGTCAACGCGTATCAGAGTTTTTTTGGTATACGACCTTTAATTCCTGCTGTGGTCCAAATTGCTGGCATTCAAATTGAACTCAGTGAAACAAAAATTACACCGGTAGAATAATGTCAAATATGTATTAATAATAATAGTAATATTTTCATGAATGAAATATTTGTAAGTTGTTATATTTTTGCTTTGAACACAGGAGTTAAAAATTTGGATGGATGAAAGTACTCACGGTGTAGTATTTTTTACTCTGGGATCAATGGTAATTATCGAAGATTTTCCAAAAGAAATTTTATTAGGACTCTATGGGGCTTTTGCGAAATTATCACCAATTCGAGTTCTCATGAAAATTGTAAATAAAGAGAAACTACCTCCAGGTTTGCCGAAAAATGTCTTGACAATGTCATGGATTCCTCAGATTCCAGTTTTAAGTAAAATGAATTCGATTAATTAAAATTTTGTTTCTATTTGGAACAAAAAATTATTAGTTTAAAATTTTTTAATATTTTTTAGGACACAAAAATACGAAAGTATTTATGACTCATGGAGGGTTAAATAGCGCTCAAGAAGGCCTCTATTTTGCTGTGCCAATGATTGGCTTTCCTTTATTTGGTGATCAGCCATTAAATATTCGTCTGCTTGCTGACAAAAATGTCGCTTATGAAATGGATTATAGGGATATTACAGAAAAATCTGTGAATAATGCTTTGCGTGCTGTTCTTTATGATCCTAAGTATCAGTAAGTTTTAATAAATTAAACTTTTAAAGTAGTGTTTATAAGATATTCTAAAAACATCTCAGTATGCAATTAATTATTACAGAGAAGCTGCAAAGCGTGAATCTCAACTGTTTCGAGATCGACCAATGAATGCAACGGATACAGCAGTTTTTTGGATCGAGTACATTATAAGAAACGGTGCAAATTCTTTACGATCACCATCAATGGACATGCCTTGGTGGAAAGCCGAACTAGTCGATGTTTACCTCTTTTTTTTCATTTCAATTCTTTTAATAAGTTACATAATTTTTCTTATTTTAATGAAAATTTCTTGTCTAATTCGCAGTATTTTAAATCCTAATTCTCAAAATCATAGGAAAAAGGATTAAAATGTATATATTTTGATAGAACAATATTAAGTCTATTTTAACATCATATTTATTGAAATTGTAATAAAACTTTTTTATTTAAAAAACAGATGTTTAGTTTTTTAAAAGTTAATAAACAATAATCGAAACCACTATGTAAATAATTATCTTTTGCATTATATTATATCTGACGTAAAATAGTGTGTTAATGATAAGAATCATACGAAATGTAGCAAAAGTGCACTCAAGTCAAAATAATTTGAATATACAGTAGATTATCAGCTGTCGAGCATATAACCGATAAATAAAACTGTGAAAAAAAATTTAAGATTAATCGAGCTATTTCATCAATTCAAATTTGAATTAACGGATAAAATGAACTGTTTTTATCATATTTTATTAATTTTCACTCCATTACTAATTTTTGGAAACGCCTACAGAATTCTGTTTATTTGTCCCTTTAATTCACCTAGTCACAATATTTTTTTGGAAGGCGTTTCGAAAGGATTAGCTAAACGGGGTCATCAAATCGATGCCATTTCCCACTTTAAACCGAAAAATCCTCCAAAAAGTTACAAAACATTCATCGATTTAAATGGTACGATGGCAAATATAAAAAATAATTTTACATTTCAATTCGCCTCTCACATAGGACAAAATATAGTTCCAATCATTGCCGATGTAGGTGGAAGAGATACTTGCGAACTTATGGGACTCAATGAAATGCAGATGTTAATAAAGAATCTATCAAACCATCATTCCTATGATTTAATTATTACCGAGGTATATTTCATATAATTTATATTCTGACGTAATATAAGAATAATTTTTATTATATAAAAATATAATATTAAAATTTTCATCTAGAAGAAATGTTTATGTTTGAATTTATCAATATTTTTAGGCATTTGGATCAAACTGTTACATGGGTCTTAACTATGTTTTTAAAATACCTATAATAACCGTTTCAACAAGTTTAGAATATTCTTGGATTTCTCCAGGAGTCGGTAATCCAGATTCAACGGCTTTTGCTCCAAATGTTTTGATGGATTCTGCCGAAATATCGACATTTTGGGAACGATTGAAAAACACATTAGTGACGCAATTTAGTAGAAATCAATTCTACAGGTACACATACAGCGTACAAACAAATGTGATGAGAAAATATTTGAGTTCGGAAATTCCAGATATTAGGGAAATCGAGCGGACTGTAGCATTAACTTTTGTCAATTCTTTCTATACTCTGTTTGGCATTAGAATCAGAACACCGGCTCTTGTTGACATTGCTGGAGTTCACATTGAAGAGAACGACGAAAAATTATCTCGCGTGAGAAATTTCGTTTTTTTTAGTCTATATTCTGCTATATTTAATTTACTCCCAATATTTATATTTGGATATCAATTTGAAAATTAACATTAAGTAATTAAAAAGTTCTTTTTAAAGGATCTTCTAAAATGGATGGATGAGAGTAAAGATGGCGTGGTATATTTCACAATGGGATCGATGGTTTTGATCGAGACACTCCCGAAAGAAACACTTTTGGCATTTTATGCGTCTTTTGAAAAATTATCACCCATTAGGGTTCTTATGAAAATTGTAAATCCAGAAAAATTACCACCGGGTCTGCCAAAAAATGTCCTGGCCATGAAATGGATTCCACAAATTCCAATTTTACGTAGGATAATTTATAGAAATTTTTACATCACTGATAAATTTTAAATAAAAGCGTTGGAGTTGTAAAACTTAACGATTTTTTTAGAACATAACAATACAAAATTATTTATTACACATGGAGGTTTATTAGGCGTGCAGGAGGCTCTTTATCATGGGGTTCCAATAATTGGAATGCCGATATATGCAGATCAATTTTTCAACATTCGTATTCTCGTTAAAAAGAACATGGCTGTTCGTTTAGATTACAAAAAAATTACAAGTCATTCTTTGAATAATGCACTGAATCTTGTTCTTTATAATCCACTATACAGGTAGTAAAAAAAATTATTTCTATTATTATAATGAGAAATTTAATAATAAATAAATTTCAGGAAATCAGCTAAATATGAATCGCAATTATTTCGAGATAGGCCAATGAGTGCAGGCGATACGGTGGATTTTTGGGTCCGATATATCATTAGAAATGGAGAAAATGCTTTAAAATCACCAGCAGTTAATTTATATTGGTGGCAAATTGAACTTCTAGATGTTTATGCTTTTATTTTAATCTCTATTATAATGACTATTTATTTAGTTATCTTAATTTTTAAATTTATTCCACGAGTGTTGTGCAAAAATTCGAAAAAATTAACAGTTCATAAGAAAAATTAGTTAAGTTATGAATTACAACTTTATCACTTATAAACAATTAATTTACGTTTGATACATATTACATAACATCTTAAGTAACACTATTACCCACGATAAGATAATAAATTCCTGTTACATAAGAATGATTTTTTAAAAGTCGCGTAGTTAATAATAATGATCAGTTTAAAAATAGTAGTAGATTGGAGTTACTATTAGTGATAAGTAAAAGTTTATAAAAAAAACTATGATTTTGTTTCATAAATTCTACTTGTGCCTATTTTCATTATATTTTATTAGTTCAATTAGTGATGCTTATAGGATTCTCGTTATTGCTCCTGTTAATTCAAAAAGTCATAGTAATATGTTAGAAAGTGTCGCTAAAGCTTTAGCATTAAAGGGACATCAAGTAGATGTTATTTCACATTTTAAATTGAAAGATCCGCCTAAAAATTACACAACAATTATAAATTTGGATAGTCCATTGAAGAAAATGGTAAATACTTGGACAATGGAAATGGTAGAACTTTATCGAAATATTGATTTAGTTCCCGCGGTAATTGAATATTTTGGAAGCAATTTTTGTGAATTAATGGCAATAGAGAAAATGCAGAGGTTCATTAAAAATCCTCCAAATGATCCTCCATATGATTTGGTAATTGTAGAGGTTTGCAATTTTTAATTAATTTTTCGATAAATCATTATACATTATGATTAATATTTTTTTGATATCAATTAAATATTTTTATCAGGCTTTGAGGGTGAATTGTTTTTTTGGATTTGAGCATATTTTAAAAGTTCCGCTGGTAGTGGTGTCAGCATTAAAAGAATTTTTATGGTTTGATGAAATACTTGGAAATCCAATGTCTAACGCTTATACAGCTAACACAGAGACAAAAAATTCACGTATTGTCACATTTTGGGACCGAGTGAAAAATCACTTTTGGGCACATTATAATAATTATAGATTTTTTAAAAATACAGAAGAAAATCAAACAGTGTCCATGAGAAAATATTTAAGTCCAGATATACCAAGTATTAGAGAAATTGAGAAAAAAGCATCTTTGCTTTTAGTGAATGCATATCAGAGTTTTTTTGGTATATGACCTTTAATTCCTGCTGTGGTCCAAATTGCTGGTATTCAAATTGAACTCAGTGAAACCAAAATGACACCGGTAGAGAAAATATTTATTAATATTTTCAGTGAATATTTGTAAACTGTAATATTTTTTGTGAATACAGGATCTAAAAGTTTGGATGGATGAAATTATTTGAAAATTGAAGAAAGTTTAAAGTAAAACTTATTACAGGGCACAAAAATACAAAAGTATTTATGACTCATGGTGGAATAAATAGCGTTCAAGAAGGACTTTATTTTGCTGTACCAATGATTGGTGTTCCACTTTTTGGCGATCAGCCATTAAACATCCGACTGCTAGCTGACAAAAATGTTGCTTACGAAATGAATTACAAAGATATTAATGAAAAATCTTTAAATGAGGCACTTAATGCCGTTCTTTTTGATCCAAAGTATCGGTACGTTATTATAAATTAAATATTTTTAATTGAAACTAATTAAATTAATTATTGCAGGGAAGCCGCAAAACGACAATCTCATATTTTTCGAGATCGACCAATGAATGCAACGGATACGGCAGTTTTTTGGGTCGAGTATATTATAAGAAACGGTGCAAATTCTTTACGATCATCAGCAATGGACATGCCATGGTGGCAAGCCGAGCTGGTTGATGTCTACATCTTTTTCTTTATTTCCATCTTTTTTTATAAACTACATCGTGTTTCTTATTTTAGGAAAAATTATTACTCTACTCTATAATGTTTTAAATCCTTGTTCTCAAAGTCACAAGAAAAATGATTAATAATTATTTAATCATTTTTTCAAAACTATTATTTAATTATTTTTTAAATTCAAGTAATTAATTTAAATTTATTTTTCTAAGAAATGTAAAGATTATTATTGTCTTAATAAATTACTTATGAAGATATAAATGTCATTAACTCGTTCCAAGAAATCTATTCTTTTTTTGCAAACTCATCATCATCAACTGACAATGATAGAAAAGTTTAGAGATATTAGTAGTTATTAAAAATGGAAATACTTTGATAATAAATATATATTTTTTTTAAATTAATTATTAAATGTTAAATTTTTTTGATATTACATAGATATAATTATAATTTTTATGATTTTTCTAGTTAAAAACACATTTAAAAACTTTTCACATCTTCTATTTAAAAATTGTTTAATAAATTATTCATAAAAATTTCGATCACATCATCAATGCGACATTATTTTTTTTCTGATGAGTAATAGTTTATAGTTTTAATTATCTTATAGTTGTTTTTTTATCGAAAAAAATTGATAATGTGTTAATGATAAGAAGTATACTAAATGAAACAACGGTGGACTCAAGTCATTTTATTGACCATACATATAGTAGGCTATCAGCCTTCAACCATTTAACGGAAAAATACGACTGTCAAGAAAAATTGAGAATACTTTAATTGTTTCATAGACTTAAACTTGAACGGATCGGAAATTAAATCATTGATTAAAATTAAATATAAAAATTGTGATTTTTATTGACATTAATATTTAACAAAAAAAAGTCACATTAATATCACTTTTAATGATAATATCAACGATAAAATAAAATGAATTGGCTTTATTGGATTTTACTAATTTTTACTATATTAATAATTGGAGGTGATGCATACAAAATTTTGGTCGTTCATCCCTATAATTCACCGAGTCATAATATTTTTTTGGAAGGTGTTTCTAAAGGATTAGCTAATAGGGGTCATCAAATCGATCTTATTTCACACTTTAAGCTGAAAAATCCCCCAAAAAATTACAAGATAATCGTCAATTTAAATGGTACGAGGCCAAATGTAAAGAATAATTTTACAATTGATTTTGCCTCTCAAATAGGAACAAATACTGTTCCATTTATTGCGGGAGTATTTGGAAATGAAATTTGTGAACTTATGGGTCACAAAGAGATGCAGAAGCTGATAAAAAATCCCCCAATGGATCATCCCTATGATTTAATTATTACTGAGGTATTCAATTTATAATTAGAACATAATTTTTTTTGTAATCTTTATTCAATTATTTAAAGAAAAAATTTAATTATTGTTTTTAAATATATTGTGAACTTTTTTTTTAGGCATTCGGATCAAGCTGTTACATAGGTCTTGGATATGTTTTTAAAGTGCCTGTAATAACAGTTTCATCATGTTTAGAATATTCGTGGATTTCTCCAGGAGTCGGTAATCCGGATTCAACGGCTTTTGCTCCCGACGTTTTGATGGATTCTGCTGAAATATCGACATTTTGGGAACGATTGAAAAACACATTAGTGACGCAATTTAGTAGAAATCAATTCTACAGGTACACATACAAAGTACAAACAAATGCGATGAGAAAATATTTGAGTTCGGAAATTCCAGATATTAGGGAAATCGAGAGGACTGTAGCATTAACTTTTGTCAATTCTTTCTTTACTCTGTTTGGCATTAGAATCAGAACACCGGCTCTTATTGACATTGCTGGAGTTCACATTGAAGAGAATGACGAAAAATTATCTCCCGTGAGTGTTTATTCTGCTTTATTTAATTCTGTAATTTTTATTTGTCATTTTGAAAATTTCTACTAAATATTTAACAAAAGTTTTTTTAAAGGATCTTCAAAAATGGATGGATGAGAGTAAAGATGGTGTGGTATATTTTACAATGGGATCGATGATTTTGATCGAAACACTACCGAAAGAGACAATTTTAGAATTTTATGCGTCTTTTGAAAAATTATCACCAATTAAGGTTCTTATGAAAATTGCAAATCCAGCAAAATTACCACCGGGTCTTCCAATAAATGTCCTGACCATGAAATGGATTCCACAAATTCCTGTTTTACGTGAGACAATTTTTAATTAATCTATTAGCCATATATGTCTATTCATTCGTTGTGAGGATAAAATTTTTAAATCTTTTTTCAGAACATAAGAATACAAAATTATTTATGACACATGGAGGTCTGATAGGGACTCAAGAAGCTCTTTATTATGGGGTACCAATGATCGGAATGCCGATATATGCAGATCAATTTTTCAACATTCGTATTTTCGTTAAAAAAAATATGGCTGTTCGTTTAGATTATAAAACAATTACAAGTCATTCTTTAGATAATGCACTGAATCTTGTTCTTTATAATCCAATCTACAGGTAGAAAAAAAAATTCTTTCTATTTTTATTTTGAGAAATTTAATAATAAATTAATTTCAGGAAATCAGCTAAATATGAATCTCAATTATTTCGAGATAGGCCAATGAGTGCAGGTGATACGGTGGATTTTTGGGTTCGATACATTATTAGAAATGGAGGAAATGCTTTAAAATCGCCAGCAGTTGATTTATATTGGTGGCAAGTTCAACTTCTCGATGTTTACGGTTTCATTTTACTCTGTTTTATAATGACAATTTATCTTATTATCTTATTTATTAAATTCATGTCACGATTGTTGTGCAAAAATTCGAAAAAATCGCGTGTTCATAAGAAAAATGAGTAAAGTAATTTTTACTATATATCAAATAAAATGTTTAATGATATATAATTACTACATTCGTTGACAAGTGCATAACTATAATAATTAATAGATAATAATAATTTTTGTTGAAGGCTGTGACAATACTTAATAAAAAAAACATTGATCTATTAAATAATATTTTTTCAAATTTAAAAATTACAGAAAAAACTGTATTGTTTGTATTAAAAGTATTAGAGATTATACAGGTATGACATTATATAAATGAACAATAAATGTCCATCGTCTCCGACATTTAATGAAAATTTTTAAAAATATTAATATTTTTAGCATTAATTGTTTATTATTTTTCAAAAAAGAAAAATTAATGCTATTTTAATTAAAACTTTAATTTTTCTGATAAACATTTTTGAAATTCATTTGTTCATTATCTTGAACTTAAATAGTATTAATGAATTAAACATGATAAAAATATGTTTTTCTTGCTACTGCGAAGAAACTAGAATCGACACAAAGAAAAAAAATATATATTAGAAACGAACCAATTTTTTTTTATTAGTGTCTTTTTTTTATCAACAATGGACAATGATAAAATCCGGTATTAACAAACAATATAATAAAAAATAATAGCTGCAAAATTATAAATAAATTAATAAAGCAAAAAAAAAAAATAAAATGAAATATAAATAATAATATGATAATAATATTATACTAAAGTGATATTTTTCCGCTTAATTAATTTAATTTAATAAATGGGTAGTTTCGGGCAAAATGAATTTTTTATTTAAATTATTTCTTGTGTTAATAATTAATAATTGTGAATGTGATGGATATAGAATTTTGGCAATTTTCCCCTATAATTCGCGAAGTCATAATAATGTTTTCGAGGGTATGACACGAGGTTTAGCTAAACGTGGTCATCAAGTTGATGTTGTTTCACATTTTGAAATGATAAATCCACCAAAACATTATCGGACAATAATTAGTTTGTCAGGTACGCGAAATGATGTTGTTAATAATTTTACAATTGAATTTGTCAATGAACTAGGAAATTTTGTTCCTATAATTTCACGAATATTTGGAAATGAAATATGTGAATTGCTTAATCTCAAGGAGATACAGAAATTAATTAAAACACCTCCAAACGATCCACCTTATGATGTTCTCATTACTCAGGTTAATTAACTAATTATTAATTAGCCTAATTAATTTAATTATTCTTAAGATTTTTATTAAAAATTATTTCTGTAATTGAAATTTTTTTCTATACCCTAAAAAATTAATTATATCTGTTACAGTCATTTACAGCAAACTGTTTCTTAGGAATAGGTTTTATTTTAAAAATTCCAGTGATAACTGTGTCAGCATCCTTGGAATTTCCCTGGACCAGTTCTGCTATTGGAAATCCTGATTCTATTGCATTTGCTCCAAATGTATTGATGAATTCAGCGGAAATTTCAACATTTTGGAAACGAATGAAAAATTTGATAATAAATTATCGAAGTGTGTTACAATTTCGTACAATCACCGAAGAAATACAAACGGAAATGATGAGAAAATATTTGAAATTCGATATGCCCGATATTCGTGAAACAATGAAAAGCACTGCTCTTACATTTGTTAATTCATTTCACAGTTTATCGGGAATTAGAATTAGAAGTCCAGCTCTAATTGACATTGCCGGAATACATTTAGAGGATGCTCCTTTAACAGTGTCAAAGGTTTTATTTTTAATAATAATTAAAAAAATAAAATTTTTATTCGAAATTGAAAATTTTATTTTTATAATAATTATCTTTTTTTTTCATTAAAGGAACTAGGGGATTGGTTGGATGAGAGTAAAAAAGGTGTCGTTTACTTTTCATTGGGTTCTTTAGTGGTAATTGAGACACTTCCCAAAGAAACGCTTCTTGCGATTTTCTCGTCTTTCAAAAAAATTGCCCCTGTTAGAGTTGTGATGAAAATCGTCAATAAAGAAAAACTTCCTTTCAGTCTACCCAGTAATGTTTTAGTTTCAAAATGGATTCCTCAACTTCAAGTTTTAAGTAAGCAAAACAAAAATATTTTCTTTTATTTATAATAATTTTATCAAATAAGTGATAATAGTCTAAACGATATTTTTTTTAGAACACAAAAATACAAAATTATTTATCACACATGGAGGTTTAATGTCAACATTAGAAGCATTGTACTATTGTGTTCCATTAATAGGAATTCCATTGTTTTATGATCAATTTTTTAATGTTGGTATATTGGTGAAAAAAAATATGGCAATCGAATTAGATATCAATAAATTAACTGAACATTCTCTAGATAAAGCTTTAACAGAAATTCTAAACAATCCGATATACAGGTATAAATATTCTTCACTATTACATAATAGTTCAAATTAAAATGTTCAAATTAATTTTTTTAATTCAAAAAAAGTTAATTTTTTTGCAGAAAAAATAAACATTTATTTTTTACAGGGAATCGGCAAAATACGAATCTCGTCTATTTCACGATAGGCCAATGAATTCAACAGAAGCTGTGAATTTCTGGGTGGAATACGTGATTAGAAATGGACCAGATTCTTTAAAATCACCAGCAGTTAATCTCTATTGGTGGCAACATAATCTTCTCGACGTTTATGGATTTTTAATATTATGCTGTTTTTTGCTAATGTATTTCCTTTTTATTTTTTTAAAATATGTTTTACATTTCATTTTAATTTATAATTTATAATTTTTAATTTTAATTTATTGTTCTATATAGAATAAATAATTTATCACACGTTTTCTTTTATCTAAATATTTTATTAATAAATTTTTTTTAAGATAAAGGAAATGTAAGTATAAATTATTATTTTCAATTAAAATTCATTTACTAATTATTTAAAATAAAGAATATTTATCAAAATTTCCTTTCATTATTTTTCCATATTTTTTGTATGTATTATTTTTTGTTTCTATTTTTTTTTTACTATTGTTTCGATTCTATTTTAAAATTAAAAACATTTTCATTCGGTACATTTGAAAAAAAAATCGCTTTTCCCACAAAGTGATGTTGAAATTTCCAAAGTTATCTTTTTCTACATAAAAACATGTTACGCAACTGAAATAAATTGCATATACATTAATATTCTTCATGAGATCAATGTGGCAAGTCAGTCTCATTATTGAATTGCCTGATACCTGTTCTTAAAATCCGTTTAGCATATTCGATTTATAAATGTGATACTTGTTTTATTTTCATTGAAACAAAAAAAAATGAATTTTCTTTCTTTAATTATTTTCTGTTTCTTTTTTATAAACGAAATTCATGGCTACAGAATTTTGGCAATATTTCCATTTAATTCACGTAGTCACAATAATGTTTTTGAAGGTGTAACGCGTGGTTTAGCTAAACGTGGACATCAAGTTGATGTTGTAACACATTTTGAAATGAAAAATTCACCACCAAATTATCGGACAATTATAAATTTATCCGGTACCAGAAGGAATGTAGTGAATAATTTTACAATTGACTTTGCATCACAACTTGGCGATGACCTCGTGCCATTAATTTCTGTCTTTTATGGAAATGAACTTTGTGAGTTACTCGCTCACGAGAATATTCAGAAACTTATTAAAAATCCTCCAAGGGATCCACCTTATGATATTTTAATCACTGAGGTTGGTTTTTAAATTTTTTAAATTTTAAAAAATTTTTAAAAATTTTTAAAAAGTTTTTTATAATTTTTCTATGCTTCTTCTTAGGCATTTACAGCAAATTGCTTTATAGGAATTGGACATATTTTAAAAGTACCAGTAATAACAGTTTCTTCATTATTGGAATTTTCTTGGACAAGCGATCATGTTGGAAATCCAGATTCAATAGCATTTGCGCCAAATGTTATGATGGATGCGGCAAAAATTTCAACATTTTGGGATAGGTTGGAAAATACAATAATAACATATCGTAGTAAATTTCGTTTTTTTTCAATTACTGAACAAGTACAAACTGAATTGATGAGAAAATATTTAAGTTCAGATATGCCAAATATAAGGGAAGTGGAAAAAAGTACTGCTCTAACATTCATTAATTCTTTTCACACATTATTTGGTATTCGAATAAGAAGTCCTGCTTTAATTGATATCGCGGGAATACATGTGGAAGACAGTGACGTTACAGTATCCCCGGTGAGAGAATTTCTTTTTTTTTTTTTTTTTAACTGAAATGGTTAAAAATAGAACAAATTGGTAAATTATAACACTTAGAAAAATATGCTATTGAATCAACAGCATTTCTGTAAAAGGTATAAAAATTATTAATTCAAGAGCATATGCTATAAAGTAAAATTTTTTTTATAGATTTTATAGCATAAGCTAATTTTTATATACCTTTGGCAGAAATGCTATTGATTTAATAGCATATTTTTTTCATTGTGCAATTACAAAAAATTGTAATGATAAGATAAATTAATTTAATGAATTAATTTCATAAAAAATAGTAATTTTAGTTTAGAATCTTAATTTTTAGAGTCTTCAGAAATGGTTAGACGAAAGCCCTCAAGGAGTGGTTTACTTTACACTTGGTTCAATGGTTTTAATCGAGACTCTACCAAAAGAAACACTTCTTGAAATATATTCAGCTTTTGAAAAAATAACACCTGTCAGGGTTCTCATGAAAATTGCAAATAAGGATAAATTACCACCGGGACTTCCCAATAATGTACTAATTTCTGATTGGATTCCACAACTTCAAGTTATGCGTAAGAAAAAATGCTCCTTTAAATTTAATTTCTTATTTTCTAAATTCACAATTCAATATAAAAAATTTGCCCTTTTTCAAACTTATTATAAATATGTAATTTGCATTTATAATTTTGTATATGACAAAATCGATAAACAATATTTTCTAATAGGTAATTAAAATGTTATAATAATATTGAATTTAAATAGTTATTAAGTCAATATAATTACCATCTGAATTACATTTCATGTGTTTCTGACAGGACATAATAATACAAGATTATTCATAACACATGGAGGATTAATTTCAACTCTCGAGGCATTATATAATGGCGTTCCTTTAATTGGATTACCGTTATATGCTGATCAATTTTCCAATATTCGCATTTTTGTTAACAAAAATATGGCAATTAGATTGGACTATAAAAAATTGACAAAGAAGTCATTGGATCATGCTCTCAATGAGGTTTTAAATAATCCAAAGTATCGGTGTGTATTTTTATATAAGACACTTTTTTTTTTGTTTATTTATAACAACTTCAATAAAAAAATTTGCAACTTAAAAGGTAATTTCATAGAAAAATTGCAAAAAAACTATTAATAATATCTTTTTACAAACAGAGAGGCTGCAAAATATGAATCAAAATTATTTCGCGATAGACCAATGACAGCGACAGAAACTGTTAATTATTGGGTTGAATATATAGTCAGGAATGGACCGAATTCTTTAAGATCACCAGCAGTCAATCTCTATTGGTGGCAATTGGCCTTACTTGATGTTTATGGATTTTTATTACTGTGTAGTATCATCACAATTTATTTGTTTTTGTTTATTATTATACGCACTATTCGGACTATTTTGAAAAGAATAATGCCCACCACAAAATCTCACAATAAGAAGAAAAATTAATTTTTCAAAAATAAAAATTATTATTTATTAAATATTATTAATACGAAATTTTTATCACTTATTTTTGTACATTGCATGTGTATATAATTAGAAATAAATTAAGAAAATAGAAAAACATTTTCAAGGGTATATTTTTAGTAATTTTTTTTAAATCACTATTTAACTATTGATAAGGTAAAATATAATAACGTTAGTTACGAACAATCTATAATCGAAATGATTTGCTTTTTTTCAAAACTATTCTGAGATCATGTTAACTATATAAATGATTACTTAACAAACAAAAAAACATATCTTGCAACATCTATATATGATTTAAATTGATAAATAAATTCATTTACACAGAGAAACCTTTGGGTTATATACGTCTTATCTCCCATGTAGTGTCTTTCTAAAGGTGCTTTTATATCTCCAGTATTTTTGATGAGTGTATCAATGATTTTTCACGACCGTGATTGGCTTTACTAAAAATTTCGTGAAAAGTGGAAATTTTAATAGAGCCAATCACTGAATTTTCATGACCGTGAAAAATCATTTTGTCGCACCCGAAGAGGGAGAAAAAATAGTGGGAAACAAAAATTTTTACTACTCTAGACGAGCATACGATTCAAAAGATTTCTTCGTGTATTATTGCTTCAGTGTTAGTTTTTCACTTCAGCTTGAAACAATATATCTTTAAATTGTATATATAGAAAAATGAAATTCTATTCTTTTTTTATTATTTTGAGTTTCTTTATTATAATTGAAAGTGATGGATATCGAATTTTGGCAATATTTCCATTTAATTCAAGAAGTCACAATAATATGTTTGAAGGAGTGACTAAAGCATTAGCTCGCAATGGACATCAAGTGGATGTTGTCACTCATTATGAAATAAAAAATCCACCGAAAAATTACAAAACAATTATCAATTTAGATGGAACAAGAACAAAATTGGTGAATAATTATTCAATTGAATTCGCCCATGATTTAAAAGTGTCTATAATAAAATTAATTTCCGAATTATATGGAAATGAACTTTGTGATTTAATGGGCCTAAAAGAAATGCAAAATCTAATCAAAAATCCTCCAAAGGATCCTTCTTATGATATTTTAATCACTGAGGTATGCTATTTTATTTAATATTTTTATTTTTAAAATTATTTTCTGTTTTCTTTGCATCATGAAAAATTCTTTCAATAATAAAAAAAAATGTTACTTTTTTTTTTAGTCATTTACTGCACAATGCTTTATAGGAATTGGATACCATTTTAAAATACCGATTATTACAGTATTAACAACAATGGAAAATGTATGGATTAATTCTGCAATTGGAAATCCAAATTCGGCGGCATTTGTGCCAAATGTATTTAGTGAAATGATAGAAATTTCAACATTTTGGGATCGATTAAAAAATGTTATACAAATTTATCAAAGTAAATATGAATTTAACAAATGTACTGAAAAAGCACAAACAGAGGCAATGAGAAAATATTTGAGTCCTGATATGCCAAATGTAAGAGAAATTGAAAGAAAAGTATCATTGACATTCATCAATGCATTTTACAGTTTCAATGGCGTTAAAAGCAAAACTCCTGGTGCAATTGATATTGCTGGAATTCATGTTGAAGAAATTGATAATAAATTACCATCGGTTGGTTTAAAATTTTTAATATTTTTTTTTTTTCTTCTAAATTTTCTAAATCATTAATAAAAATTTTATTTTAATATATAAATAAAGGATTTACAAAAATGGATGGATGATAGTAAACATGGCGTTGTTTATTTCACATTGGGCTCAATGGTTGTGATTGAAACTCTTCCAAAAGAAACTCTTTTGATATTTTATTCAGCATTTGCAAAAATAGCGCCTACGAGAATTTTAATGAAAATTGTAAATAAGGAAAAACTTCCACCGGGACTTCCTAATAATGTTCGTATTTCTAATTGGATTCCTCAAATTCCAGTTCTGCGTAAGAATTTTCTTTTATTATTTTCTTTTTTAAAAACATTTCAATTTGCGAATTTAATTCAATTCAAATAATCTAATTAAATAAATTTAATATTAATACCTAATTTATTGATTATTAGGACACAATAATACTCGTTTATTTATGACACATGGAGGTCTTTTATCAACATTAGAGGCACTTTACCACGGCATACCTATGATTGGATTTCCTCTGTTTGGAGATCAATTTCTAAATATTCAACTTTTCGCGAAAAAAAAGATGGCAATTTTATTGGATTATAAAACAATAACGGAAGAATTATTAAATGATGCTTTGAATTCTGTTTTACATAATTCTACTTTTAGGTAATTTATATATATGATATTAGTTATTACAAAAAGTTAAAAAAAAATTAAAAAAATAATACAATTTTTTTTGCAGAGAATCAGCAAAATATCAATCACAATTATTTCGTGATAGACCACTAACAGCTGGTCAAACTGTTAATTTTTGGGTTGAATACATAATTAGAAATGGACCAAATTCTTTAAGATCACCAGCAGTCGATTTATATTGGTGGCAATTTGAACTTCTTGATGTTTATGGATTTTTATTGTTATCTTTTGTAATAATTTTATTTATTCTAATGAAAATAGTTAAATTTATCTTTTATAAAATTTTGAAAATTTTTACCGATGATGATTGTTGATTATCAAAATTTATTATATTTTAATTTATTTGTATTTTAATTTTTTTTTTGTAATTATCGAAATAAAAAATTATTTTTATTAATAAATTTCATTAAAATCATTTTATTTTCACATTGAAATCATTTTGTTTTCATATTGTGGGTATGGTAAACATTCTACTTCAAAATAAAGTGTATCCTTTTACAGAAAGGGAATAAACTTGATTGTTTATGACAGATTCGATTCGTGTCAATACAAGAACCCACTTTGTCATGCCTCTATGATCGAATTTCCAATATATCGTGCTTTTCAATTTACTATAATATTAAAATAAAATTATAATAGGAAATTTTTTTACAGAAATTTGTAAAAAAGAAACAAAAAATATTTCTAATGAGAATAAAATTAAAAATTTATTAATAATTTTAAAGAGTAAAGATTTTCCCTTACGGAATGTTTAATAAAAAGTTGAGAAAAATTCGATCATTGGAAGGAATAAAATAACATAAAAAATGTATGTTATTAATGTTTATTGCCACAAAACAAAAAACGACTTTTTGATGAATTGGTTCGTCATCATCTTCATGTTAAATCTAATAAAAATATTTATAATTTTATTTATAACACCACATTAACTTTTTTTTTAAATAATAAAAATACACAAGTAATAACAATTACATACAAATCCATACAAAAACACGATTGCAAACCGAAAGTAATATAATGACAGGTTCATTACCTCCTGCCGCCGTCAGATGGCAGCAGCATGCAGGGCGCACAAAGTCGCAGCTGTTATTAGATTACTTTTCTACTTTTTGTTTTGCAACCATGTTTTTCTATGGATTCGTACCGTCTTTTGGATTTAGGAAATTTATAAGATGAGGATTTTGGCTGATTTTGTTAAAAGTGTTTGTTAAAAATGGTTTTTTTTATTTAAGAACCATAATCAAAAAGAATTTTTAAGTGCCAACTCATTTTTATTTAAACCTCCTTCTGGCGTACCGTGTCCTTCCAATGATCGAATTTTCCTCAACTTTTAATTAATAATTTTGTTATGGATTATTATTGTTGGATAAAAAAATATTTTGAAATATTTTCATAATTTTGAGTGTCTAAGAGGAAAAAATAAATAATTTTTTTTTTTTTAATGCAATGTACAAATTAAAGACAAAAGAAATTAAAACCATTAATTTTTATCACTTTTTTTGTTTCTAAATGTTATCAATTTAAAGCAAGGTTGTTTCGACATTTTTTCATCGAGTATTTTCAGTTTGTATTTAACTTTACATTTTACAACAATGTTTTATATTTCGCAAATGTGAGAGACTTGCGATAAAAAAAAGTGATCAATTCAAAATTCATTATTTATATTTAAAATTTTTTTTTTTTTGCCGTAAAAATGGATTTTTACAAAAACATATTATTTATTATTTTATGCATTAAATTTTATAGTGAAACTTATAAAATATTAGCAATTTTTCCCCTAAATCCAAGAAGTCATAATATTATGTTAGAAGCAATTGTCAAAGGTTTAGCGAAAAATGGTCACAATGTCGATGTTATAAGTCATTATGAATTGAAAAATTCTTTAAAAAATTATAAAACAATTATAAATTTAAATAACACTTTAAAATCATCTATAAATTTTATGACAATTGATTTTGCATTTGAAATTGAAGAATATTTGATATCATTAATTGCCACAAATGGTAATCAAATTTGTGAATTAATGGCACACAAAGAGATGCAAAAATTTATTAAAAATTTACCAAATTATGATGTTGTCATCACCGAGGTAAAAATATGAAATTTTTTTTAAACAACAAAAGAATTACGGAAATTATTTATTTTTTTTAGGCATTTGCAGCGAATTGTTATTTTGGATTTGGATACATTTTAAAAGTACCTGTAATAATTGTTTCTACATTTTTAAAAGAATTTTCATGGCAATCGCACATAATTGGTAATCCAAGTTCAATTGCTTTTACTACGAATGTTTTGCTTAATATGGTGTTGCCTAAAACATTTTTTCAACGCTTAAAAAGCACTTTTGTTTTTTATCAAAGTAGATATATTTTTGAAAAAATTACTCATGTACAAACAGAAGCTATGAGAAAATATTTGAGTTCAGATATACCAAATATAAGAGAAATTGAAAAAACTGTTTCATTAATGTTTGTTAATTCACATCATACTTTATTTGCCATACGGCCTAACACTCCGGCTGTAATACCAATTGCTGGTATTCACATTGAAGAAAATGATGACGAACTATCTTTAGTGAGTTTTCATATTTGTTTTTTTGATATTTTATTTTTTGCTCTTAAAATATTTTCTATAATTTTTTTTTTCTATTCTAAAAGGAACTGAAAAAGTGGATGGATGATAGTATTCATGGTGTAATTTACTTTAACCTCGGTGCTATGATGCTGATTGAAAGTTTTCCTAGAGACACTCTTCTTGCTTTTTATGCATCATTTGCTAAAGTAGCTCCTATAAGGATACTCATGAAAATTGCGAGTGAAGATAAGTTACCACCAGGTTTACCTCAAAATATTTTGACATTATCATGGATCCCTCAAATTCCCGTTTTAAGTAAGATTAAAAAATTTCATTATTTTTACACTATATGGGACAAAAAAAAAAAAATTAAATTCCTTTGACGATAAAAATAATTTAAAAATTAAATTTTCTATAGAGCACAACAACACAAAGGTTTTTATCACTCATGGAGGACTAATGAGTTTACAAGAAGCAATTTACCATGCTGTACCTATGATAGGGCTACCATTTTTTATTGATCAATTATCGAATATTGAAATTTGTGTTGAAAAAAATATAGGCATTCGTTTGGATTTAAAAACATTAACTGAAACAAAATTAAATAATGCATTGAATCTCATTCTTAATGATTCAAAATACAGGTAAGTTATTTAAAAAAATTTAATAATTCCCTAGTTAATAATTGAAAAATTTTTGAATAGAAAAGCTGTTTTACGTGAATCGCGTCTCTTTAAGGATCGACCAATGAGTGCAATAGAGACTGCAAATTTTTGGGTTGAATATGTCATTAGAAATGGACCAAATTGTTTAAGATCACCAGCAGTCGATTTGCATTGGTGGCAAGTGGAACTTTTAGATATTTATGGATTTTTACTATTTCTTTTTATTTCAATACTGTGGTTAATTGTATTTTCTATAAAATTTATTGTTATATTTATTAAATCAACAAAGCTCGATATTGACAATAAAAAAAGAAGCTAATTATACAGAAAATTTTTAAAAAATTTGAATACTCAAAATTTTCAATCTCCGATTAGAAATAATTAAACTAAATTCACTATGTAGATAATGATTTTCTTCAAATGTACGGCATATTATAATAAGTACTGAGAGTGGAAAATTTTAGATTATCATCAAAATTAGGAGTACTAAAAATAATATTTAACAAATAAAACTGAATTGACTGCAGCTAATTGTCTTTTATCTTAAAAAATATTTTTAAAATTCCTAACAAAAAAAAAGCAATATCGAATTTAAATTGTACTTGAAATTTACAATTGCTTTTGCGTCATTTATATTATATTTGATATAGATAATAAAATTGTATAAAAGAGTGGGAAAACTTTATCAAATAAATAAATATTAAATAATGATATAATTATTTATAGAATATTACATCAGTAAAATTTACAACGATCAATGATTAAAAATACGAAAAATAATAAAATTTTATAGCCAAAAAATTTTTCTTTTAAAAGAATCATGAATTACAAAAATTTTTTACTGACAAAAAATTATAGTAATTTAGAAAAATAAAAATCGTTCATCATAAACATTGTGAATTTCATCGACATATGATTTTAAAATCGATAAATGGAATTTTTCAAAATAGAAAATAAATGATTTTTTAAACTAATTTTCATTTGTTGTTTTGACAATCTATAAATCAAATATAATAAATATAAAATTGAACTTATCAGTCTATTTACTATGTTTGTCAAACATTAAAAAAAAAAAATTTGCTAAAGCTTTTTGCATTAGTAAGCATTATGCAAACTGAGTATTCAAACTGATAATTCCTCTTTGCGCTGTACCATTACATTCTATCAGTCGAAAAAACATCGTTGCACTAAGCTCATTATCTTAACTTCGGAGTTTATATATATATATTTCAAAATAATTTTTTATATAATTAAAAAAAATGTATTTTCATAAATTAATTGAATTATTATTTATTAGTGGTGTTATTGTGGAAATTAATAGTTATAGAATTCTAGGTGTATTTCCAATGAATTCAAGAAGTCATAATAATATGTTTGATCCTTTAATGAAGGGTTTAGCAAAACGAGGACACAAAATAGATGTCATAAGTCACTTTGAACTCAAGAATCCTCCAGATAATTATAGGACAATTATTAATTTACATGGGACTAGACACGATTTAACCAACAATATTTCAGTTGAACATGCCTCACAAATTGGACACGATCCAATAATACATATTAGCACAACTTATGGCAATGAATTTTGTGAATTAATGAACCTTGAAGAATTTCAAAAAATTATCAAAAATCCAATACATCATTACGATCTCATCATAACTGAGGTAAAAAATAATATTTTTATTATTTTTAGAAATAAAAAAAAATTATATGAGAAATAAATTTATATCAAAATTCAGGCATTTAGCTCAAATTGCTATATTGGATTAGGATATGTTTTAAAAGCACCGGTAATAACAGTTTCAACATTATTGGATTTTCCATGGGTATCTGATGCCATGGGTAATCCAAGTTCAACAGCTTTTGCCACAAATGTCTTTATGGATAAAGCATTTGTCACAACGTTTTTTGATCGTTTAAAAAGTACATTTATTCATCATCATACAAAATATAGATTCAATAAATTAACTGATAAAATTCAAACGGAAGCTATGAGAAAATATTTGAGTCCAGATATGCCAAATGTCAGAGAAGTCGAGCGAAGTGTTGCTCTAATGTTTACAAATTATCATCATACATTATATGGACCTAAACCATTCACATCAGCAGTGATTCCAATAGGTGGAATACACGCCGAACAAAATGATGATCAATTCACACCTGTAAGTTTAGAAATATTAATTTTCTAATTAAAAAATTTTTTTTATTAATAACTAACATTAATTTTTAATTATGAAAACAATTTTTTCTACCTCCAAGGAATTAAAACAGTGGATGGATAAAACTACACATGGGGTCATTTATTTTAGTCTTGGATCTATGATTCTCATTGAGAGTCTCCCTAAAGACACTCTACTTGCATTTTATGCATCATTTGCTAAAGTAGCTCCAATAAAAGTGTTAATTAAAGTTCCAAATAAAGATAAACTTCCTTTGGGTCTTCCAAAAAATGTCATGACCTCACCTTGGATACCTCAAATTCCAGTTTTAAGTAAATTTCTATTTTTCATTTCTAAAAAAAAAAGAATAAGATAATTTTTACTACTTTCGGAGTAAAACGAGAACTGTCCGAAGTTTCTGCACATCTCTGGAAAATTTTACTCCAAAAATAGTAAAAATTTACTCAAGAAATATAGTAAAAATTACTACGGAAACAGTAAAATTTACTACAGAAATAATCAATTATATACTATTTTTGGAGTAAAAGTTGACAGAGATGCTGACAGTTCTCGTTTTACTCTGAAAGTAGTAAAAATTACTTTTTCTTCCATTATATTTTATATTTTAAAAATTAATTATTACTTGTAGAACACAAGAATACAAAGGTATTTATCACACATGGAGGATTAATGGGCACAATGGAAGCACTTTACAATGGCGTTCCCTTAATTGGTTTACCCTTTTTTTCTGATCAACAGCCAAATATGGAGATTTATGTTAAAAAAAATATGGCAATTCTATTGGATCCAAAAACAATTAATGAGAAAAAAATAACCGATGCTCTAAATAGTATCCTAACTGATCCGAAATATAGGTAATTTTATTTTAATGAAAAATTAATTAATTAAAAATTAATTTGGATATACTTCAAAAGTAGGGGAATTTTTTTTTTTTTCATTAAATTTTATATTATTTTCCTTAGGGAAGCTGCGAAACGTGAATCTCTTTTATTTCGCGATAGGCCAATGAGTATATTGGACACTGCAAATTTTTGGGTTGAATATGTCATTAGAAATGGACCAAATTGTTTAAGATCACCAGCAGTCGATTTGTATTGGTGGCAAGTTGAATTGTTGGACGTTTATGCATTTATATTAATTTCTTTTATAATCGTCATCTATCTTTTTGTATTTTTTATCAAAAAAATGGTTAAGATACTAAATAATTCATTGAAAAATTCTCAAAATTCAAAGAAAAATAAATGAATAAAAAAATAATTTTTTTTTTTTTAAAGTAATTAGGTAAATTAGGTAAAAAAGTAATGTTTATCAAAAAATTTTAATTCAATTATCCCCTTTTTCAAATCTTAATTAATAAGAGATTAATAAGTTGAAAATTCATTGAACTTTAATCCATGACCTTTAAATAAAAAATTATCATTATTTAATCAGGTATTTTTTTTGATGTTTGAAAATATTTAAAATTTATTTTATTAAATTTTATTTTAGTTTCAATATTTACCTTTATAAAATTTTAAATAATTTTTTTTTTCAAATTAAAACCTAAAAAATTCAATATATTTCTTTAATCATAATTACTAACAACGTTTAACGATTTAATTGTCATTAAAAAAAAAAAATATTCTTTTTTATTAATACCGAAAAATAAAATCCAAAAATTCATATTTCTTGATTATTAATCGACAGTTGTCACTATTTTTAATTTGAAACTGCATTTTTGATGATAGACAATTTTTATTCATTATTGCGTAATTCTAATGAGATAGAACATTGCACGCATTCTCTATATTGTCATCAACGAGTCATTTCTGAGGGCCAATTTATTATTCTAAAAATATGTCTCTAATTTTGCAAAAAAAATTCGCTCACAGAGGATAAAGAAAAAAATATTTTTGTAAAACGATCAGTCAGTGTCATAGAGAATAATGTTTCGTTTCTAGAAAACAATTTTTTTTTTCGGTGCATTGTTTTCTTTTTTAAAAAAAAAGAAAATTCATTAACAGAAGGATAGAATAAAAAATTATTCATTAATAGAAGAATAAATAATATTTATAAAATAAATTATTTAAGAAAAAAATTGCAATAAAAATAAATAATGCATTAAAAAGCAGAGAAAAATATTAAACCAATATTTTGTATAAGACGAATTAAAACAAGAAAAATTTTAATTAAAAACAAGAATTTAAAAGATTAAAAAATATTTATATTGAAAATAGAACAATAGAAGAGTAAAAATATTAAATTATTTAAACAAAATTAGTAAAGAGAAACAAAATTAGTAGAAAAAAAAAATTTCACAATAGAAAAAAAAAATAGAAAAAATATTTTAATCAAAATGAAATTAAAAATATATTTGACAATAATTTTGAATATTTTCTATTATTGCAATGGTTATCGTATTTTGGGAATATTTCCATTTAATGCAAAAAGTCATTTTATGATGTATGGTGAATTAATGAAAGGACTCGCAAAAATGGGACATCAAGTGGACGTGATAAGTCCATATCCATTGAAAAAACCCTATCCTAATTATTCGGATGTTATTGTTTATCCTCAAGTCACGCAAGGACTCGTGAATAATTTAACATATCGCGAGATGAAATTGTACACTTCTGGTACGCCAGTAGCATTTGTTGGTAGCGTTGCTGGTAATCAAATTTGTCAAGGTATGGCCGATCCAAAAGTTTTTAATTTTCTACAAAATCCACCCAATGATCCACCGTATGATGCAATTATTGTCGAGGTAATATTTTTTTAATTTCAATTTTTAATTTCAATTTCAATTTCAATTTCAATTTTTAATTTTTATTTTAATTTTTCATTTAATTTTAATTTAATTTCTGTTTTTTAAACGAGATTCAAAATATTTTTTTTTGATAAAATTGTTCTATCTAAATAGAATAAAATATTTTACTTACGAATATGTTGACAGAAAACTGGTTAATTCACTCACCTGTAACAGAAAACAAATATTTTATTAGAATAAAAAAAAAATTGAAATATTTCTATTTATTTTTTGCTGCATTTAAACAAATCATTGAACAATAATAAATTGTTATAATTTTAATTTTTATATAAATCAGAAATAACACATTATTAAATAAAATTCATTATTTTATAATGAATATTATAATTAAAAATTATTATTATTATTATTATTATTATTATTATTATTATTATTAGATTATTATTAGATTATTAAATAGTTTAATGAAATGTTATGTCATTGTAAATGTGGCTCTTTATTAAAATGACATAAGTTTCCAAGCAGACTGTATTATAAAAAAAAATTGCATAATCATTTATATCAGTTTAGAACATAAAAATAGCAAGTCATTGTTCTCTCTTTTTCTCTCTCTCTCTCTCTCTCTCTGAAGACTATTGATCTTATCAATAATTTATAGCTCGCGATTAATTAGCATATATTATCTATAGCGAAAAAAAAATCATAAGCTCCAATTGATTCATCATTTGTTTGAAAACAAATAAAAAAAAATTAAATATATTTTTTAATAAAATATTTTTTAAATAAAAATAATTGTATTATTATTTAAGAAATAACACAATTTTTATTATATAAATATTTAATTATTATTATTAATTATTATTTAAATTGATTAAGTTAATTTCTTTTTTGATTTGTTAAAACAAAATTTCAGATTTTTGGAGCACATTGTTTTTTGGCATTGGGTTCAAAATGGAATGTTCCTGTAATTGGTGCAAGTTCCGCTGTTCTTTATCCCTGGATGCATGATATTATTGCAAATCCCGAAAATTTGGCATTTGTCTCAAATAATTTAATAAATTATGCAGAGAATTTGGATTTTTCATCAAGACTCTATAATGTCATTAGTGCTAGTTTTAATAAATTTTATTTCAATTACATCACAGCTTCTCAAGATGAGATTATAAGAAAATATTTAGGACCAAATGCAATGGGTGTTAGAGAAGCAGAATCAAATGTTGCAATGATTCTTGTTAATTCATATTTTTCTCTAAATGGCGTAAGGCCATTTACACCAGCACTTATCGAAGTTGGTGGTCTTCACGTTCAAGACGAAAGTCCCGAATTGTCCAAGGTTATTAATTAATATTTTCTTTTTTTTTTTATTCTTTTACTTAATTAATAAATTTTTTTAAATACCAATTATCAGGATCTGAAAAAATGGCTCGACGAAAGTAATGAAGGTGTTGTATATTTTACATTTGGTTCAATGGTGAGAATAGAGACATTTCCCTTAAATATAATCGATAATTTTTACAAAGCATTTGCGAAAATTGCTCCTGTTCGGGTTTTAATGAAAATACCAAGAAAGGAAGATTTACCGGAGGGACTGCCTGACAATGTTCTCGTACTACCTTGGATGCCACAATTGAAAATTTTACGTGAGTCACAAATTATAAAGAATGATTTTTATGTTCACCCTAAAAAAAATTATACCCTGTATATCATCGCATTTTATTATATTCCAAAATTAAATTTAAAAATAAAAAATTCATATTTCCTTTTTGTAAGATGCTATTAAAATTAAAATAATTTATATAAACGAAATTTAACTACAACTCACAATCAATTTTAATAAGATTACTTAACTGGTTTTAATAAATTCAAAAAACTGGAGATTCAACTCTATACGTATAAATTAATTTAAATTGTCTTTCCTTATAAATTTTTCATAAAAAAAAAAATTAATTTCTTAAAAAAAAATTTCTATATTTTTAATAGAGAAAAAATTTATTTTTATAGAACATCCAAATGTAAAAGTTTTCATAACACATGGAGGTCTCATGGGAACTCAGGAATCGATATATTCTGGAGTACCAATGATAGGCATACCACTTTTTGCTGATCAATTTGTAAACATTGATTTATATGTATCAAAAAAAATTGCAATCAAATTGGATATTGACAATTTTAATGACAAAGATTTAGTTCATGCATTGAGTTCAATTTTAACTGATCCAAATTATAAGTGAGTATATAAATTATTCGTATTATATTAAAATGAAAAAAATAAATATATAAAATAAATTTCAGAAAAGCAGCAAAACGTATTTCTGAACAATTTAAAGATCGACCAATGACACCAATTGACACTGCCGAATATTGGATTAGATATATAATAAAAAATGGTAAAAATTCATTAAGATCACCGGCAATGGATTTATCATGGTGGCAATTGGCTTTACTTGATGTTTATGGATTTTTACTTCTCTCCTGTATTCTACTGTTGTTCTTAATTTACATTCTTGTGAAATTAATAAGAAACAATTTATTTAAAAATAAAAAAGTACCATTTTCTAAAAAAGTCAGATAACTAATTTTTTAATTATTAATAATTTTTAATTACTAATTTTTAAATTACTAATTTATTTATATTGTAAAAATATAATGTTGAAAATTTTGAAAATATTTATCAAATAAAAATCTCAGTATAATATATAAAAATTAGTTTTCAAATAAAATTCGCGACATTGATTATAATTCCCCCCCACCCCTCCACATATTTTTAAATTAATCCAATAATATTTTCCTTTAAAGCTGCTTGACATGAAAAGAGTGAAATATAAATAATCTTATCAGAATTTAATGAGTGTTTTTGTAGCTGAATAAGTTTTATATTTTAAAAATGAGAAGGGGAAAATCTTCGTTAGTTTAAAGGAAAAATGTTCTTTATTAGAACTATAGTGAGAAGAAGAGGAAGAAGAGTTTAAAAGCATTGTTGTGTTTACAAAATAGTTACCGGATCTTTTTAAAATATTAACGGATTGATTTCAATAACGGTAAAAAAAAAAAAAAATTTGCCTAAAAGAAAAGAAAATTCATTCAATATAAAAATCAATATAAAAATGCGTCTCATTAATTTTATGTGTATTTTATTATTTTGTTTTATAAATATTAATGAAAATAATGGATATCGAATATTGGGAATATTTCCATCAAATGTGAGAAGTCATTTTGTAATGTTTGAAAAATTAATGAAAGGTTTAATAATAAAAGGACATGATGTCGATATAATAAGTTATTTTCCACTCAAGGAGAAAATTAAAAATTATAAACACATTTCTGTTGATGAACTACTACCAGCTAAACATAATAATGTTAGTTTTCAAAGTTTTATAAAACCAATGAGAAATATTTTTTGGGTATCATTGGTCGCCGACGATATTGGAAATAAATTTTGTGATATCTTTAAACATCAACAAGTGAATGATATACTTAATAAATCTTCTCATGTGCCATATGACCTTGTTGTCACTGAGGTATTATATTTAAAAAAAAAAACAGTTGATTTCATCTTCATGAATCATCGATAATTATTTTTCTAAATCATTTCATTTTTAAAATTACTAATTCCACAGAAAATTAAAAGGCATTAAAATAAGCTGCAACGCTTATTATTATTTTAATTCAATTTCGCTTATTTTAATCCATTTTGGTATTAAAATAAGCAAAATTGGATTAAAATAATAAGCGTTGCAGATTATTTTAATGCCTTTTAATTTTCTGTGTCTTAATTAATATTTTTTATTTTTCCAGTTATTTTTTGCACCATGTTATTTTGCACTTGGTCGTTATTTAAATGTTCCAATTGTTGCAATGTCAAGTAATGCATTATTTGATTTTATGAATGATCCTTTTGGAAATCCAATAAATCCATCATTTATACCATCGGGTATGGTAACATATTCACAAAAAATGACATTTTGGCAACGACTCGTAAATACAATTTGCACGAATTTTATGAAAATTATATTCAATCGAAATATTCAAATACAGGACAAATATGTGGAAAAATATTTTGGACCTGGTTATCCAACTGTTTATGATTTACAAAAAGAAATTGCCTTAATACTTGTCAATTCACATTTTATATTCAATGGAATTCGTCCAATCACTCCTTCAATCGTTGAAGTTGGTGGAATGCACATTCAAGATGAGGGAGAAAAATTGCCACAGGTATGTGCATTTCAATATATAAAGATAGAGAAATAAAATTTCAATGAAATTTTTATTCAACAAAAAATTCCTAAAATTTTTATAATTCAAAACAGGAAATACAAAAATGGCTCGATGAAAGTGATGCTGGTTGTATTTATGTAACATTTGGATCAATGGTGAAAATTGAATCGTTTCCTGATGAAATTTTAGATGCATTTTACACTACTTTCCGAAATATCGCACCAATGAGAGTATTAATGAAAATTGCTAATGAAAAAGAATTACCATCTGGATTGCCAGAAAATGTAAAAACACATCATTGGCTACCACAACTCGAAGTTTTAAGTGAGTTTATTATTTAAAAAATTATAATGCAAATGAAACAAAAATTGTTTACTTTAATTTTTAGAGCACAACAATACCAAAGTTTTTGTTACCCATGGAGGCTTAATGGGAACAATGGAGGCAATTTATTACGGAGTTCCTATGATAGGAGTGCCTTTATTTGGAGATCAACATTCCAATATGCATCACTATGAACGACAAAAAATTGCCATCTTGATGAAACTTGAAACTATTACTGCTTCACGATTCACAAATGCTATTCAAACTATTTTAAATGTTCCAATTTACAGGTTACTATTTTTTTTTTTACAGCAAAACAAAAATTCTTGCTCAACAGAATATGAAATTTAAAATTATTAATTTACTACACTGAGAAAAAATATGCTATTAAATCAATAGCATTTCTGCCAACGATATAAATATTATTGATTCAAAAGCATATGCTATATAGAATCTATAAAATATTTTACTTTTATAGCATTTGCTTTTGAATCAATAATATTTATACCTTTGGAAGAAATATTATTGATTTAATAGCATATTTTTCTCACTGTATTATAGTTATTAATTATTATTATTATTATTCAGAGTATTTATGTTCCGGAGCCCCTAAAATTTTAGAAACGAAAAAAATTTTTAGGGGGGGGGGGATCTGGAACAAAAATCTCTTACTAAATATTATTATTATTATTAAATTCATAATTTCAGGACAACAGTGAAGAAATTATCGGAAATGTTTAAAGATCGACAGAATTCACCTTTGGAAACAGCAATTTTTTGGGTTGAATTCATTTGTCGAAATGGAAATGTTCTCAAATCACCGGCCATTGATTTAGAATGGTGGCAATTGAATCTATTGGATGTTTATGGATTTATATTATTCATTATTTTCATTACATTTTATATTATCTATTCTCTTTCAAGAATTCTGATAAGACTTTTACGAAGACTGAAATCTCATAAAAAATTCATATCAGGAACTGTAAAGAAGAACATGTAGATTATTCCATGTGTCTCACACACTCTCTATACAACTCTCTAGTCCATATTATATAAATATATAAAAATTTTACATTTTACAAATATATAAATAAATTTTTTTATTTCAATTCATAAATATATGTATAATTTTTGCTCCTTAATGCTATATATCAGATTAGAAGCTTAATTTTTGAAATTAAAAACTATTTTTAAAATTTGGGTGTATGTATCTATGTGTCATGTGCCTGTAAGACAAAGACGACAAATTTAACTTTGAATGGTATACACGTCACAGTGACAACCAACCAATGGGATAGTTACTATATTTTCGAGAAATTTCGAGTGATTATCGTTTAGAGATTTATTATATATATAATATCTGTGTACACTTATAACTAGTCATTAGTTATCAGTTTTTGATATTAATATGTCTCAAGAATATTTTATTTCTTTTTTACTCTTCATAAAGTACGCATCATATCATTTAAATTCGTCGCAATATTCTTTTTCGTTATTAATAAATCAAAAATTAAAAAAAAAATTATAAATTACTAAACAAATAATACTAAAAATAAATAATAAAAATATAAAAAAATAGTTAAATAAGTACAGAATATATCTATTAAAAATTAAAAAAAAGAAATATATATATACATATAAAGCAAAAAATGGGTTTACAAAAGATTTTCATGACATTGTTATTCATTGGGGTGTTGAATTTTGAATTTAACAATGGATACAGAATTCTTGGAATTTTCCCATTTCAGGGAACAAGTCATTTTGTTATGTTTGAAAAAATCATGAAAGAATTGGCAAGAAAAGGTCATCAAGTTGATGTTATTAGTCATTTTCCTTTAAAAGTGCCACAAGAAAATTATCATGATTTTAGTATTAAAGGAAGTGCTCCAGAAACAAAAAATAATGTCACATTTGAAGTGATTGAAAATATATCGAAATTTTTTGATATAAGAGATTTTTTACAATTGGAAATGAATGGACTTTGTGATATTATGGGACATTCAGTGATGCAAGATTTTATTAATGGACCACATAAAAATATATCCTATGATCTTATTATAATCGAGGTGAGAGTTTAATTATAAATTAATTAATAATTATTATTAAATTATAATTATAATTTTGTTTATAGATATTTATGAATCCTTGCTTTTTGGCATTTGGTCATCATTATAAAATTCCAATGATTGGAGTGACAAGCAGTATTCTTTATGAATGGATGAATGAACCATTTGGAAATCCAGCAAGTCCTTCATTAATTTTTAATTCGGAAAAAAATTCTTTTATTTCAAATTTTTATAAAAGATTAATTAATACAGTTAACAATTTTCGTGGGAAATTATTGTTCAATTATTATTCACAAGAACAAAATAAATATGTGAGAAAATATTTTGGTGATAATTTTCCAACTATTAATGAACTACAAAAAAAAGTGGCTCTAGTTTTGGTGAATTCACATCATAGTTTGACGGGTGTCAAACCATTGACAACATCTGTTATTGAAGTTGGAGGATTACATATTCAAAAAAATGAGGAAAACCTATCTGAAGTATTTTTCAAACAAAAAAAAAATGATAATTTTATAATTATTTTAATAATTATAGTTTATAATAATGAAATCAATAATTGTTTTTGCAGGATATTAAAAAATGGCTCGATGATAGTACAAATGGATGCATTTACATAAGTTTTGGATCAATGGTTCTTTTTGAAACATTTCCAATGTATTTACAAGACGCTTTTTACACAGCATTTCAAAATTTACCACATTTACGATTTTTAATAAAAATCAAAAATATTAGTGATTTACCGACAAAACTTCCGGACAATGTTAAAAGTTTCTCTTGGATTTCACAGTTACAAGTGTTTAGTAAGTTTAAAATAAACTTATTAAAGAAAATTAAAATTAAAACTGTATTTTAATGTAATTTTTATGACCCCTTAAAAAATTTTAAAGGGGTCATAAAAATCACGCTTTATAATTATTAAGAAATTAATTCTCTTTTAGAGCACAAAAATGTCAAGATATTTGTAACACATGGAGGAATGATGGGTGCATTAGAATCAATTATGAATGCAATACCAATTATTGGAATGCCATTGTTTGCTGATCAATCATTGAATCTCGAAAATTTGGTACAAAGGAATATTGCCATTTCGTTAAATTGGAAAACTGTTAATGGTGAACAACTTACAAGTGCCATTTCTCGTATATTAAATAATTCTATGTACAGGTAATATACATAACATTAAATTTTCATATAGTCGTAAATTTTCCACCCAACCATACAAAATTATATATATAGGGAAATATATTGGTTTAAATGTAAATATAATATAAATGTAAATGTTATGAAAATGTCAATCTATAAAGATAACTGAGCTTTTGTTTCTTCTACAAACTGCTGGTTCAATTAATTTCTATTTATGTTATTTAATTATATATTTTTAAATTTAATTTCTCTTTGTATTATAAAAATTACTTTTATAAAAATTACTTTTATTTAAAATTAAATGTTTAATTAATTATAAAAAATCAATAATTTGAATTTAATAATTAATTTTTAAATAATAAATATTTTAGAAAAAATGTTATGAAATTATCTAAATTATACATGGATCGACCGTTAAGTCCTTTGGAGACAGCAATTTTTTGGATTGAATATATTGGAAGAAATGGAAATATCCTTCAATCACCAGCAATAAAATTGAAATGGTGGCAGGTGGAACTTTTGGATGTTTATGGATTTTTGTTATTGGCTATTTTTCTTATTTTTTATATTATTTATTTTATTGCATTAAAATTATCAAAATTATTCCCTCCTTTTAAATACGGGCAAAAATTAATGTCAAAAAAGAAACAGTAAAACTGATCGATTTGAATATTAAAAAAAAAAATTTTTAATTTAACTGTAAATAAAAAATTGTTTTTAATTTTAATTTCTATTATTATTTTAAAATAAATAAATGTAATATTTTTGAAATTTTTTTTTTATAAAATAAAACAGTCTACGATTTTATATATATCTATTACGACCTTGAAGTTATGAAGTTCATTTCTGTTATCCCCCCCCCTCTCTCTCTCTCTCTCTCTTTGAAGATGTTACAAGACCATGTGATACTCTTGTCACACCATTCGAGATAATCGGTTTCATTATTGAAAGCTATTGAGAATAACAATAAATTTTAAGTGGAAAAAAAAATTATTCTTTAAAAAAAATATTCTAGTGTTAATTTAAACTCAGTGTTAATTAAATTCCAAAATGGGATATATTTTAACAATTATAACAATTGTCACTCTTGTTATTATTAATAATAGTGAAATAAGTGATGGCTACAGAATATTGGGATTATTTCCATTAAATGGTAAAAGTCATTTTGTTATGTGTGAACAATTAATGAAAACTCTTGCCAAAAAGGGTCATCAAGTCGATGTTGTTAGTCATTTTCCACTTAAAAAACCATTTTCTAATTATAGAGATTTTAGTTTAAAAGGTTCAATACCAAATGTTGTTAATAATTTAACTTTTCAACAATTTAACCAATTTACCCAAGGTTCTTTTAAACATTTTGTCGATATTACTGGAAATGAAATATGCAAGTTATTAAACCATCCAGTCATCAATAATATCATTAAAAATCCTCCCAATGATCCACCGTATGATCTCGTCATTGTTGAAGTAAATATTTTAAATTATTATTATTATTATTATTATTATTATTATTATGTTTCTGATTATTACTTTTTTTATTATTCTAAAAAAAATAAAAGAATTTTTCAAAAGTATTTATCATTGAATTTTTTTTTATCAAATTCATGTGATAAATATATTGATAAAATTCGATAAAAATTAATTTATTTTTCAAATTTTTTTCTATAATAATGATTAATAATTATTAATATAATTATGAAATATTAAAAATTATTAATAAATATATTTAAAAAAAAAAAAAACTGTTTTAGGTATTCGCTGCACATTGCTATTTTGCATTTGGACGACATTTAAAAGTGCCAATGATTGGTGTTTCAACAGCGGCATTATATGATTGGATTAGTGAACCAATAGGAAATCCAGCTAATCAGGCAATTATTCCCGGCGCATTTTCAGGATTAAATTTTAAAATGAATTTTTGGCAACGATTAAAAAATACATTAATGTCACATATAATTAAAAATGGTTTCAATTATTATGTTTCTGAACAATCGAAATTTGTTGATCAATATTTTGGTCCAGGATATCCTGGTATTTATCAACTTTCCAAAGAATTTGCTCTATTGTTAGTAAATTCACATTACAGTATTAATGGAATTCAACCTTTGACTCAAGCTGTTGTTGAAGTTGGAGGTTTACATATCGAAGACAGTGGAATTAAATTGGATACGGTTGGTTAACGATTCCTATTTTTTAAACACAAAACTTTTTTTTTTTGTTAAAAAAATTGTCAGGTATTTCTCACTAAGACAAAAATAGGTAATTAATAATAATAATAAAAATAAAAATAAATATGTTTCTGAGGTTGGCAAATATTGAAATAAATATATCTTTTCTGAACAGGATCTTCAACAATGGCTTGACGAAAGCACAAAGGGCTGTATTTATATATCGTTTGGATCAATGGTAAAAATAGAATCCTTCCCTATTGAAACTCTCAAAGCTTTTTATTCAACTTTTCGAAATATAGCGCCAGTTCGAGTTTTAATGAAAATCGCAAACCCAAAGGAATTGCCACCAGATCTTCCCAAAAATGTGATGATACATTCTTGGCTACCGCAAATTCAAATTCTAAGTATATAAAACTATAATTTTGAATTTCTTTAAAAAAAAATTTTTTAAATACCTGTTTTCCGTTTAGGCCTCGTTAAAATAAAAATTTAATAAATTACGGATGTAAAATTAATTCAATATAAATTTTAGATACAATCACAGAAAATTAAAAGGCATTAAATGCCATTTAATTTTCTCCCAGATAGCACGGAAACTTGCAGCAAGCTTGCGGCAAGTTCACCGTGCAAGCTTACTGAAAGCTTGTCTGATCTAGCGAAATGTCCCACCCAGGGCAAGCTTGCCGTGAAATCTTGCTGTAAGCTTTTCAGGAAAGGTTGTAAGCTTGCTACGTAAGGTTGCAGGAGAATTTCAACAAGCTTCTGGAAAGGTTGCTGCAAGGTTGCTGCAAATAGCTACTCGACCAACTATCAGAGAATAAAAAAATCTTGCTCTTAACCCTCGACTGTTTTTATGAGTTGAAAAACAGTTGAAAAACGAGGGTTAAGAGCAAGATTTTTTTATTCTCTGATAGTTGGTCGAATAGGTTCTCGGTTAGGGTCTTTGGTTAGTGTCTGTCGAACCCGGGTTCAATTCCCAGTCCCCTCAAATTTGTTTCGAAAATTTTCTCGTTAAGTTTTCAAATAAAAATAAACAGGACATAATTAATAAATAATAAACCTCACAAGGATTTTCAAATTTAGAAAACAAATAAATTTTTTATTAATTTAAAATGTATTTTTTAAAAATTGCAGCAACCTTGCAGCAACCTTACCAGAAGCTTGTTGAAATTCTCCTGCAACCTTACGTAGCAAGCTTTCACGGCAAGCTTGCCCTGGGTGGGACATTTCGCTAGCTCAGACAAGCTTACAGTAAGCTTGCACGGTGAACTTGCCACAAGCTTGCTGCAAGTTTCCGAGCTATCTGAGCTGTGATACTAAAATACCCATTTTCTCTAAAATTAACGAAACATTTATAATATTTAAAAATATTTCAGAGCACAAAAATGTACAAGCATTCGTCACTCATGGTGGATTAATGAGTAGTTTAGAAGCAATTTACTGTGGAGTTCCAATGATTGGAATTCCACTTTTTGGAGATCAGATTATTAATATAAAATCTCTACAGGAACGAAAAATAGCAACTTCATTGAATTATAAAAACATTACTGAAAGTGAATTCACAAATACTGTGAAAACCGTACTGAAAAATACGGAATTTAGGTGAAGATTTTTTTTTTATAATTACTTTTTAATTGATTACATTAATAATTAACTATTTAAATTATTATTATTATTATTATTATTATTATTTATTATTAACTAATTATTAAAATTAGATTTAATTGGTTATAATTAATTTTTTTTGTTAGAGAAAACGTCAAGAAGTTGTCAAAATTATATTACGATCGTCCTTTGAGTCCTCAGGATACTGCAATTTTTTGGGTCGAATATATAATAAGACACGGGAACGTTCTTCGTTCCCCAGCAATCGATTTATCATGGTATCAAGTTCAATTATTGGACATTTACGGTTTTATATTCTTGGTTATCATCCTTGTTATCTATCTTTTAATATTAATAATTCGCGGTCTAATTAAATGTGTTTTTGGTACAAAAAAGAGGAATAACAAAGAAATTCTTTCTAAAAAGAAGAAATAATATTCATTATTTTATATTATATAGAAGAAATTCTTTAATAATTAAATACACTCGACTTTTTTTTATAAATTTCTTTTTCAAATAATTTTAAATAGTAGAATTTTTAATTAAATAAATTTTGAAATCTGTAATATCTATAATTTTTAGTTTTTTTTTTTTTTAGTGAATGACTGACACGTACTTATATTATAAATATATTTTGTATATTTTATTATTAATAAAATACTAAAGATTTGGAATTTATATAATAGGTAATAAAAATTTAATTATACTTTTTTTTATATTAAAATGAAAATTATATATATAGAATAATGTGAAAAATTCCCATGAGTTTTTTTTTCACAATCGAAACAAAACTCAATAATAAAGAGAAATGAATAATTTTTTTGTTGATCAGAATAAAATATAAAATTTCTCTCTCTATATATATGATCTCTTTTCATTATTTTAATATTGGAAAATAACAAAAATAATAATTCTAAAAGAGAAAAAGTTTCCAATTAATATTAATTGGAGAAAAAATTCCTCCATATTAGAAATAATTATTTTTTTAATAATTTTATTAAAATTTAATTTAATTAAACAAACTTTTTTTCATAAACGTATATTATATTTAGCAAAAGAAAAAGTGGTAATGATTCGAATATTTTATTATTCATATTTAAAAATGAAAGATATATTCTTATCTACAAATTTTAATAGAAATAAAATATAAAAAGAATGTGACAGTTCTTATTTTTAATTTGTGGTAAAAAGGAATAGTTTTTTTAAAAAAAAAACAATATTACTTTTTTGACTATAATAAACAAATATTTAATTTAAAAAAATAAAACAAAAAATTAATTAAATAATTAGTAAATTATTATGAAAAAAGAATTAAAAAAGTCAATTAAAAAAAGCAATGAATAAATATACGAACTAATGAAAAGATTTTTTCACAATGAGTTCATTAAATTTTCTGACAATTGGACTAATTATAATAACTATAATTAATTGTAAAATAAATGATGGTGCAAGAATTTTGGGAATATTTCCATTACAAGGATCAAGTCATTTTGTAATGTGTGAACGATTAATGAAATTATTGGCAAAAAATGGACATCAAGTAGATGTAATTAGTCATTTTCCTCTAAAAGAACCATTTCCTAATTATAAAGATTTTAGTTTAAACGGTACATTACATCCAATTGTAAATAATGTTAATTATTCAGATATACATTTGTTTTCAACAAAATCATTAAAAAATCTACTTCTCTACGCTGGTGATAAAGTGTGTGAATTATTGAAACATCCAATTTTAGAAAATTTTATAAAAAACCCACCAAATCATCCACCTTACGATCTCGTTATCATAGAGGTAATTTTGAAAATTTAATTTAAAAAAAAATTGTATTTAAAAAAAAAAAATTATTTTCCAGGGTGGCTACTAAAATAAAATTTCTGGCTATTTCTATTCCAAAAATTTTTTTTAAATTGTTATTATAAAAAAAATATATTCACTAACCTTCGCCTGCAACCTTTCGTAAATTTTAGAGGAGATTTGATAAAAACACACGCGATTAAAAAAAAATTTCGAACATTTAAATATTAGGAAAAATTAAATACTTTTTTAAGCGATCGCGATTTTAAAATTTTCTAACACTCCCGTAGCAAAATTTTACTGTAAAAAAAAACACACTGAGCACGTCTAAACAGGTTAATACACGAATTGCAACTGTCTGAAATTTATTATCTTTGAAATATTTAATTCAAGTATTGTTTATGACCTTAATAGTTGTACTTTAATGTAAACAAAAGGCTCGAGATGCTGAAAGGTCATAAAATTTTTAAATTTGTTTCGAATTTAAAATACTATTTGAAAATCATCATTTTTTGAAATATTTCACTGATTAAATTAAATTAAATCCCGATCAGTGGCCACCCTGTTTTTTTTACTGCAGTTTATGATTTATTAAATTGTTTTAATTTATTTTATTTTCTTTTATTAATTACTATTCATTAATAATGTATAATATCCATTGCCTTACTTTATTTTTCATAAATTTTAAAAATAATTTTTTGTTTTCTTATTTATTTAAAATAAATAAAAAAAATTTGATTTAAAAAAAAAAAAATTGTAAAGTACTATTTTTTGCAATACGGCCTTGTATGCTTTGTGCAATTCATAATTATATCTTGATGTCATCACCTACATTAAACTGACTGTACTTTTAATTTGCGAATACTATTTTTAAAAGAGTATTTAATTTTCAGTATTAATAGGCCTCGGATCAACTTAAAGGAACAAAAAAAGTCGTTTTAGTCGATTTATATTCCAAAAAAAGTCGAAAAAGTCGATTTTTTTTATTTTAACAAAAAAAATTTACAGATTTTTAAATAAAAAAATTTTTTTTAATATTAATACTTTTGGAAGGGTTGAAGTTGAAATTTTTTAGAAATAATTGAATTTCAAAAGATTTTGTTAATTTTCAGACAATAATTAAATTTTACAGAACTAAAAATAATTTATCAAATAATTTGAGATAACATTTTTTAAAAATAATTGGGAATTTTCAAATATTTACAATTCAGACTTAAAATTTTTTTAATGATTTCACTAAAAAATTTATTAGAAATTGCGGACAAAAATACAATAATTTTGAAAACTATTTTTTATTGAAAAATGGTTTCAGATAGTTGAATTTTTAATGAATATTATAAAAATAGTTAAAAAATAATTGAATTTCCCGTAGAGTTATAATTGAAATTATTAAATTTCAAAAAATTTTCGATGGGAAATTTTGGAAATAATTAAATTTTAAAAGCTTTTAAATTTAAATTTTAAAAAATAATTGAATTTTAATTAAAATTTTGGATAATAATTTAATTTTAGTTGATTTTTGATTGAAAATTTTGATAATAATTAATTTTGAATTGAAAATTTAGAAAATAATTGAATTTTAATTGAAATTTTGGATAATAATTCAATTTTAGTTGATTTTTTATTGAAAATTTTGATAATAAATAATTTTGAATTGAAATTTCTAAGAATAATTGAATTTTAGTTGATCTTGAATTGAAAATTTTGAAAATAATTGAATTTTATTTGATTTTAAATTGAAAATTTGGAAAATAATTGAATTTTAATTGAAATTTTGGATAATAATTCAATTTTAGTTGATTTTTTATTGAAAATTTTGATAATAATTAATTTTGAATTGAAATTTTTGAGAATAATTGAATTTTAGTTGATTTTGAATTGAAAATTTGGTAAATAATTCAATTTTATTTGATTTTAAATTGAAAATTTGGAAAATAATTGAATTTTAAAAGATTTTGATTTGAAAATTTTGAAAATAATTGAATTTTCTTTGATTTTTAATTGAAATTTTGGATAATAATTGAATTTTATTTGATTTTGAATTGAAATTTTGGGTAATAATTGAATTTTATTTGATTTTGAATTGAAATTTTTGAAAATAATTCAATTTTAAAAGATTTTGAATTGAAAATTTTGAAAATAATTTAATTTTCTTTGATTTTGAATTGAATTTTTGGATAATAATTTAATTTTACTTGATTTTGAATTGATTTGTGATTTTGAATTAAAATTTTTTGCTAATTTTATTTGATAATTTTTTTTTAAATTATAAACAATTGTTAAATTTCATATAAATTTTAATTAAAAAATACTAAAAATACTTTATACTAAAAAAATGTATTTTATTAAAAAAATTTTTTAAAAAATGTAAAAAAAAAAGTCGAAGAAGTCACATTTTATTAAAATAAGTCGAAAAAGTCGTAGAAACCGAGGCCTGTATTAATTTTCAAAAAATTAAAATTTATTATTTAATTGAAAAATTGAAAAATTTTAGATTTTCGCTGCACCATGTTATTTTGCATTTTCACGTCATTTAAAAATTCCAATTATTGGAATCACAACATCGTCGATTTATGATTGGATTAATGAGCCATTGGGAAATCCAACAAATTTGGCTTTTGTTCCATGTTTATTCTCTAGTTTACCATCAAAAATGAATTTTTGGCAACGACTAATGAATGTTGTTCTATTTAATCTAGTTAAATATCAGTTCAATTATTATGCTGACAAACAAAAGCGATATATTGATGAATCTTTTGGAGTTGGGTATCCCAGCATTTATGAACTTTCAACGGAATTTGATTTGGTGTTTATAAACTCACATTACAGTTTAAATGGAGTGAAACCAATGACTCCTGCTATTGTTGAGGTAGGAGGACTACATATCGACAATAGCGGAGATAAATTGATACCAGTTTGTATATCAAAATAAATTTTCATTAAATATCTATATTTATATTAATGAAAATCATTTCTTGTCAATTATAATTAAAATGAAAAATTATCCTTTTTTTAAGAAATTGAGAAATAAATTTCTCTTTCGAAATTTTTTTTTTTTTTTTGGCAGGAGTTACAGCAATGGTTGGATGAAAGTAATCATGGATGTATTTACATGAGTTTTGGCTCAATGGTAAAAATTGAATCATTTCCTAAAGAAATTTTAAAAATTTTCTATACCACTTTCGAAAATATTGCACCTGTTCGAATTTTAATGAAAATTGCCAATAAAATGGAATTACCCCCTAGACTACCGAATAATGTCAAAACATATCATTGGCTTCCTCAAATTCAAGTATTGAGTAAGGAATTAAAAAAAAAAACCTTTATTAAAAATTTTAAATAAATAAATTTATCGACTACCCATAAAAATCATTTACTTAATATTTCAAAATTGCTATTTTTATCAAAATTTAAATTAATTTTATCAAAAAAATTTAAACTAATTTTATCAAAAATTGGTATATAAAATGATTGATATTTTAGAGCATAAAAATGTGAAAGCTTTCGTGACTCATGGCGGTTTGATGGGGACATTGGAGTCAATTTACGCAGCAGTGCCAATGGTCGGATTTCCACTATTCAACGATCAAATTCAAAATATCAAAAAATATGAGGAAATGAAAATTGCTATTTTTCTAGAACACGAATGTGTTACGTCAAAAAAATTCACCTACGCTTTGAATATGATTTTAAAAAATCCCAAATACAGGTAACTTTTTTTTGTTTGAAATAAATGAAAAAAGAAATTAAAATATATATTGAAAAAAAGAGAGAGAGAGAGAGAGCTAAAACAAAAGAAGCGAAGAAACAATTTTTTCTGGTATCTTTTTCAATATGAACAATTATATTTATTTTAACAATCAACAATATTGTTTTCAAAATTAATCATTTATCAAGAGAAAAAAAAATGCAATGAAAATTATAATTTAGAAAAAAAACGAATTCTTTTTTCAGAAAAAATATCAAAAAGTTATCAAAATTTTATTTTGATCGACTCATGAATCCTCAAGATACGGTAATTTTTTGGGTGGAATATATTTTACGAAATGGAAATATTTTGAGATCTCGAGCAACTGACATCAATTTTTACCAAGTTGAATTATTCGATATTTATGCTTTTATAGCAATTTTAATATTATTATTTATTTATTTAGCATATTTGATAATTAAATTTATCATTAAAATGATTATTTAACCAAAAGAATTAAATTGTAAATAAATAATTGAAAACGCTAAAATAATTATTACTAATAATTAATAGCTTTTTTTATAATAAATAATTTCTACTAATTCTAATGAATTATAAATTAATAAAAAAATATATATATATATTAATTATAAATAACCTTGAAAATATATTGTAATAATAATTTACGATTAAAAAACAATTTAGAAACTAATCAATTTTTTAAAGCTCTATCTTTGTAGGACTTTGTTCACAAGATTCATAAAGAAATCAATGTTTTCGGTTAGTTTTTTTTTCTCTCATTAATTGCACAGTTTTCATTCATAAACATTATCAAACTTAACAGTTCTGAAATAAAGTAAGAAATAAATTTCATTTACGTTTTAGTAATAATTAATTAATCTATTAATTATTTTTTTATTTAGAAATTTACAAACTTTCAATTTTTTTTTACAAATTAATTTAGTGCCGATAAACACGTTAAAAAAATTCTAATAAATATAAATTTAAATAAATTGTATTTACGATTATAAATATTATAATAATTAGTGTTTTTTTTTTGTTTTATTAAAGTAATAAAAAATAACCGAAAACATGACATTTTTGTGTTTTTTAATTATAATAATAATTATTACAAGTGCTATAAAAAGTGATATTTGTGATGGGGCAAGAATATTGGGCATTTTTCCATTAAATTCAAAAAGTCATTTTACATTAGGAGAACAAATAATGAAAATTCTTGCAAAAACAGGACACCAGATAGACGTCGTTAGTCACTATCCGCAAAAAAAACCGGTTTCCAACTATCGTGATTTAAGTTTACATGGATCAATGATTGATAAAACAAATAATTTGGATTACAATCGACTACAATTTTTATCACCAATTTCAATTGTTCCCGAAATTTCAAATAATACCGGCAGTAATATTTGTAAATTAATTCAACATCCAATACTACAAAATATAATTAAAAATCCACCAAAAAATCCGCCCTACGATCTCGTTATTGTTGAGGTAAAATAATAATTTTATTTTTCATTTATAGATAAAAATATTTTGGTTTAAAATTTTTTTTAATGTATATTTTTACAATGAAAATTTTATTACTGAAAAGAAAATCTTTAACGCAGGGAAAATTTTCTTAGATAAGATTTCAAAAAAATTATTTTTTAAATTATTTTTTTTTTAAATTATTATGTAAAATAGATTAATAAAAATAATAATAAATTAATTAATTAAATAATAATAATGAAAAAAATTCATTTTAAAATAATAAATAATAAATCATAAAACAGAAAAAACTTTAATGAATTGTCGATAACAAAAATTAAGTATAGTTAATTAAAAAAAGAAAAACAAAACAGAAAAAAATATTTATATTTTTATTATCATTTTTTTTATATCCAACGAAATATGGAAAAACTAATGCAGAAAAAAAACTTGTTTCCTTTTTATATATAATTTGATCACGTCATTGTGAATAAAATTATTTTGCAAAATGACACAGCGTATTTCGCTAATTTTATCTGTCATTAGAGTAAAAATTTCAATATTATATATCAGCAAAAGCAATAAATTTTATTTTTTTATCAAAAAATTTATTTCATGTTTTAATAAATTTGTTATCTTATTAAATATTATTATTTAATTTTTTTTTATATATTTTCCGAAAAAAAAACAAATTAAAAATTTTAAAATAACTAAAAAAAAAATTCATTCCTTTTTTGTTTTTAGATATTTACAGCTCACTGCTATTTTGCATTTGCGCATCACTTAAAAGTTCCCATGATAGGATTAATATCATCTGTTGTACAAGAATGGGAAAATGAAGCACTAGGAAATCCTGACAGTTTTGCATTTATTCCAGGAGGATTTACAGGACTTAATGTTGGGGGGAAAATGAATTTTTATCAACGTCTTTTAAATACATTAATGGGTAATCTAATAAAACGACAATTTTACCACTATACTGATCATCAAAAAATATTTATCGATCAATATTTTGGACCCAATTATCCAAGTATTCGCAATCTTTCTACACAATTTGCCCTCGTATTTGTAAATTCTCATTTCAGTTTACATGGAATTCGACCACTAACACCAAGTGTTATTGAAATTGGAGGAGTTCACATTCAAGAAAATGGGGAAAAATTGTCACCGGTTAGTGTTGTTGATTATGAGAAAAAAAGAAATGGAAAAGAAATAATAAAAAAATCCATTTTATTTTTTTTTTTAAATTTTAATAACTTTTGATGAATACACAGAAAATAAAAAGGCATTAAAATAAGCTGCAACGCTTATTATTTTAATCCAATTTTCCTTATTTTAATCGATTTTGGTATTAAAATAAGCAAAATTGGATTAAAATAATATGCGTTGCAGCTTATTTTAATGCCTTTTAATTTTCTGTGAATTATCGACTTTTTTAAAAAAAGAAATTAAATTAAATAAGAATTAATTTTTGAAAAAAATTTAGGATCTTCAAAAATGGTTGGATGATAGTAAATATGGATGCATTTATATGTCATTTGGTTCTATGGTGAATATAGAAACATTTCCCAATGAAACATTGAATGCATTTTACACGGCTTTTGAAAATATTGCACCTGTTCGAATTTTACTAAAAATTGGAAATGAAAAATTACTATCTAAACTTCCCAACAATGTCAAAACACATTCGTGGCTTCCACAAATTCAAATTCTAAGTAAGTAGATCAAAATTGTAGCCATGACAAAAAAAAATTCCAAACAAATGGAATTTTTTATTTTCAAGAGCATAACATCATAAAAATAGAATTTTTTCGAATACCCGATTTGTAATGTAAAGAATATACTAGGTATCTTCCGAATATTCATCAATTAACATAAGAAAATGTAAATTTCTTGATTCCAAATATATTGTATTGGAGATTACCGACGATTGTTGAAAAGGATGTTCGAATTTGTCGAATACTATGCGAATCCGAACGAATCTCGTCGATTTCAGTAAAATCCTAAGTCATGCAGTAAGAATTGTTGCAAGTCACGAATGGTTACGGAGATATACGAGCGAATTCGGCGGTGAATTATACAATTAATCTATTTTTTTTTTTTGCTAGGAACTCTCAATTACTTTAAATAAAATGAAAGCACTATTTCCCTTAATTTCAAAATAGGAATTACAAAAATGACTATAGCAATCCTTAAAAATCTTTAATGAATTCTCAAATATTGTTCAATTGGATTTTCAGTGAACAGGCCCTCGATTTTTTATTATATAAATTCTATAATTTTCTGTGTTTCTGACATTGGAATAACACTTGATTATGACCTTAATTTTGATAACCATATAGCTGATGTTGCGGGTAAGGCCAATAGAGCTCTTGGTTTTATTATACGAAATGCCAATCGTTTTTTGGATTTATCCACCTTAAAGTCATTATATTATTCGTTTGTAAGATTGATCTTAGTTTGCAATCATGTTATTTGATTTCCTTATCAAAAGGATAGCTTGTTAAGACTTTAACACATTCAGTACAAATTTTTACGCTTTGCTGCTTGGCAAAGAGATGTAATTCACGACAGATTTAATCATGATTACTTCGATCTCAGACGTTTATTCAATATCCCTGAAATTTCATCTTATTTTATATATGCTGATTTACTATTTTTATACAAAATTCTTAATAATTATATCGATTGTCCTGAGATTCTGTCAAAAATTAATTTTTATGCTCCATTTAAAAACCTTAGAGGTCGCCCTTTGTTTAAAACAAATTTTCATAGATCAAACTTTGCCAAGAATTCTATTTACGATAGATTGTCCGAAGAGGTAAACTTACATTGTACCAATTTGGATTTTTTTAACTCTTTGTTAAGTAATTTCACAATGTCTTTGCGTAAACTATTTCTTTTTGATAGTAATAACAACGCTACCTAGTTATAGTTATTTTTGTTATTCGGTTTTTAAGAAACATTTATGTTTTATTTTTCATTAATCTTAGTACTTCGGTACGAAAGGGTTAATTCTTTTTTCTTTTGTAAGCCCGTTTGCATGTAAATAAATAAATAAATAATTGAAACTGTTTATTCTAGAACATAAAAATGTAAAAGTTTTTGTAACCCACGGAGGTCTTCTTGGAACATTAGAATCAATTTATTACAAAGTACCAATGATTGGATTTCCTCTATTTGGAGATCAATTTTACAATATGAAAGTTTGCGAAGATAGAGAAATAGCAATTTCTTTGGATTATCACAAATTTACAGCCAATGATTTCCTCGAGGCTTTAAATGTGGTTTTAAAAAATAATAACTACAGGTGAGAAAATTCGAAATTTTTAGAAATTTTTATCTACAAAATAAGAAATTTCTTTTTTTTTATATATAGAAACAATATTGAAGAATTTTCCAAACTCTATTATGATCGTCCTATGAGTTCACAAGAGAGTGTAATTTTTTGGGTAAACTATGTTTTACGACATGGAAATATTTTACGATCTCCTGCTGTAGATTTAGCCTGGTATCAAGTTGAACTTTTGGACGTTTATGGTTTTTTGTTGCTTAATGCAATATTCTTAATCTATATCAGTTTTTTAATTATCCGAACTTTCTACATACTTATTTATCATACAAAGAGATTTGATAAAATTAAAATCTTATCAAAGAAATGAAAATAAAAATTTTAATGAGAAATTTTAATAAAACAATACCCAAAAAAAAATTATTTACTCTTTTTCTATAATTTTTCCTTAATTTTTATATTTGAGGTAAAAAAAATTTTGTACTAAAATTTTATGGAGTTTTTTTTTTTTAATGAGAAAATCTTTTCTGAAAAAAATATATTTATCAGTTAAAGCTATCATAAAAAAAGACAATGACTTGCATCTATATCACTAACATTACCTGCACTCAATAATAAAATTATCTCGAATATAAATAATGAAAGATATAATAATTATATTAAAATTTAAAATATTTGCGAAAAAATGCCTTAAAATAAAATTAATATAATACGAATACGAAAAATAAAGAGAAGAAAATTTACGATAAATTCGCAAAATTTTACGTTAGAATTTGCAATAAAGAATGTGATGCGCTCCAACCAGACAAGATTCTCCTTCCTCTCTTTCCTCTCCTTCCTCTTTATATAGTTCTTTTAAATATACTTTGCTCAGTTTCCTACAACAGTTCTATAAGTGATGTCAGCAATTTAATCATTTAACTCGACTATATAGTTTCTCCAAGGCCTCTCCTAACTACGTATAAAAATATCTTTTTCGCATTTTTATAAAATTTCAAATATATAAATTCTATTTTATCGACATTCCGAAAATTTCAACGACCATCATTAGCAACTATTGTGCGCTTCTCACGAGAAAACAGTTTGAAAATTACGTCAGATTGTAGTGTGACTAACTATATATATATATATATATATATATATATATATATATATATATATATATATATATATATATATATATATATATATAGACGAAGTAAATAAATAAACGCAAATCAAAAATTTGTTAAATAAAATTTTAAAAATGTAAATATTAATTTACATTTTATATTTTTTTAAAAAGTAATTTTTTAAAAATAAAACTTAAAAAAAAATAATTTAAAAATAAATTGAAGTAGTAAAAAAACCGAATCAGTGTAAAAAAAACTCTTTTCTCAAGAAAAAAAAAGTGTAAAGAAATAATTTTAAAAAAAATGACTTCTCTACGTATTTTGTTAATTATAACAATTGTTATTACATTAAAAAGTGAAATAAATGAAGGTGCACGAATATTGGGTATTTTTCCATTACCCGGAAAAAGTCATGCAATTTTAGGAGAAAAAATAATGAAAGTACTTGCACAAAAAGGACATCAAGTTGATGTTATTTCACATTTTCCAATGAAAAAATCATATCCTAATTATAATGATTTAAGTTTAGAAGGTTCATCGGAAATTATAACAAATAATTTAAATTACAGTATGGTAAAAAATGTTTCTGTTAATTCAATAAAACGATTATTAGAAATGACAGGTGATCCTGTTTGTGCATTACTCAATCATACTGTATTTCAAAATATTATTCATAATCCACCAAAGGATCCTCCATATGATCTCGTTATTGTAGAGGTAATTAAAAAAATGTTTTTCTTTTAGAAAATTATAATCAATTTTAAAAGTTTAAATAATAACAATAACAATAACAATAACAATAATAATAACAATAATAATAAAACTAAAAAATAATTAAAAGCAAAAAAATCTTCACGTCCTGGAACAGCGATTCATCTGAGAAAAATATTTATTTGATTCAAATAATCGATTACTTAAATATTATCAAATAAATATTTACTTGAACAAAATAATTTTTATTTGAATTAAATATTTGAACCAATAATTTTTGTATTTGAAAAAATACTATCTTAAATAAAAATTATTTGGTTCAAGTAAATAATTTTACAGGCCTCGAATCGACTTAAAAGCACAAAAAAAGTTGTTTTAGTCAAATTATATTTAAAAAATAGTCGATTTTTTTATTTTAACAAAAATATTTTAAAGATTTTTAAATAATAATACTTTTGGAAGGGTTTTAGAAATAATTGAATTTCAAAAGATATTGTTAATTTTCAGACAATAATTAAATTTTACAGAACTAAAAATAATTTATCATAAAATTTGAGATAAAATTTTTTAAAAGGAAATTTAATATTCAAAGATTTACAATATTGATTTTTGAAATTAATTGAACTTCAAGTGATTTTTAATTAAAATTCTTTTTTTAATGTTTTCACTAAAAAATTTATTACAAATTGCGGACAAAAATACAATAATTTGAAAATCATTTCTAATTGAAAAATGGTTTCAGATAGTTGAATTTTCAAAAAATATTATAAAAATAGTTCAAAATAATTTAATTTCCGTAGAGTTATAATTGAAATTATTAAATTTCAAAAAATTTTCGATGGAAAATTTTAGAAATTAATAATAAAATTTTAAAAGCTTTTAAATTCAAATTTTTGAAATTAATTGAATTTTAATTGAAATTTTGGATAGTAATTCAATTTTAATTGATTTTTGATTAAAAATTTTGATAATAATAAATTTTGAATTGAAATTTTAGAAATAATTAAATTTTAAAAGCTTTTAAATTCAAATTTTTAAAAATAATTGAATTTTAATTGAAATTTTGGATAATAATTCAATTTTAGTTGATTTTTGATTGAAAATTTTGATAATAATTAATTTTGAATTGAAAATTTGGAAAATAATTCAATTTTATTTGATTTTAAATTGAAAATTTGGAAAATAATTGAATTTTAAAAGATTTTGAATTTAAAATTTGGAAAATAATTGAATTTTAATTGATTTTAAATTGAAAATTTGGAAAATAATTGAATTTTATTTGATTTTAAATTGAAAATTTGGAAAATAATTGAATTTTAATTGAAATTTTGGATAATAATTTAATTTTAGTTGATTTTTGATTAAAAATTTGATAATAATTAATTTTGAATTGAAATTTTGGATAATTATTGAATTTTAATTGATTTTGAATTGAAATTTTTGAAAATAATTAAATTTTATTTGATTTTGAATTGATTTAAGATTTTGAATTAATAATTTTTGGTAATTTTATTTGATAATTTTATTTAAATTATAAACAATTGTTAAATTTCATAAAAATTTTAATTTGAAAAATATTTGAAATAATTGAATTTGTGATGAATTTCATTAAAATTTTCATTAAAATTATGAAAAATAATTAATTTAGTGAAGAATTTTAGTTACAAATTTGTTAAATAATTGAAATAAAGAAGATCTGAAGAAGATCTGCATTTTATACTAAAAAAAAGTCAAATAAGTCGCATTTTTATTGAAATAAGTCGAAAAAAGTCGGAAATAATCGAAAAAGTCGTATAATCCGAGGCCTGAAATATTTATTTGATAATAATGAAGTAACCGAATATTTGAATCAAATAAATTTTTTTTTCAGTCTAAGTTTCTCTGGAACAGCGATATATTTCTCCAGAATACGAAAAACTTTTGCTGTTTTAGTGAAACATATCGCTGATCTAGGTAAAGATTTTTTTTTTACGTGTATAATAATATTATTATAATTTTTTTTTTGGATAAATTTCAGTATTTTACATCCTATTGCTACATGGCTTTTGGTCGACTTTTGAATGTACCAATAATTGGAGTAACTGCATCAGTTTTACTTGAATGGCATAATGACGCCGTGGGAAATCCAAATAGTCTTGCATTTGTACCTGGTGGTATGACGGGTTTTTCAACAAATATGAATTTTTGGGAACGTTTACAAAATACACTATTTGCAAAATTAATAACACACGATTTTAATAATCAAGTTGAAAGTCAAAAAATGTTTATCGATAAATACATTGGATCAGATTATCCATCAATTTACGATCTCACAAGAGAATTGTCATTGGTTCTAGTAAATTCTCATTATAGTTTAAATGGAATTCGCCCCTTTACACCAGGTGTTGTGGAAATTGGAGGTGTTCATGTACAAGACAATAAGGAAAAACTTTTACCGGTTAGTTTCTTTTTTTGAAAAATTCGAAAAAAAAGAAAAATTCTAGAAAATTATTAGATTTTTATATTTTGTTTTTTTTATTAAATTGGAAAATAGCTTTAAGTTTCTTTAAAAAAAAAAAAAAAAAATTTCCCTCGTCAATCTTTTTCAAAGCTTTGTGAATATATAAAATCCGGCTTTTTTGAATATCATGTGACATGTGGAAAGGACTCTTTTTTTTTTTCTTAAATCGAAAATTTGATTTTTAATCACCGCCCAAAAGTTTTCCAATAACAAGCTCTCGTCAATCGCAAAAAAGACAGCGCTTTCCTTTCAACTATTTTAAAAAATCAGCTTTAAAACTGAATTTTTCCAACCAACATGGAGAAAAATTTCTCCCTTTCAACGACTTTAAAATTATATAAATAAATATATAGAGTTTTTAATCCATCTTCATAAAACTTGAAAACTACACTCAAGACAGAGATAAAATGAAAAAAAAAACATTTTTTTTTTTTACGAGAAAATAAATAATTTTTTTTTTTGTTTTTACAGGAATTGCAAAAATGGTTAGACGAAGCTAAACATGGATTTATTTACGTATCATTTGGTTCTATGGTGAGATTAGAGACGTTCCCAAAAAAAACACTTGATATTTTTTATTCCTCTTTTAAAAAATTATCACCAGTTCGTTTTTTAATGAAAATTGCAAAAAAAGAAGAATTACCCCCAGGGCTTCCCGACAATGTCAAAACATATCACTGGCTTCCTCAAATTCAAATTTTAAGTAAGTTTCATTAATTTCTCTTTGCGAAATTTAATTGAACTCTTTTGTATAATTTTAATTAATTTCTCCATGAATAATTTATTTTTTACTTTTAATTAAATCCATCTAAATTAATAATTCACTTGTTGTCACGTTATCAAGTTTATAATTAATAAATAATTACAATTTTATGTAATTATTTAAATATTAATTAAAATAAATTTTAAATATAAATTGAAAACAATTATAAATATAAATTAAAATTAATTATTTTTAATACAAAATAATAATTAATTTAATTCATGTATTTTCACTTTGTTTATGGGTTATATAATTAATTTATCAATATATATATATATAAATTAATTATAATAATAATTAAAACTTGTTGCAGAGCACAAAAACGTCAAAGGATTTGTCAGCCATGGAGGGCTTTTAAGTACAATTGAATCGATTTATTATGCAGTTCCCATAATCGGCTTTCCATTGTTTGGAGATCAAAACTTTAATATGAGAAATTATGAAAAGAGAAAAATTGCCGTTACATTGAATTATGATAGTTTCACTGAGAAGCAACTTGACGAAGCTTTGAATAAAATTTTAAAGAATTCCGAGATGAGGTAAAAAAAAAAAATTACTAAAAGATAATTCTTTGTTTCCAAACAAAATCAAAAATTAGGTCAACCTTTTGTTTGTCTAATAGAAATAAATCTTTCTCTCTCTCTCTCTCTCAAAAAATAATCCAAATGAATATAATAATTATGCAAAAAGGTAGTGTATGTTAATTCAAGAATTAAATTATTCATTTTTATATGAATTAATTTGGAAATGAATATTTTGAGAAAAATTCATTTTTATTTAATTAATTTTTCATTTAACAGAATTTCTTTATAATTTCTTATTTTTTTTTTTTTTTTGAGAGAGAAATTTTGCAAATCGAATTTCAAATTCGTAAAACGATAATAAAATTGTACTCGATATTTAAAATATATATAAGGAAATTTTCTCTCAAAACTTAATTTTCTACTTTATCTATACAGTTTATAAATTATGTGAATCAATTTGCAAAATTCTGCTAAATAGAAATTTATCCAAGTAGAAATTAAGTTAAATTAAAATTCACTTGAATAGAAATTAATGTTAAATGAAAATTTTATTAAATAAAAATTTCACCAAATAAAAATAAAGTGAAATAAAAATTTTGCCAAATAAAAATTCATTTGAATAAAAATTTTGCCAAAAAAAATTTTGCGAAATAAAAATTTTACCAAATAAAAATTCAATTGAATAAAAATTTTTGCCAAATAAAAATTCAATTGAATAAAAATTTTGCCAAATAAAAATTCATTTGAATAAAAATTTTGCGAAATAAAAATTTTACCAATTAAAAATTCAATTGAATAAAAATTTTTGCCAAATAAAAATTTTGCCAAATAAAAATTCAATTGAATAAAAATTTTTGCCAAATAAAAATTTTGCGAAATAAAAATTTTACCAAATAAAAATTCAATTGAATAAAAATTTTTGCCAAATAAAAATTCAAATGAATAAAAATTTTGACAAATAAAAATTTATTTGAATAAAAATTTTGCCAGATAAAAATTTTGCCAAATAAAAATTTTACCAAACAAAAATTCAATTGAATAAAAATTTTTGCCAAATAAAAATTCAAATGAATAAAAATTTTGCCAATTAAAAATTCATTTGAATAAAAATTTTGCCAAATAAAAATTAAATTGAATAAAAATTTTTGCCAAATAAAAATTCAATTGAATAACAATTTTTGCCAAATAAAAATTCATTTGAATAAAAATTTTGCCAAATAAAAATTAAATTGAATAAAAATTTTTGCCAAATAAAAATTCAATTGAATAACAATTTTTGCCAAATAAAAATTCATTTGAATAAAAATTTTGCCAAATAAAAATTAAGATTTTTTTGACGATAAAATTTTTTAAATAAATATTTATATAATAATTGTTTTTTTATAGGAATAACATTGAGAAATTATCAAAACTTTACAAGGATCGACCAATAACACCACAGGAGACAGTTTCATTTTGGGTTGAATATGTCTTACGTCATGGACCAGTGTTACGCTCACCAGCAGTCAATTTATCTTGGTGGCAAGTTGAATTATTAGATGTGTATGGTTTTATTTTACTAGTCCTTTTGTTAGCTCTATTCGTTATTTTATCATTAATAAGGATTTTAATCAAGTGTATTTTCCATTCAAAATCAAATAGTGAAGCGATTCGTTCAAAGAAAAATAAATAGTTAAAAAAAAAAAAAAAAACATAAACGAATATTTTGTAAATAAAAAAATTAATATTTTATACTAAATAAATAAAAATGATTTTTATTTCCTCTCTTTCATTTTTTTTTTTACTATTGTAATTGGAAACTGTTTAAATATCGAGTTTTTAAAAATATAATTTCTTTACAGAAAAAAAATTGAGTGAAATTACAACATCAAAGAAAACTGATAAATATTTTTTTTTTTCGTCTTTTTTAGAAAAAATTTTTTATATTTATACGAAAAGAGATGTATATAGATTTTTAAATCCTCATATATTGGAGATTGTGCATCAAAAGAACCACAAGCATAAAGCCCGAGGTTGTTTATAATATATGACATTTTTATGGAAAGATAATATCTTTCTTTTATCAGGAGAAACGAAACGTATTATGAATTCTATTTAGAGTGGAATATTATTTGAAATTTCATTTTTTCAGTCAATAGAAAAATAAATTGAGTAAAACAAAATTTGTGCAAGTGACTGCAATATATATATATATCTTTTTTTTTGAAGAATAATTTAGTTTCATTAAACGCCATTATATTTGAATTTCATTTTATTAAAATTATTTTTAATTATTTTCAAAATTTATGTTTATTTATCGATATGTAAAACTGATTTTAAAAAAATCGAGTCACTATTTATTGTAATTTTTTTTTTTTTTTTTTTTTTCTAAATGTAAGTTGATATTCTACCCTTCTATTAATTCTCTGAAGAGCGTGCAATATAAATCATTCGAATATGTCTGATATGCACGAGAGAAGACGAACGTTCATTTATACGGAAAATGAAATATGCAGGTTGTTGCACTATTGGACGTGTATGGCTAAATTTGTTTAATTAAATTTTCTTTATTTTACATTATTATTTAATAATAATGCAAAAATATATATATTTATTATTTTTTTTTTTATTTTAAATTACGATATTATTTAAACGAAAATACAAATTTATTTTACTTGGGGAATATATTCGTTTCCAATAAATTTCTATTAAAACTGATGAATCCACAAAAGTTGATTCAAATATGAGAGGAATTTTAATAAAGCAAATAAATAGAGCGTTATTAAAACAAACGTATATATATATATATATGAATAATAAAAAAAAAATTTTGTAATAAAAATTTAATTTTCTAACCTGGTATTGTGATTTCTTCTTTATCTATAAATTCTAAGCAGGCTTGTCTTCGTTCAGAAATAATTCGTTGCAGATCATCTTCGTGAAATGTGGAAGCTGCTGTATTATTTGCAGGCATCTGTAAAAAAAACAATTAATTTCAATAAAAAAAATTTATATATTTTTTCAAGAATTTGGTACAAAAATATTTAAATATAATAATATAAAATATAATATAAATATATTTTAATAATAAATATAAAAAAAAGATATAAGTTTAGATATAGTTATTTTATAAAAATAGTTTATATTTCCTTTAATAAAAATAAAAAACGCTCATACAAGCTGACGTGAAAGAATTCAAGATTTTATTTATCAAAATCTTTTTATTATAAACACTTGCATCTATTTAACACAATGATATGCAAATAATTATATTACATTGAAACTGGGCGTCAGTTTGACTTTACTATATTATGCATTTTTAATATTAATAAATATTAATGGGATAATTAAAAAATTTATATAAATAAATAATTTAGAAAAAAAAACCGAGAAATAATTACATTGAATTTAAACGCTTAGTGTGTTGAAAAGTTTTACTCTCGATATTCGCAAATTTAAAATGCAAATATTTTCACGAAACTCCGCATATTTGTTACCAATAATCGATAATTTATGGAAAAGTAATAAGAAACAATAAAGGAATAATGTTTATAAAACAAGTGTTTTTTTTTTATTTCGAATTTTCAAAAATCGTATTAAAATTTTTTTCAAATAAATAAAAAAAAAAAGAACTATAATATATGTAATCAAGTTTAATTTATTGTAATTAATTGCAATTTGTAATATTTATTTTAATTTTATAAAATTAATTATTTTATAAATTGAATGAAAATAGATAAAATAATTAATAAAAATTAATGTAATTAAATGCAATTTGTAATATTTATTTTTATAAAATTAATTAATTTATAAATTGAATGAAAATAGATAAAATAAAATGAAATGAAATGAATTTTGTCAAACGGGATTTTGTGATTAGAGAGAAGTAACAATTCTTTGAAATAGGAAAGAAACTATTTACTATAGCACAGTTTAGTTGTCAAAGTTTGTGAACCAAGTTGTAAAGCACCAGAGTAGTAAGTTGTCTGTATTTCCAAGAGGAGAAATCAGTTGAGAAATTGATGCATGTAATTTAAATTAACAAATGCACACCAAACACCAATTAAATTACGATTTACACAAGTTTCAATATATAAATATACTAAAAAATATATTAATATTATTTTTATTATTATATTTTTATATTATATATTAAATATAATTATTATTAAATTATTAAATTTTTAAAATTATTAAATTTGAGTGATTTTGTTTTAATCAATATTCCTTTATTTTCGTAAATCTCACTTGATTTTAAATTGTAAATTTATCTAAACCTTATTTTTCTTTTTCCCTTTTTTTTTTTATCGAAAAAAATTATTATTTTTACTTTTCAAAACAAAACTTTTAAACTCTTGTTAGTTCGTACCTATCACGCAAACTAGAATATAAAAATGAACTTTTAATAGCCATCTGCTGGTAAGATGGTCCATTGTTGGCGAATGCCTCATACACCTTTGAATCGATATTAACAATAAACACGTGCTGTTATGTGAAAATTTTCAATTCAAATTAACATAATTTATTTTTCCAACTATATATAAGTATTTAAAATAATAATAATAATAATAATAAAAATAATATTATTTAATAATAATATTTAATATAATAATATTATTTAAAAATAATATTTAATTATATTAAATAATATTATTTAAAATAATAAGCTATGAAATTAAAAGTTCAGTGCTATGAAGTTAATTTTATATTAAAAATTTTTTTCCACCTTTTTTGTCAATTATTATTTAGATATTGAAATAAAATCCCAATTAATTAAATTTCGTCTATTGTTAATTTATTGATTATTTTTCATTATGCAATCGGTTTTCCAATTTAAAATGCGCTTTATTTCATTATTTGCTTCCCGTCAGAAAATCCTACATTCAATCTCTCTCTCTCTCTCTCTCTCTCTCTCTCTCTCTCTCTCTCTCTCTCTCTCTCTCTCTCTCTCTCTCTCTCTCTCTCTCTCTCTCTCTCTCTCTCTCTCTCTCTCTCTCTCTCTCTCTCTCTCTCTCTCTCTCTCTCTCTCTCTCTCTCTCTCTCTGTCTCTCTCTCTCTGTCTCTCTCTCTCTCTGTCTCTCTCTCTCTGTCTCTCTCTCTCTCTCTCTCTCTCTCTCTCTCTCTCTCTCTCTCTCTCTCTCTCTCTCTCTCTCTCTCTCTCTCTCTCTCTCTCTCTCTCTCTCTCTCTCTCTCTCTCTCTCTCTCTCTCTCTCTCTCTCTCTCTCTCTCTCTCTCTCTCTCTGTCTCTCTCTCTCTGTCTCTCTCTCTCTGTCTCTCTCTCTCTGTCTCTCTCTCTCTGTCTCTCTCTCTCTGTCTCTCTCTCTCTGTCTCTCTCTCTCTGTCTCTCTCTCTCTGTCTCTCTCTCTCTGTCTCTCTCTCTCTGTCTCTCTCTCTCTGTCTCTCTCTCTCTGTCTCTCTCTCTCTGTCTCTCTCTCTCTGTCTCTCTCTCTCTGTCTCTCTCTCTCTGTCTCTCTCTCTCTGTCTCTCTCTCTCTGTCTCTCTCTCTCTGTCTCTCTCTCTCTGTCTCTCTCTCTCTGTCTCTCTCTCTCTGTCTCTCTCTCTCTGTCTCTCTCTCTCTGTCTCTCTCTCTCTGTCTCTCTCTCTCTGTCTCTCTCTCTCTGTCTCTCTCTCTCTGTCTCTCTCTCTCTGTCTCTCTCTCTCTGTCTCTCTCTCTCTGTCTCTCTCTCTCTGTCTCTCTCTCTCTGTCTCTCTCTCTGTCTCTCTCTCTCTGTCTCTCTCTCTCTGTCTCTCTCTCTCTGTCTCTCTCTCTCTGTCTCTCTCTCTCTGTCTCTCTCTCTCTGTCTCTCTCTCTCTGTCTCTCTCTCTCTGTCTCTCTCTCTCTGTCTCTCTCTCTCTGTCTCTCTCTCTCTGTCTCTCTCTCTCTGTCTCTCTCTCTCTGTCTCTCTCTCTCTGTCTCTCTCTCTCTGTCTCTCTCTCTCTGTCTCTCTCTCTCTGTCTCTCTCTCTCTGTCTCTCTCTCTCTGTCTCTCTCTCTCTGTCTCTCTCTCTCTGTCTCTCTCTCTCTGTCTCTCTCTCTCTGTCTCTCTCTCTCTGTCTCTCTCTCTCTGTCTCTCTCTCTCTGTCTCTCTCTCTCTGTCTCTCTCTCTCTGTCTCTCTCTCTCTGTCTCTCTCTCTCTGTCTCTCTCTCTCTGTCTCTCTCTCTCTGTCTCTCTCTCTCTGTCTCTCTCTCTCTCTGTCTCTCTCTCTCTCTCTCTGTCTCTCTCTCTCTGTCTCTCTCTCTCTGTCTCTCTCTCTCTGTCTCTCTCTCTCTGTCTCTCTCTCTCTGTCTCTCTCTCTCTGTCTCTCTCTCTCTGTCTCTCTCTCTCTGTCTCTCTCTCTCTGTCTCTCTCTCTCTGTCTCTCTCTCTCTGTCTCTCTCTCTCTGTCTCTCTCTCTCTGTCTCTCTCTCTCTGTCTCTCTCTCTCTGTCTCTCTCTCTCTGTCTCTCTCTCTCTGTCTCTCTCTCTCTGTCTCTCTCTCTCTGTCTCTCTCTCTCTGTCTCTCTCTCTCTGTCTCTCTCTCTCTGTCTCTCTCTCTCTGTCTCTCTCTCTCTCTCTCTCTCTCTCTCTCTCTCTCTCTCTCTCTCTCTCTCTCTCTCTCTCTCTCTCTCTCTCTCTCTCTCTCTCTCTCTCTCTCTCTCTCTCTCTCTCTCTCTCTCTCTCTCTCTCTCTCTCTCTCTCTCTCTCTCTCTCTCTCTCTCTCTCTCTCTCTCTCTCTCTCTCTCTCTCTCTCTCTCTCTCTCTCTCTCTCTCTCTCTCTCTCTCTCTCTCTCTCTCTCTCTCTCTCTCTCTCTCTCTCTCTCTCTCTCTCTCTCTCTCTCTCTCTCTCTCTCTCTCTCTCTCTCTCTCTCTCTCTCTCTCTCTCTCTCTCTCTTCTCTCTCTCTCTCTCTCTCTCTCTCTCTCTCTCTCTCTCTCTCTCTCTCTCTCTCTCTCTCTCTCTCTCTCTCTCTCTCTCTCTCTCTCTCTCTCTCTCTCTCCTCTCTCTCTCTCTCTCTCTCTCTCTCTCTCCTCTCTCTCTCTCTCTCTCTCTCTCTCTCTCTCTCTCTCTCTCTCTCTCTCTCTCTCTCTCTCTCTCTCTCTCTCTCTCTCTCTCCTCTCTCTCTCTCTCTCTCTCTCTCTCTCTCTCTCTCTCTCTCTCTCTCTCTCTCTCTCTCTCTCTCTCTCTCTCTCTCTCTCTCTCTCTCTCTCTCTCTCTCTCTCTCTCTCTCTCTCTCTCTCTCTCTGTCTCTCTCTCTGTCTCTCTCTCTCTCTCTCTCTCTCTCTCTCTCTCTCTCTCTCTCTCTCTCTCTCTCTCTCTCTCTCTCTCTCTCTCTCTCTCTCTCTCTCTCTCTCTCTCTCTCTCTCTCTTTTTCTCTGCTTCAAAGAATTAGGTGAATAAGGCTGAAGGTTTGAAATTACATTATTCCCATTCTTTAAATTTTTTTTTTTTGTAAATGAACCACATTAATTCCATTTGAAAAAAAATAATAAAGAAAAATTTTAAAATTATTTTATTTATAAAAAAGGAAAATTTAATTTAACAATTTAATTATTTTGTTTTGTTTAATGAAAGCTATAAGAGAAAAATATATAAAAATACAAAAAAAAAAGAAAAAAGTTATTCATGGAAAATATATTTTTTTTCTGTGGAATTTCTCAATGGCTTGGTTTTTTTTTTTGCTTGTTTGCAAAAAAGCAATTCCCGTATAAAAATGTCATAAATCTTAATTCTAAATGTATTTCTCTAAGACAGAAAAGCCATTTTTCTTTATCTAAAGAAAAATAGTTATCAAATTTTTAACACTGGATCTTTACGACCAAAGTTAAAGAGATTTCACTCAATTTTTTTACGATTGACAATAAACTGTACGATAATCAATAGAAAAAAAAGGACATTTAGATGTCATAAAAATAGTAATGTTACATTTTTGTGACCGAATTTGATACAAATTAATACTGAATAATAATAATAATAATAATAATAATAATTTTCATTCAATTTCAATAAATCGAAAATTGTTTTCAATTATTGTTAATTGTAAATTTTATTATTATTACTATTATAGTACGAAAAAAAAATATATATTAAACTTTTTATAATTTGCAATCTCTAAGCAATTTATATTGTTAACCACGAAACTTGTGTAATATTCGGTCCATTCATAATCCTAGAATTAATCTTTATGAATGTCTCTCGTGCTGTACAGAATCTACATACAATGAAAATTTTTTTTTTCTTCTCAAAATTCATTGTTTCAAATTTAATTAAATTTATACAAAAATATTAAATTTATTAAATAAATATTAATAATGATTATTTTTCTTATTTGTTTTAAATTCTAAATTTTGGAATAAAATATTTTATATAATTATTTTAAATGTAATGCCACAAAAGCGATTTTAACTTTTTCAACCAGAAAATGGGAACAATGTCATGGCTCATTTAGAAAATCAGCAGTTAAATATGCTTTTAACACATCAGTGAACAATAGTTCATGTATATTTACGATGAATGCATATATATATATATATATTCAAAAAGTCAGTGAAATTATTAAAGCAATTAAATAAAGCATTAAAAAAAATTGATGTTTTAAAATAAAATATCAAAAATTATAAAATAAAATAAAGAAGAAATTAAAAATTTCAACAAAAAAATCTGCTCTCTTTTAATGCATCTCTAGAGATAAAATATTTATAAAAACCAATAAACACACTGGAAGGAAATTTTCTCTCTTAGATATTCCCTAAGGTAACCTCTATTTTTGCATAAAAAATTATCAAAAGTAAGAAACTTTCTCGTGCGGAACGTTTAATGAAAAAAATTCCAAAACTTTCCCGTCTGTAATAATAAAAGAAATGTATAATTAAAGAAAATCTGGACACTTTTTAGAAGAGGAAAAAAAAAAGAGAAATATATTCTACATACGTATGTATATATAACACCTTAGAGAGGAGAAAAAAACACTGAAAATTATTAAAGTTCCGAAGATCTTTTTTGTTTGATGATTGAATTCATTTATACTTTAACGTTAGATAAAAATTCTTTCAACAAAGTGTGATCTCTGTGTGAACTGAATAATAACTTCTGCTACGAATTTTTCTTTTCTATATATGTAAAAGTATAGTAATATATACGAACTGAAATCCAACGAGTTCGCTCACTTTGGTTTGGAATTTTATTGAAATACCCTTCTAAGGAATCGGGACAATAAATGAGAAGTGATCAGAGACGATCTAAACTCTTGAGAATTGAACTTTTCCTCCTTATATTAAAAAAAAACTCCATCCAAAAAATTCCATTTTTTCCATACATTATTAAAAATGCTAATTAGCTAATTTTTGTCTCCCTCAGCAAATTTTATTTATCATTTCTCTCAATTTATTTTGCTCCTTTATTTAATATTCATTATTATAATTTTTTTTTTTCATAACCTCTAATAAATTCATTACTTTTCACTAAATCTCTCTCTAATTTTCATATATTTTCTCATGTTCCCTAATTCATATTTTGGCAAATTTGCATTAATCCCAAGTATGCAGTTTCCTAATGACCACAATTATATAATAATATTTGCTTTATAACCTACAAATTCAAAAAATATTCTAACATACCTAAAATAGAAAATTGCAAATAATTTTTATAAAATATACCAACACAATCATGATAAATTTTAGTGTCAATGAAAATTTAATCTCACCTGAAAAATTGATAATGAAGCATCTCGTCTTTTTTCACAATAATCGAAATTAATTTAACAATTAAAACTTGCAAATTCACAGTAAAACACATTGAAAAACACTAATTAAAGAAATATTTTGTCACAAAAATAACCGAAAATTTACTATATATATGATTGCGGTATCAAAATTGATGGGAAATTTTCTGTTATTTATACCGAATATTCACTTATAAAACTACTTCTTTTTAAATTCACTATAAAAACAATTGCAAAAGGTAAAAAGGGAAAATTGTTTAAAAAAAATGTAACGCACACTCGTAATGAAAGACTCTTTTCAAACAACAAAGTGAAAATCGCCAAATACCAATATGGCGTCTTTTCCAAAGTTGTTGCAAAAAGTTGGTACGCGAGGGCGCCACTAGTGCAGCGCGAACTATCAAATTCTAGATAATTAAATACATTTTCTAAACAATTACAGAAACTAATAATGAAATATGTTTTATTTATATAATTAATTAGAATAACTAACATATAAATATGTGGTTATAACGCGATAATATTTGTTTTTTTCTGCATTTAATAAGATTGCAAATTATTAATTTCAAAATCCGCTCTGCAGTAGTGCCAACCTCTCCTGCGATAGTGTTTGCAAAAACACTAGAGATGGCGCCACACTGTTATGTTTGCCGCGATTTGACTACAATGTTTCACTTAGTTTTTGGCGTTTAAAACGACAGTTTACTTTAAAGTTGAGTGTTAATTTTTCTTCAATTTGATTTTGTTTTCACGATATTTGAGTATTATTTTACTATAGTGAACAGTGAATACGAGTATAAATAATCACGCGTAATATTTCAATTGTTTCAATACAGTGTAAAAAGATTACGTTTACGTCGTTATCAAAATTTTTCATTTGAGGTTATGTTTACTCAATTTTTCGTCTTATTGAATTATATTGCTATGTGTGCTGTGAAGAAAAGAAAAATTATGTTTGATCCACATTATCATGTTTTAGGGTAAGATTCTATAATATTTATGAATTTCTTTATAATTTTCCTTGCTACAAATGTTTACTTTTTCTTTTGGGAGAAAAAAACAATTTACTTAGTTATAATATTAAACTGATACACAATAAAGATACTTGAGCCATTTTGTAAGCAAAGATTGTAATTGAAATCTTACTTCCATTTGAGAAACTAATTAACATTGAGTACAAAAGCCTTGGCAACAAAATAGCGGCTTTGATAGGGATTTCTGAAAGAAAAAGCTTCTTTTATACGCATTTTCTTTATATTTAGTATTATTAATTGAAAATTTAATTTTAAAAAGTATTTTTTTTTCTTTTTTTTAATAAACACTGATTCTCTGAACGTAAAGTTTTGCGATTAGGGGGATTATCTTTAAACTGACAGATCGTTTAAGATGCAGAAACTTTTCAACTAATACGATCATTTAATACTATTATAGTTAGGCATACTCGTAAAAGATGCTGCATAGAAAATTATTCATAATTTAATTAAAACTTAGTATACAAAGATAATTTTTATCAATTTGGAAACTTTTATCGCTTTATGTTTTTAATTTGAAGAAACTTATAAATTCAATTCTTATAATCGTTTCACATTTTTAAAAAATAATTTTTTTTTTTACAAAGCAATTAAATATTAGTAATTTTTAAATTAAATAATATTTATTATTTTTGTGGCAATTAATAATCGATTTAATAAACTGTTTCGCTAAACATTTTGAATTCCAATTTTATCAATTAATTCAAATTCTATTGAGTCTAAAAAAAAACATAAAAAAGGGAAAATAGTTATTTATTTTCACCTTTTTTTTTTTGCGTACATCGAGCTTAATTAAAATTCAATTTAAAAAAAAAAATGTCATTGTCATTTTATATTTTTGTGAGACAAATTTTCCGGAAAATTGAAATCTAAAAGTTATTATAATAGCCCCCGCGAGTTTTTAAGATGAAAAATGTGTTCGTCGAAAATATAATTGTGAATTGTGTATATAATGGAGAAAATGTTTATATAGAAAGAAAATCTTCTAGATGAGAAATCATAAGAGATCGTAAGCCATATATAGTTCAGTTCTTGCAGAGTATTTCAAGAAATATATATATAAGAGACATTCGTTTTTTCAAAGAAAAAGCATTTTCTCTCTATATATATATATAAAAGCCGCACTGTATCTGACGTGTCTCTTGTCACGTGTACGAATAAAGCGCGAGTAAACTTGTCACGTAAATACCCAAAGAAATTCAATAAACATTTTCTATAAATTTTTTTTGCATTAATAAAAATTCTAATTTTTATTTAAAAAAATTTTTTTTTTTATTTTCGTGTCGTAATATTAAAAAAAAAAAAAAAAATTGTTAGAAACTAAAAAATTATTTTTTTTTAAATTTTTATTTAATAAAATTTATTTTTTATTTTTGGGTCGTAGGATTAAAAAAAAAATTGTTAGAATAAAAAATTACGGTAATTTTTATTTTGAAAATTAAAATTTTACAAATTTCAGGGTGTCTACTAGTCCTGGAAATATCCTGGAATTTGAAAAAATGTCCTTGAAAGTCCTGGAATTTTTAATTTTTGTCCTTGAATTTTTTATATTTTGCTTTTAAATTAGCAAAAATTTATAATTTTGTCAATCAAGTTAAAAAAAAAAAAATTCATTAAATAAGTAAAATGAAAATTTATTTAAATAATTAATTAATTTTTTAATAATTTCTGAAAACAATAGTTAAACTAAAAAATTTTTTTTATTCCTTAAGGTCATCCAATTTAATGTCCTGGAAAAATAAGAAATTTGTCCTGGAATTTTAATTCAGATTTTTAGTAGACACCCTGAATTTTTTGTTTATTTGATATAATGTTGTTAAATTTGACAAATATTTGCATTTTCACTAAAAAAAAAGGATTTTTTATAATAAAACAGGAGGGGAAGAAAATTGAAGATGTATAAATTTCAGTAGTAAAGGTCGTTTATAGTCTGACCGACCAAGTGGAGTAAATTCAACTTAACTTGTCTCTCTCGTCCCTCTTTGAATCTCAATTCAATTTCAAGAATATTAAAGACTCAGTTTTTCCCCTCTTATTGAAAATCAAATATTTTGTAAAAAAAAAGTTACTGTAATTTAATTAAATTATTCTAATCAAAATTAATTAATAATTATACATTATAAATATATATACATTATGAATTATAAATATATTAAAAATAATTATTATAATTAGACCGAAGGATCAAAAAAGTGAAGAAATATATTTTAAAGAGGAGATAAAAAAAATTAAAGATAAATAAAAAAAAAAAAACTATATAGGCTCTAGAAGGCTTTTTCAATCATCGAAAAAAACTTTATTTCAAGGAGAAAGAAAATTCATTTTAGAAGAGAGAGAGAGAGAGAGAGAAAAGCGTCCACTTTAGTTTTCAAAGTGACCTACAAATTTGCAACAATGAAACTCAATTTTATTTCAATTATTTAAATTTAGTTTCAACAAGTAGGGCAATAAATTTTGTAAATACAGTTGAATTTGAGTTTAAATATTGTAAATTTTAATATTAAATTAATTTTAATTATAAAATTATTTGGAGAATTACACATTTTCTACTCACATTTTTTTTTTTTTTGAATTTTCAAAATATTCGATAACACTCTCGAAGTACTTGCACTTTTATATACAACCCGGGAAAAGAATTATTTAAACCAAATAAAATATATTTGAGTTAAATAAATTGTATATTTATCTCTATTTATTTGGCGTAAATAAAAATTTTATTTGTGATAAATTTTTCTTTGGCTTAAAAAAATATCTTTTATTTAAATGAAATAAAATATATTTTTATTATTAATTAATTTCTCGATTAGAATAATTTAATTAAATTATAGTTACTTTTAGAAAATTTAAAATATATTTTATGTGTAAAACAAAACAAAAAAATTTAACGTGATTTGACGAATAAATTAATTAATAGTTGGCGATTTTTAAAAAAAATTGCAAAGTAATTTTTTTTTTTGACACTGATATAAAGCACATCCTCCTTTGAAAATGAGAAACGCGACAATAAATATGCGCACTTGTTGGTAGTTCAATTTATATAAATTCTAAATGATGACTTTTAGAATAAATTCCATATGAACTTGGAATCTTAAATTTCTTAATTAATTGTCAAGGTTTACTCTATGTTTCTATATTTGAAAAATAGACTCTCGACCAAATATAGTGAAAATTCTTGGAATCTTATGCTAAAACATTTTTTTTTTTTAATAAAGAGAATCATTTCTTTTTTGCTTTCGCATTATTGTGGGGGGGGGGGTAAAAAAACTGAATAACTGGAGTGTGAAAATTATCCACTTTTGAAAACAGCTTTAATGGAACCAGATTCCTTCTTAGAAAATATCCTCTTTTGTTGGATAATATAAATGCTCACCGTGAACTACTTTTTTAGAAAACCGATAGTCCTGAAATTCTTTTCAAAGTTATTACAACTTTATAAAATTCCTATTAACTTTCATAAAAATGTTTGATAATAAACAAAAAAAAAAAAAAAAAATTAATTTATTTGTATTTTCAAAATTTCTAAAATTAAAAAACAAAACTCTTATAAATTGGATTCGAAATTGAAAAAAATATTTTTAAAAAATTAATTATTTTCAATTTAAAAAAAAAATTGTTTTTTTTAATTCTCTTAATGATATAAACGAAATAGTAGTTTATTTCTCCTATAGGAAGTGGATTTAAGAATTTTTTCAATTTCATTTCTTTTCACCTTTGATTTCAAAAGATTAATTTTTGTGAATTCTAAGATTGATCGCTTTCATATTATTTAGACTTGTAACGAAACCTGGTATCGATCTTAGCTTTTTTTTCATTTTACTTAATGGAAATTAAAAGAAATATATATTTAACTTTTTTCTATTGTGAGATTTATTTATAATTAAATACAAAGCTGAAGTACGCAACGTATTTATATAAACGATTTTTAAAGAAATAATTTTTTAAAATGAAAAAATTCTATAATTTTTTGCCTAAAAAATATTTTTTTTATAATTTGTTGATTAATGAAAACTACAAGAAATATTTATTAGGCAAAAAATTAAATAAGTAAAAAATTTTAATAAAATTCCAATTTTATTTTATTAGATATTAATTTTAAAATCTCATTGAAGAGTTATTACACTCAGAGAAATGATATATTTGTCTCCGAGCCTATTAACTCATTTATTTGTTGCAAATATATTTTATTTCATTGAAATAAAAAATTTATTTGAGAAAAAAAAAATTTATTTCTGACAAATAAAATTTTTATTTACGCCAAATAAATAAGTTAGTAGGCTCTGAGACAAATATACGTTTATTTAATTCAAATATATTTTATTTGGTTCAAAAAAATCATTTCTCTCGGTGTATACACTGCAAAAAAAAATTTATTTGATTCCAAATAATAATAATAATAATAATAATAATAATAATTCAAATAAATATTTCAAATAAATTATTATTGTTTCAAATAAAGAAATTATTGGTTTAAATATTTAATTAAAATAAAAATTATTATTGTTTCAAATAAAGAAATTATTGGTTCAAATATTTAATTTAAATAAAAATTATTATTGTTTCAAATATAAATAAATTATTGGTTCAAATATTTAATTTAAATAAAAATATTATTTGGTTCATGTAAAATATTTATTTGATAATAGTCGTGTATTTTTTTGAATCAAATAAATTTTTTTCCAGTACAAAAAGAAAATTATTATAAAAAATTTAATTAATTCGTTAATATAAATGCGCGTCACTTGAATGTGGTGAAAAAAAAAGCAATAATAAGGGTCAAGTGACGCTTAAAATACATTATCTCGTGTCCTCTCATAATTTTTACATAATTACTATGACTATAATATCTATGCATAAAAGAGGGAAAAATTGCTTTGAAGCGGCAAATGGTTATTTGAAACCACCTTTCCATGGAACTGTCACACTGACATTAAATTAATCGACAAAGTAATTAGCAAACAGCTCGTATTTCAAAATCAAAAGAAAATAATTTTTTCTCTCTTCATAAATATAAAAAGCTATATAAATATATAAAAAAAAATTAAATCGCCATTTTAATTAGTAATTATATTTAATAATAATAATAATAATTATTCATTAAATTAATAATTTTTTAATATAATTATTATAAGTATCTAATTAATTTAAATAATAATTTTTATTTAATTTCCAAAAATACATTACCTCTGTCTGCGTCTCCATTTTATGAAACGAACTTGTAGATTTCTGCAATTAAAAATACGATAGAAATTAATTATTTGAAAAAAATATAAAGATTATTTAAAAAAAAAAACGATAAACAAGATAATTAAAAATAAAAAAAAAAGAAATGACGCTCTTTGTGTCACGTTAAGAAGTTTCTCACTCAAGTTTTAGCGATGAACTTTCGTGCATGGGTGGGATGCAAATTGCAGATTTTAAGTTTGTAATAAATTACTTTGGTCTGAAAGTTCTCTACGAATGATTATTAGCTTCCGGCTGGTTGCCTCGCGGAAGGATGCAATCATCTTGGCATTCAAATTATCCAAGAATTTTCTCCAAAAAAAAAAAAATCCGTATTTATACAGGAAATGTATATTTAGTTTGACGTTTAAGATCAGGAAATAGAAAATTCCCAAAACACATTTCACCAAATTCTCTTTTTTTATATATATATATATTCACCGAAAAATTTTCTAATATTATTTTTTATTAATAATAATAATTTTTCTATTTTAATAATAATAATTATTATTATTTTTTATTGGTAATAAAAATGTTAATTTTCGAACAAGAAATTTTTAAAATTAAGAGAGAAAATTAAAACAATTTTTTTTTTTATCAATAAATTTTAAATTCTTAACAAGAATAAAATTGTTTTTGCGATTCCCTTTTTCAGTACTAATAAACGTGTTATATATCCTTCAAAAGCTTTCAGTTTTGAAAAAGATAAACAATTCAAGGACTAGCAGAGGGAAATGTGAGAATGCTTTCAGGAAAATGTGAAACTAATTGAAAAAACTGACTTGAAATATATACACACATTTTTCCTCGTTCATTCACCATTTCACAAAATGAAGCATTTCCATGATTAACAAAAATTTATTTTATTTTCATCATATTTTTATTCTCATTATTTTTCATTTATATCATTTTATTATAATATCAATTCATTATTTCTTTCGTTATAAAATATTTTTCTGATTTTATTTTTCCTAATTAGAAAAAAAATACATATATTTTGATAGAATTTTTTAATTATAAAGAAATATAATTTTTGACATTGAATTTTATTCTAATATTTAAAAGAAATTAATTAATAGAAATAAAATAAAATATTTTTACATATTTGGATTTGAAATATTTAAATTTGCAGAATAATTTAGATTCGCGGTTTTCAATTAATGTATGATTATACTTGTGAAAATGGTGATGCGTTATGAATGTAGTGAAGGTAGCGAGGCACAATATAATGCGTATAAAACCGCAAATATCAACTGAATTAATTGCTCTTGAACCCCCATATGATTTAAAGGATGGCTTGTTATGGAACGTTTCACTGTACTAATAGAGCATTTGTGGTAGTGTTAATTATTAAATTTTAACTCAATTGTATCTAATGAAGTAAAATCTTTCAAGGCGAATAAATTTAAATATCGTAAAAACAACAAAAAAATAATCACAAATATTCCAAATCCAATACAAAAAAGCATTTTTACGAAATTAATTGATTGAAAAAACATTGTTCAAAATTAAACAGAATTCAAATTTATTCAAAAAATTTATTAAAAAAAATTTTATTCTACAATCAATGAATTGTTAAAATTGGATTATGTTCTAAAAATCAATAGTCAAAATTTACATTTTTTTTTGAATTTCATTTGTCATAATTAGTTTTGAACCGAATTTTTTATTTGTTCGAATTAGTATTTTGCATAATTCAGGCCTCGGATTCTATGAATTTTTCAACTATTTCCGACTTTTTTTTTCAAAAATACGACTTTTTTCGATTTATTTTAATAAAATGCGATTATTTCGACTTTTTTTTACATTTTTAAAAAAATTTTTTAAATAAAATACATTTTTTTTTTTAGTATAAAATGTAGATCTTCTTCAGATCTTCTTTATTTCAATTATTTAACAAATTTTTAACTAAAATTCTTCACTAAATTAATTATTTTTAATAATTTTAAATGAAATTCATCACAAATTCAATTATTTCAAATTATTTTTCAATTAAAATTTTTATGAAATTTAATTATTACTTAAAATTTCAATTCAAAATCAAATAAAATTCAATTATTTTCAAAAATTTCAATTCAAAATCAAAGAAAATTCAATTATTATTACCCAAAATTTCAATTCAAAATCAAATAAAATTCAATTGTTTTCAAAATTTTCAATTCAAAATCAAAGAAAATTCAATTATTTTCAAAATTTTCAATTCAAAATCAATTAAAATTAAATTATTATTACCCAAAATTTCAATTCAAAATCAAAGAAAATTCAATTGTTGGAATATAAATCGACTAAAACGACTTTTTTTGGGCCTTTAAGTCGATCCGAAGCCTGATAATTTTCATCAAAACAATTTTCTATATTACAGAATTTTTATATAACCGAAAATTCACTTCACAGAATTTTTATTTATTCGAATTTTCATTTAAAATAATAGGCATTTTAAAGAATTTTTATTTGAGTAGAATTTCATTGGATAGAATTTTCATTTTATTCTTTCAGATGAATTTTCATTTGTTCGAATTATTATTTTATTGAATTTCCATATAACCGATTTTTCATACTACATAATTTTTATTTAACCGAAAAATCATTTAATAGAATTTCTAATTGATAGAATTTTCATTTGTCCGAATTTTGCAAATGTCCGAAAAAACACTAACGACAAAAAGATTTCGACGCGATGTTTAAAATCAACCAATCACAATTTTATGGATAATTTTTGATTGGTTGATTTTAAAATAAATTGCGCCGAAATCTTTCTGTCGATTGTTTCTATGCAATGAAATTCTACCCAATAAATATTCTTTAAAATGCCTATTATTTTAAATGAAAAATCGAGTGAATGAAAATTCTGACAAATCAAAATTCGAACAAAATAAAAATTCTGTGAAGTGAATTTTCAATCAATTATATAAAAATTCTGTAATATAGAAAATCGTTTTGATGAAAATTCCGCAAAATACTAATTCAAACAAATAAAAAATTCGATTCAAAACTAATTATATGACAAATGAAATTTGATAAAATTTAAATACAGACTAATGATTTTTAGAACATAATCATGCGCCCTGTTAAAATTCAACAAAAAAAAGAAACAGTTTTTATATAGAGAAATCAAAAAAAAAAAAAAAAAAAAAAAAAAGTTGACAGAAAAATTGAATTTTCAATTGAAGAGAAATAAATAATAATTTTCGCTACATTACACGCGTGAAATGCAAGGAAAATTGAAGTTTTTTCTTTTTTATTTTTTCCTCACGAAACATTTATTCACTTCTGAGAAAATGGATGGAAGAAATGTCACTGGTTGAAGTGCCGCGTGTCACTAAGAACTTTTTAATTTAAAATCAAGAAATCAAACGTACAATCGGAATGAAAAAAAGTTTACCAACCATTTTTGTACGCAATATAACATTTCATTTCATTTTCTCTATTTTTTTTTTTTAGCTTAAGGGGTACATATATTTTTATCAGAAATGAAACACAAAAGTTTATAGAAAATGAATAAAAAATGTTTTTTTTTTTAAAGTAAAATATTGCAAATCCGAAAAAAAATTATTTTCAAAGAAATTATTTTTAAAACAATGATTCACTATTGTGACAAAAAAAAAAAAAAAGATTCCGGTCTCTGAAACAAAACAGTTCTTTAGGAGTAATCAATTTTTTTTTAAATTGCATCTATTGTTATCAAAAAAAGGGACAAAAGTTTATTCTAAAAATTTTTTCTATAAAATTTG